>NW_004443982.1:7637593-7705125 GCF_000243295.1 Trichechus manatus latirostris | reverse complement strand
GTACAATTCAGTGACATCGATTACATTCTTCCAGTTGTGCTGTCATTCTCACTATCCTTTTCCAAATTATTCCATCACCATTATCTTCAACTCACTGCCCCCTAGGCTTCCCATCAAACCTTTTGAGTTGCTGTTGTCAATTTGATCTCACATAGATAATTCTTTTTTTTGTACCTTAGATGAACGTTTGCAGAACAAATAAGTTTCTCATTAAACAGTTAGTACACATATTGCCCTATGACAATGGTTAACAGCCCAACGACATGTCAACACTGTCCCTTCTCAACCTTGGGCACCCCATCACCAGCTTTTCTGTCCCCTCCTGCCTTCTAGTCCTTGTCCCTGGAACTACTTCATTCTTTAAGTAGTCACATAGTATTTACTTTAGATATTTAACTAAGAATTTAATTTTTTATCAGTATTGTCACAAAGTGCTACATAGGCTCAGAACTTAATTAGTAAACAAAATAATCATATTTCCATGTATTCTAGTGGTACCTAAATCATCTTAGGTCATTCTTCAGTGAATCAGCTAAATTACCACATTTCACTCTGTACTAATTATACTCTAATCCTATAGATTCCATTTTACAATTTTTTTTATATCAAACGTCTACGTTCATTCAAGAAGTGGCGACGGCCAAAACATCTATGGCACTGTTTGTGCAAAAAGTAACAGAAAAAGTAAAATGTGATTTGCAAGTACAAAGACAAATCCCCCTTTAACATGTATAGTAGGCTAGATTTGATGGCAGCTACAGGCTTTCCTTTGAGGAAAAGCAGGCCCGTTTCTTCTGTGCATGGCCATCAGTTCACAGCTCAATTGTTACAGTTGATGTGGGTTTCCTTTTAGATGCCTGGAAAATGACTCTGCTGACCACATCCACATTCTGAAATACTTTTTGAGAACTTGTAACCGAACTGCAGGAACTGACTCATTTTGCAGTGCCCAGCCACCACACAGTTGTTCCAGAATAGACTCCAGTCAAAGGCAGAAATATCAAGATCTAACATAGACTGTAAATTGTCTATTTATATGAGGAAAGAAAAGGGGGAAATCCCAAGGTCCATGGGGCAAAACAGCTTACACCCTGAGAGGCCATCAGAGGTGACTGGTCTTAGAGGAAGGACCAAATAGAGGACACCACTTCGTGGACATTCCACGTGCTTCTCTCAAAGCAAAAAGTCAGAGGCTGGTGGAAAAAGAACCTCAATATCTAGCTCTTTATATTACACCTAGAAAGTAGATTCAGTAGAGAAATTTATGCAGGATTTTGGGAAGATGGTGGCTTGAACGCCCATACCTGAATTCCTCTTGCTGCCAAAAAATCCTCAGTGAAGGGACGCTCAGTGTGTGAGGAGCATGTCCCTTGTTTCACTGGGGATGAAAAGGGACAGATAACATGCCTAGGATACTAGCAAGAAGTGAGGCAAAGGCCCAAGGACACCTGGACTTATGACTAGAGATTTGCCAGCTACCCTGGAGTTCCCTCCGCCCTCCCTTATCCATTTCTACATCTTTTTCTCTCAGCTCCCAATGCCACTCACCTAAGAGGGATCAGTTTCCTCATGATGTGCTCAACTCTCACTCCCTCTCTCAATGCAGAGCTCCTACCCTCAGGGAGGATACAAAGGAGCAAACTAGGTCCCACTCCACAAAACACTCTATGTCCCTAAATTACTTTTCTGCTCCTCAACATGAGGCTCTGGTCCTCCAGTCGGTTTTAGTCAGAGGCAGTGAGGAATTCAGGTTCAGGTGAACTAAACTATAAAGGACGAAACCAACACCCCTTTCCTGCGGGTGGGCCCCCTGTCAAAAATATCAGCGTTAACCCAAATGAATCACTAACCAGTAGAATGTCAGGCAAGGTAACAAAAATTAATACAACATCTCAAGTGGTGTGGAGTAAGATAAATCTGGGCAATATTAGCAAATAGCAGTCAAGCCCCTCTGCTTTAAGCCCTGTATGTTGTCGGGCCGGGTTGTGTGGCCCAGTGTCAACAGAATGATATGCATGCACATTTTATGTCTACTCTCACGATGGCATGTCTCTTAAAGAGTAAACTCCCAGATGACAGAAATTGCATGGACTTTACACAAAAACCATCAAATAACCATACTGGTAGGACTTTTACTATCAGATTTATGATAATAAGAGACTGACAAGGAGTTGCAATCCACTTATGATAACTAACTCTACCTTTAAGAAATTATGCAAAAGTTTTTAACACAAACTTAAAGGAGAAAAGTACATACAAGCTCACCCTTCTCAACTGGCAGGGCTTCAAACCAGTCAAGTTCTGACTTGTACCCTTGGTGAGAATGTGCATTTCTAACAAGTTCCCAGCTGAGAATTTGCATTTCTACCCCAGTTTTCCTGAATCAGAACCTACATTTTAACAAGATCCCCATGTGATTCTTATGTACAACTTCCTGGGAATTGTTAGAAATGCAAGAACTGGCCCTCAGGTTCAAAGCCCTGCCAAGTGATCAACTACTTTTATTTCTCCATGCTCCCTATCTGCCTTCAGTTGTAAAACAAGTACCACATAACACATCTTTCTAATTTGTATCAAGCAGTAAATTTTCACATAGAATTGTATGAGGGAACTTCTCAAATGAGTGAACACAAAACATCTGTAGCATCGAATTACTTAAAAACCATGTAGTTGAAAATTCTAAACTGTTTTTTTAAAAATTATTATTACTAGCTGCCAAATCAAGAAATACATGCACCATGAAAGATGCAATTTGGTAAATATAAATTTGAATCAAAACATCTCACTGCTAGATACTCGGGTTCCCCAACCTACCTAATGAGTAGAAATGACAAGAAGAATTATACACTTTTGGCTCCTTATCTGCATTTGTATTTCAAATAGCTCTACAGGCAGTCCTGGATTACAAACAAGTTCCATTCCTAAGTCTGTCTTTATGTCAAATTTGTACATAAGTCAGAACAGTTAGGTACAGTCCATATCTAACATCAGTTAGTCAAATGTATATAGTGTACCTTTATATGCATAAAAAATTAAAGAAACTCTTCCAGATACACTAAAACACCTTTAACATAATAATACCACAATAATAATAATGTTTTCATGCATGTCGCAAAGTAGTGCCCATTTGTTATTAAAAACCATTGTAAGTACCTCAAATTTTTAATATAATAGGCTTTACGGGAGTTGGTTCGTAACTATGGGTTGTACTAAGTCAGACGTTTGTAACCCAGGGACTGCCTATACTTATCTGTCTACCAAGGTTTTCATATCATAATAATTTAAATTACAAAAGTAGCATCTTACCCAAAGACATTTCTACCCAACTTGTATACAGTCCAGTTATGAGGCATCACGGGTTCAACCCTCAAGGATCCATACACAAATCACCTGCAGTCTCTGAATACCATCCTCCTCTTGGTAGCTGTCATCTCCAACCTTCCAGCAGCTTATTACTATGGCCAACAGGACCCTCATGATCTGCAATTGCACTACCTCTCAGACCTTTCCCCCTTACTCACTCTTCCATGCTGTCCTCCTTTCTGGCCCTCAGACACTCCAAAAAGCTTGCTCCCACCTCAGATCCACCATGGTTATTATTTTTGTTTTCTCTGCTTAGAATCTTCTTCCTCCAGATACCCTCGTAGCTAGCTCCTTCACTTCCCACAGGTAAGTCTACACAACTGCCATGATATCAGACAGGCCTTTCCTGTCAACCCTGGCTCCCAGGTACTCTCTACCTGTCTTACCTGATTTTATTTTTTTACACAGCACATACTAACATCCAGCGTATATTTATTTGTTTGATCACCGTCAGTCCGGCTCCTCTATGTAAGCTGGGACTTTGTTCACTGGCGTATTCCCAGACCTAGAAAGTTACCTGGCATGTAGTAGGTGTGTAATAAAATTTTGTAAAATGATGTTTTTTCACATGAAGTATTTTCAATTTCTCTGCTACAAGCTTGTGAAGTCTAGTTGGCACCCAAGACAACTTCTGTTAACACCTTACCCAAACAACCCATGCTTCAAGGGCCAGATGGACAGAAGTTGTAGGAAAGTAATCATTTCCCGAGCATTAAGAGAAATTGGGCAGGGGTGTGGGAGAAAGAGCAGTTTCCCTATAATCTCCCTGCTATCCATGGGTAGAAGATAAGGGAGGGTCTTTTAGAGCATGAGTGTCAAATAAGATGGGGAGAAAGGTTGAAATTCACTGTCTTTACCAACCTAACTTGCCCCTGACTATCCTTATTGACTCTCTCTGAGACAAAAGCCCTGAGATAATGAGCCGTACTGTTAAAGTGTGAGTGGTTTCCTTGGTTTGTTTTTTTGTTTAAATCCAGATTAACGTTTCATACTATTGGCCATTTATATACCTACTTATTGATACAGACTTCACATTTCATGCTGAAAAACCATAAAACATTTTTGTTGCTTTTGCTGCTGTGGTCAAACTTGTATCAGAAAACACAGACATGCAATTTGTGCCATTGAAAAGAACTTGAAGGGTAAGTTATGTGTTTTTAAAAAACTATGGGGAATTACATCAAGGTTTAAATCACAGGTAAAGATAAGGACTCAGGCTGTCCTAAGGAAGAGTATTCATAACTTCAGCATGGTGACAAGTAACACTTTTTAAAAATGGTAGTTGTATAAACCCTTCCTATCTTCTCATCTCCCCCACTACCACCAAGTAAAAAAGTATTTCTCATTTTTCACGTATTTACTTAGAGATACTTTTAAAAACTCATAAAAAATTTGCTTGAGGACAAAGCAGGATATCTTATCTTTAAATTGGTTTAAGTTCTATTTAAAAATTCTTTTCCAAGACATCCTTCTAGAAGTCTTGAATTTTCTCTGAATGTTCTTTAAACAAGCAAACAAGTTGAAAGCTCAAAGAAGTTCTTACATCATATTTACTCATCCATTTCCTACTATGATCCCTATCTCTGCCACCATTTAAAGAAAAAATTAAAGAAAAACAATTTTTCTGCATTATTTTCGCCTCAAAACCCTTGCATCTCACTCACCTTAAACAGGAGGCATGGCTGCCAAAGGAAGATGCTTAAAGACTTTTTATGAGTATCAGTCTGAAATGTGCTTTGTCTCAAAAATGGCAAAAGATAAAATAAAAGATTTAGTCATTGTCTAATGGGCTCTCACTCCTGTCCTTTTTTTCATCTGCTCTGCAGGTAGGTGTTAAACAAGTTAAATGAGAACATGGATGTAAGAATGAATAAATGATCAAATAAAAGAAGGAAGGTAGATACAATTAATATATCTTCCTAAGGGTAGGCTCAGTCTAAGGCCAGGGGTTTGGTTTTTCTGTTTTTGTTTTTTTTTTTTTAATTTCCTGGCACTATGAACCCTCAGGCAGGCAGCCTGCCCTTACCCTCTAAGTCAAAATCTCAATCTACATTTGAAAAAGGAAACCTTAAATGTGAAAACCCTTTCCCATACTCTGAAAATTAACTCTTTACACAAACATAATGTTTCATGCATATAGATGGCTTCCTGTAATTCTCTGCTTAGAGGTTTTGTCCCACTAGATAGCACCCAGACTGAATGGAGATAAAGGAGAACAATATTAGTAAACATGGATTCTTACTCATATTAATTCTATACCTAATAGAAGAATCTCCAGAACGGTTAAGGAAAGTACATCCCTAGGACCCAAACGCTCACATAGTTCTCCCTTCCACCCCCACTTTCAAGTGAAAACATTAGAGAAAAAAATAGGGGAAGTTACATGAGTAAATTTGTTACTGCATGAGATCAACTGAAAACAAGGAATTCCCCTCCTATACTTCAGTGGGCTCATTAAAACTCATATAAAACACAAATGACTAAAACTGCTCCCAATGATTTGTGAAATAAGAAGCAGAAAAGTCAATTTTGTATTTCATTATTGAGAGGTCCAGGCCTGGAAGATGTGATGCTTTATCGAAAACCATTTCTGAGACTTTCAGGTTCAGTCAACTTTTATTCTGCTTTTCTGCCATAAGTACTTGCCATCCGCACTGGCAACAGTCTATTTGGATTTGGATTTTGGCATCATAACTGATCAGCTGAGTGACCCTAAGAAAGTTCCTTTACTTCTGTGTGTCTCAGTTTCCTCATCTATAAAATGGTCAAAATAACTGTACCAGTGGGTTTGTCAAGAGTATTAAATGGGTCAACGCAGGTAGAACACTTACAATCAGCACCTGCCTAGAACATGGTACCCACCCCTCCCACTGTCGTCAAGTCGATTCCTACTTATAGTGACCCTACAGGACAGAGTAGAACTGCCCCACAGGGTTTCCAAGGCTGTAAATCTTCATGGAAACAGACTGCCACATCTTTCTCCCATGGAGTGGCTGGGGGGTTCAAACTGCTGACCTTTTGGTTAGCAGCCAACTGCTTTAACCACTGCACCACCAGGGCTCCTAGAACATAGGAAGTACCCAATAAATGGCAGCCACCATCATCAACACCAATTTACTTCATCTGATGTGGAAAAAAAAAAGTCATATAACTCAGCATGAATCCACAGGCTTTAGGACTAAAGTGACTAAATCTGTTCCTGAAAGAACTGGGGAAGAAAACTAAACTGTGTTAAGTGCCATTATATCTGGGTACCATACCATGTGCTTTACACGTGTTATCTCATTTCATGCAACAGCCCTATGAGATAGCACTGATACTGCACTCTCTGAGGCTTACAGAAGCAAATGAAGTAGCTTTCTTAGCCAGCAAGGTGCAAAGTGGAGCTGAAATCACAGGTCTACTTGTTTCCAAAGCCTGTGTGTGCGCCTCTCAGGAGTAAACATTTCAGTGCATGTTATAAATAGGCACCTTCCTGAGGTGGTGTGACCACTGCCACTTACTTGATGCTCACTGGAAAACATCTGGAGATATGGAAGAGATTTTTTCAGATAATCTGAAAAAAGCTACCTGCAAATCTTGCAGGATCTGTATAAATTCATTCAGTTTCTCCCATTTCTAAGAACTCTCATCTCACAAATCCTAATTGAGAAAATTCAATGAATTTTCATTTAAAAAATCTTTCACCCATCTGCTTTTAGGAAAGGCAGGAAAACTAAGCTTTATTCCAATAATAACACCACAACAGGCTTTCGGTAGAACAGGTGCTTCAGGCAAATTAAAACTCTTCAGAGCCAGAAAGGGTGATCATTTAACATAAAACTTTAGCTTGGTTTTCATAATTAGTCCATCCTATACCTTAAAGTAACTAGCTATACTTCTTTTTCTTAAAGTTGTTAGTTCAATAAATTAACCATTTAAAAGAAAGTGACTAAAATCTATTCTGCTATAAAATATGGCTAAGAAAAATAAAATGTTTATTGTTATATTGATGTGCAAAAGCATACTAAATTCAACTTTTATATGCATCTAATCTGTTCCTTTAAGAATTATAAAGATGAATGATGTATTTACATAACCACATTGTTTACAATGAATAATCTCTATGAATTTTTTTTTGTTTTATGTTTTAGATTATCCTTAATACTTTAGAATGTATAAACCAGAATAAATACAGGATTGAAAGAAAATAGGTTACAACTGAGAATTCAAGAACTTGAGGCAGGAAATGTCCAAGATTAAATCACTTACATTCTTTAATATAATATGTAGAACAACTATTTTACATTGATTTTCTTGTTTTTTAAAGGGGAGTCAAGACAGTGTTTTAGCTGAAATAAATGTTATCTATAGTTTTCACAGTTCCCTACCTAAACTGAAGTTAGTTCACAAAATATAAGGGTTTTACTTTGCATGTTCTCCATAGTAATTCAGAATCATCATGATTTTTAAAAAAAAAAACAATGATTATATTAAAATCTGGCTGTTTCCCCTTCTAAATGAAGATATCAGTTCTCCACATTCCGATAACACATCCAAAAGTTTGTTAACATAAAAATTCCCATGGATGTTAATATAAAAATGATAACTAATAATAATGAAAATCTAATGGGCCAAAAAAATTAGTTATTTAAAGCAGTCTGAGATTGATAGATGAGAATGAGTTTGAAGATGACATTAAAGAGGCATAAATCTAGAACCTTTACATCTGTTCAAAGATAACATTACTGCCAGTGTGTAACTAACAGATTAAACAAATAAATAAGTAAAACATATCAGACAGAGATAAGAGCTAAGAATAAAAATGATATAGGGAAAAAAGATAGGGAATTTGAGGTATTGAGTAATGAGGTTGTCATCAGTTTGGGATGAATTTTCTTATCCCTAGAAACATACAAGTATTGCAAAAAAAGAACCAAACCAAACCCATTGCTGTCGAGTCAATTCCAACTCATAGCGACCCTATAGGGCAGGGTAGAACTGCCGCATAGAGTTTCCAAGGAGTGCCTGGTGGCTTCAAACTGCCGACCTTTTGGTTAAGTAGCTGTAGTGCTTAACCACTATGCCACCAGGGTTTCCATAAGGAGGTATCTTATATACTAATATTTACTTATATTTTGACAAGCACTGCTAGAAGTATCCTTTCAAGGATACAAAGACAGCCATGAAGCTACAGTCCCCACCCCCCCCCACCATAGGCCTTGCTCTGTCCCAGTGTGACTTCCACACCAGGGAGCTCAACCCCTTAGAGATGACCCATGCCCTCCTCAGAGCCCAAACCTCCTGCTGGGTAAAGGATCCAGAAAACATCTACAAAAAGGCATTTTCCACTATTCAAGTTAATTTCTTTGCGGCTAAGAAAGAGTTATTTCACTTGTCTAACTGTCTAGATAAAGAAGTCATCTCCCTGATGGAGATCATGTTGGGAAGCCTGGGAAGAGATTAAAGGCCTCTCAAATCCCTAGAACTCTCACGCTCCCACCCAGGAGAACCTATTAAAACCCCTTCCCAGTACGGCCCTGGTAATGACCATCAGCTGCGATGACACCAGGGGCAGGGTGATTAGGAATAAAACAAACTGAAACAACCCTCTGCCTCAGTCAAAAGATCCAGTGCCATATCTTCAGTCCTCTCTCATATTTGAAGCAGACCCATTAAATAAGAGCAGACTGCAGCTAGACTACTTCAAATCTTGGTTCCACTACTTCTTAACTGTGTCACTTTGGGCAAGTTGTTTCACCTCTCTGTGCGCATTAGTTTCCCATGTACACTGGGGATAACAATCATATTGACCACATGCAGTTTTGGTGAGGATTACCATATTTTTATGCAAATAACATGCACTTTCTATGTTTGTTTGCCAGCCGTGCTATCCCCCGGCAAGGTATTTTTGTAACCGTGCTATGCTACGTTTTTTTTTTATACCAGCATGTCAAGCACTGTTTTAGATGCTAGTGATTCATTTAGAATAGTGCCTGGCACACAATAGGATATCATTGTATGTCAGCAATTAGAGGTCTACAAATCCTGATCTGACACTAAGATTATTATTCTTTTATAAAAGAAATAGGGTGATTATATATATATATAAACTCCACGAGGTCTGGGGCAGCACTCTTATGATCAAACATAATTAATGATTCTAAGTTAAAGTAAAACCAGGGCTTCAAACCAGTTTGAACCAGTTCAGTCATGGCCAACAAAGTAAAACAGGAACAAATTCGAAGTTTTAAAATTTGGGAGATTCGGCAGAGTACCCAGAATGGAAACAATTATGGGTTGAAGCCCTGGAATGGGAGACTCAGAAGAGGCCTAGTGAGCCCCTTCAGGAGCCTGATGCATGAGACTGGATAACTGGCTGGACTGTAGGAGAGTTGATACACATTCAATGTGGCACGGTCAGCTGCCATATTTGAGCAGGGTGCTGTCATCCTTGAGCTGGATAGTGCTGCTTCAGCCTCTGCTGAAAATCTGAGGGCAAGAGATTTGGTTGCTATGCAACGCATATGCTGCCCTTGTTCTCTAACAGGAAGATAAGTTTCTAGCAGAGCTTCAACCTGTAATTTTTCCCGTTCCAGCTATCTATCTGGTACACTGTAACTTTAAAAATTCGGGTCTGTTCTGGTGATGTTTCCTTGGCCATGACTGAACCAGGCAGAACCAGCTGAAAGCTCTGATTAAAATATACAAATATTCATAATAAGTGGGATAAATAAAGAGTATAAGTAACCTCACATCAGGTCAGGATTTGCTACCAAATTAGTTGCATTAAAATCTTAATTTTCAGAGCTTTTGGGATTTCAGAAGAGATGGCACACCTATATTAAGTAAGGGGCAAAAAACATTGAAATCTTCCTTTCTAACGTCTGGGGGTACTAATGAACAAATAAATGGTCAAAACTACTTAGGGGTAGAAACAGTAAGCCCTTCAGGCATGGAAAATCCATAACTACATAATGAATCTATGCCAAATATTAGTCTAAGCAACCTGTCTTACAAATGGTTAACACACTCAGTTGCTAATCAAAAGGCTGTAAGTTTGAGTCCACCCAGAGGCACCTCGGAAGAAAGCCCTGGCAATCTACTTACTTATGACAAATAAGCCATTGGAAACCCTATGTAGCAGAGTTCTACTCTGACACATGAGGTCGCCATGAGTCGGAGGCAACTTGACGGCCACTGTTTTGTTTTTACAGCATTCTGAATCAACCAGTTCACTTCCACAAGCATCAGATCTTGAACAATCTTTAAGGGTTTTTTTTTTAAAGTAACTTTTTTAACATAGGGTAAAATACTTAAGTTGTATCACTATTTTAATAGCACAGCCTTGTCTTTTCCATAGAAAACAGACAAAAGCTATTAAATGACAAATAGTTGACTTAAAAACATGTACCTTAAAAGAACACAGTATTCCATGTAGTCAGCCTCAGGGAGATGAATAAATGTTATGTAAAAGTGGTAAACCATCCTGCTACCAAAGGAATTTTCCCCACACTGCATTTTAAGGAAATATTTGCAGCTTTTGAAGAGCTATACAATAACTGGTTCAAGATGTTCTCACTGATGGTCAGCCCTGGATAAAGAATTACAAAAACCCATGGAAGCTGACTTCTCCTGCCTCTTTATTACCACCATGTGTTGTTACTTATCTTCCCCCAACATTTCTGACCCCTTTACGTTTATTATTTTATACTGAAGTATTGTTTTGTTCAAGACCTATGTTTACCACTCCCATGGCAATCTCATACACAAAAACAAGTCAGGAAGACATGAAACAAATGGAGATACTTATGTTGCTTCATGCTTTTTCCCCTTCTCATTATCCTCCTACTCAATGAGACTGTAGTGGGAGGTCTAAATGACATTTCCAAACCCAGAACTTAAAGCTACATTTCAACACCCAACTACTCCGTTGTCATAGGAACAACACTGTGTGGCTTATCTGGGTTCTAACAAACAGCCACTTGTTTCACTAGTGACTAAAGCTTCCCTTCAAATTAAATACTGTGTGTGTGTGTGTGTGTATACAGACACATATATATAGACATACACACATATACTTACCTCAAGGGAAAAAAAAATCAATCATTTGGGGAAAACTGTATATCACACCAAAAATTTAAGAACTAAATCCAAAGGGAAAGTGTTTATATTCCCAAATATGCAAATATCAAATGCCATTTGAGAGAAATTATTTTGAGTTCTGTCACTTGGCAGACAAGGCAGATCAAGGAGACTCCCTTCAGTTTGTAGCTTTGTATACCCACAAACACACATGCACACTGTTAGTACTTTTTAACAGAAGATACAAAAATGTTAATACTACTCTCAAAGACTCCAGGGAAAAATTCAGGGAAACGCCATTTTAAATGTACTTTTAAAATTAATAAATTGTTAACAGTGAATGGCAAATAGAATTGAGAACATGATGACCTAAAGGAATCTTCTGGATTATAATTTCTAGCATTTAATATTTCAACCTGCTTATATCACACATTCAAAAGAATGGCTTCTAAATGATGAGTAGAACGTAAAATTTATACAGGGTTTTTTTTTTTCCTTTAAGCACAACAGTGTTTAGTCACATTATTAAATTATCGTTCTACCCAAGTACTTAGATGAAATACAGAGCTGAAAATAATTGTGACTCACTGAAAACAGCAAGCAAACTGATACAAATTACCTGTAAATATCTTAATACTTTGTCACCATTTTTCTATCTTCAAGACTCTAAAATCTATAAATTCATGTGCTTCAGAGGAATAAGCAGTGTTTTTCCACATCCTCAGCCACACCTGAATTAAGTCAAATAAATTCTAATATTCACAAGGCTGGATCACCTATTTCCTGGTTTATTGCAAGACCTGCCTTTAACAGTCAGGCTTACCTTCTCTTTTTATCTATTTCTTTAAAAATAAATAAACATACCGAAGTCTTGAGAGCTATTTGTCTGGGAAAAATGACTTTAAAAGTACTCAACGTATATAAGAGGAAAAAACAAAAAAGATCAATTATAGATCCCACTAGACTCATCTCCCTTCCCTCTACCTTCATCCCACTCCACTGCCAACAAAGAGAAACTGCAGCGTTCCTATCCCTCTGTTTTCATTACATTTTTTCCTTTCAAGCTCAAGATTTTAAGATTTCAAAAGTGAAAGAATGGGAACCAAAAAGTCACAAATGCAGATTCAACTTTCAATTTGGTTTAAGATATTTAGCAAGAAATATATAAAATTATATCCTATATAAACCAAAACTTGTAACTGTTAGTAACAATTTGAATTCTATATATTCACATTTATAAATGGAGAGCACCAAAATTACCTATATAATTGCTATCAGTTAAAGAACAAAGTATTTTTCCATCTGATTCTATAAGTAGACATCACATGATTACTTCTACTGACCAATAAGAAACTGGTAAAATCACATAGCCACTCACCATTCTAATTTTATTTTCTTATTCTATTCAACCTTTTTGGCACAATCATTCTTAAGAAACCAGATCAAGAAATCTGACATTCATTCCTAATATAAAACTGTCTTTCCTTACAGTTTGTGAACAGGAACCCATTGTATATAACACAGGCATTCAAAGCTTTATTGTATTTTTCTGGAAACCTTAAACATAGGGGCAGTTCAGATTTGAGATTAGAGAACTTAATTTAAGGTTTCGGAAAAAGATAAGACAGGCAGATATATATATATACACACACACACACAAAACCAATAGAAAATGCTAAGCACGATCTCTCAAAATGTAATGGACCATACAAAAAGAACCACCCATTTGCTGTACTAATGTAATCAAACAAAACAATCCTAGAATTTATGGCACAAATGTAAAAAAGAAAAATCGATTCCCATTTTAATCTGCCCTTCACAATCAGTAGAAAACGTTTCCAATGCATTACTCGTACTTTCATTTTGTTAACGTTCTAACTGAATGCTTGACACCCTTGGGTAGAAGGAAGGCAAGGAGACAGGCGTTGAAAGCAGTCCTTCAAACACCGAACATACTATTACAGACTATATGGAAATCTATATCCATGGAAAGTTAAAGCCATAACTACCAAACAACTCATTTTGATGGTATGCTTCCCCCCACTAAAAAGGAAGAAAAAAACCCTAAAACTAAATGCATTACATATGCTTGCTAAATGAGTGACACACGGCTCATTTTTGTTAATTACCTGGTCTCATTCTCAGCCTTTATGCTATACTCTTGGGCAGCTCTTTTTTAGAATTCCTGACTCTGTTTATGTGCTCTCTGGTTCAACAGTTAGGGGTCTGTGAACAATTTTACAATTCCCCCACACACCATATGATATCTATTAGGGAGCAATGCCATTTTTCACTTACCAATTCTGGATAAAGTATTTCCTGGTGACAGAATGCTGCTGCTTCCGTTCGCTAAAGCTCCCTCTTCGCAGCTTGATAAATCTGATTATAAAATGTCTTTGTTCCAGATCACACGAGCCGCTTTTCCTATAAAAGTTTTCTAAAGAGTTATCTGCATTTCATTCCTGTGACAAAACGAGTAAGAACAAGGGGGATAAAAAACAGGGAGTAAGTCCACACAAGTTCCTGGCATAGATTTTCAGCTGCATTTTTCTTAGTTTAATCATTAAGCTATATTAAAGTGACAGTTACCATAGGACGCCAGCATTTGATGAAGTCGGCCACAACCAGTTTGTGTGTCTTCCACTGGTGTGCATACCCCAAGGAAGAGGTCACTTGGTCATCTATCACAAGTGGCTGAAACACTGGACACCCCCCTCCCCCGTTGAGCAGGCAGCCCAGGCAGGAGAGTGGCCAGCTCCTGGCCCTGGACCTCTTATAGGGACCCGCCAATTAGCTGCTGACCAATAGCAGCCAGCACCTAGTACCTAAGTCACATGACAGGGCAGTCCCTATGACTGCAGGATTTCTGAATTACTGGGGTTACACAAAGGACACTCATTCAGGAAAAGAGAAAAAAAAAAAAAAAGCCATAAGCCGAAACAGAAAACGCCCAGGCTGCGAAAACTTCGGCTTTAAAACAGGGAACACCCCAGCCCCACAGACAGAGAAAGAGCCACAACCCAGCCAGGATGGAAATCAGTGGAATGTCTGGCACATATTAAAAAATAATCCCAAAGCAGAGGCTGAGTTTACAAACCCACTTAAACTATAAATCTACTCCTCCTTCCCCTTCCTCTACAGTCTCCCCGAAAATTTTAAATTTTAAACTTTTTTATTTTAATAAAAGCTGCAGTGAACCTTTGCAAAACCACTGTAGCAAAAATGTACGAGACATGAGTCTCCTATCTTCCCCATCCCTTGAAAAGATCCCTAAAGAGATGCAAAGTTTACCATTAAAAAGTTTCTTAAATTAAATACATTTCTTTTAAAATGGTTGGATAATTTGGGCAAAATTAAACATTAGAAGGACAAATTCATATGGTTACTACCAAATCATGTCTCTATCTCACATGCAATCATTCTGGTCTGTTCATATTAAAACAATCTTGTTGAGTAAACGAGCTCCCTTGGTGAATTAGCTCTAAATTTATTTATTTTATTTTAACATCCCCAACTTATTTCTTAAATTTTTGTTATGCCCTATGGGAAAAACATTAAACTATGAACACCCCTACATTTTTTTACATCAACAAATGATACTTACAAATGTTCCTTGCTTGGGTCTGTCAGTTTCTCCCCCTTCCCTGACATTTGAAGTCAAAATATAAGCTAAACTTCATTTTGATCAAGCCCTATTTTGATCGTGCACAGCTTCAACAGCTCCTTCTCCGAGGCAAGCCTGGAACACTGTGCTGCTTGCCATTCCCAATTTATGGAAGGAAGCGTATGTCAAACAAACCAGGTGATGACTCAGACTGCCTCCCCCAGCCACGCTTTCCCTAGAATGGGAGGGTAAGCGTAAGCACAGCCCATTTGGGTGTGACTCAGTTTTATTAGACCGGTGGTTGTAGATGATCTGACAAGCTCACATTTCTCTTTTATAAATTGTACATTTCAGTATCAGAATGCACATTCTAGTTGGTTTCAAAGAATTGGATCATGCAAAAGAGAAAGTCATCAGATTATTTTAAAGTATGGCAAAACTCCGGCTCTATTCTTTAAGATTTAGAATTGCAAAACTGTACATCGAAAATTTGACAACTGAGGCAACCAAACATTTGATATCACACAACAGCAGAAATCAGGTTTAAATGTTTAGGTTTAGGTTTACCTGAGGCCTTTACCACGAAGGACTCGCACTCTTTCAGTCCTGAGGACTGAACTTTAAGTCTCTAAATTTGGGGCACACGTGGCGGGTTTTTCAGGAAGTGGTCAGGAGCATGGGAGCCATGTTGCAGCTTTCACTTTTGCATGTACTGCAATTCACACTTATAACCTAAGCTACACACACAAACACACGCACGCAATGCAAACTGGTCACAAAAAAATCTATACAATCCTTTAATCCCAACCTGCCTAAAAGCTGCAAAATAAAAACTTGAAACTTCATTAAACGTCATCTGTGAAAATTCCAATTAAATAAAATTACGCGTCCAATATTCTTCCTCTTCAGTAAAAAGTTTACTACCAAGATGGGGGTGGCATTACATGAAGTAAATTGCAGGTATTATGCAGACACAGGAGCACTGGTTGCGCAGTGGTTAAAGTGCTTGACTACTAACCAAAAGGTCGGCGGTTCAAACCTACCAGCTGCTCCTTGGGAGAAAGATGTGGCAGTCAGCTTCTGTAAAAATTTACAGCCTTGGAAACCCTGTGGGGCGGTTCTACTCTATCCTATAGGGTTGCTATGAGTTGGAATCGACTAGGCAGCAGTAGGTTTGGTTTGGGTTTTATTACAGTCAGGAAGAATGTAGTATAAGAAGTGCAATTCTCCATGTGAAAAATCTGGAAGGCTAGGTTTGAGCAGTTTAATTACAGTTATCTCTTTTCAGCATACTTCCTTTAACCTTGAGCAAAGTCAGCAACTGCTCTAACCAAAGTTTGAAATTTGTTGTTACATATGCCTCGATGGATTAATTCGTTATTATAATAGAGAAAATACATTCTATTTCTAAATATAAAAAACGATCAAATACTTCATTTTCAAATGGGTGGATGAGGGCAGAGAAAAAATATACACATCGAAACGTGTAAAAGAGGTAATTTGGGAGTTGACTATTCACTTTACAGACAGATTCCTGGAAGGGTTTTGCTGGTATAAACTCCCACATTAATTTACGTGTAGAACTGATTTTTAGAAATTAAATTTACCCAAAACTATTTAGAAGTGCATTTCTGAATTATACTTTTGAAGTCTATTTAAATTATATGCACATTATTTCTCATGCACTTACTAAAAATTATTCATACTTCAACAGGGAGGTATCATATTAAACTAGCCACTGCTTTTTGTACAGAAACTTACTTTCCAAAGACACATAAAACCAGTTGCTCTCGAGCCCCAGAGATGACCCAAAGACACATAAAGAATATAAAATTCCATAATTATATGGCTTTCGTTTGAAATAAACACATAATATGAAAACAGAATGTTAATCAAATCAAGCACTGAAAACGTTAGCATCTAAAATAATTTATGATATAGGTAAAAGCATGGACTCTGGAGCCAGATTGCCGGGGTTTGAAACCTGGCTCTGTCATTCCTGGCTGTAACGCCTGGAGTGAAAAGCTAATATATGTAAGTGCTCAGAACAGTGCCTGACAGAGAGAAAGCACTATAAGAGTTGACTATTACTATTATCATTCTAGCCTCTACCCTGTAACTTCTCTTTGCATCACCATTTTGGAATCACACACATCTTAGTCATTCACTACGTAACATTTCTGAATGAGATAAAAAAATCCAATTCCATATATATGTGTGTATGTCTGTGTGTGTGTGTGTGTGTGTGTGTGTGTGTGTGCGTGCGTGTATTTAAATCACTTGTAACTATTTTACTAATGATGACAAATAACCTAGCCAATCCATATTTTCCCCACAAAGTTGCAGTGGTTTTACATCTGAGATCTTGTGGGGCCTCTTATATATTGAATTGTGTCCCCCCCAAAATACGTGTTGTAAATCCTAACCCCTATAGGGGTTATAATCCCATTTGGGAGAGTGTTCTCTTTGTTAGGTTAATTAGGAAGTTTACTGGTGCAGGGTGTGTCTTAAGTCAATCTCTTTTAAGATATAAAAGAACAGATGAAGCAAGCAAGTATAACTGGGGAAGACAGATGCCACGCCACATGAGATGTCCAAGGAATGAAGAAACAGAAGCTGAAAAGAGACAAAGACCATTCCCCAGAACCAAGAGAGAGAGAAAAGACTTCCCCTAGAGCTGGCACCCTGAATTCAGATTTCTAGCCTCCAAAACTGTGAGAAAATAAATTTGCTTGTTAAAGGCACCCACTTGTGGTATTTCTGTTACAGCAGCACTAGATAACTAAGACAGGGCCCTTCCCTCTAAACTCTCTGGAGTCTCCCTAGGACAGTGCAAAATCATGCTGGGGACAGTGGAAGAGAGGACATCCAGGAAGAACTCCCATTCCAGTCGGTCCTGGCCCAGATGCTTCAAGATGTGGAAACTGCCATCAGGCAGGAAATAAGGTGAATGTGTCAAAGCCTGGGGAAAACACAACTGCCCTTCTAGTGGCATGCCCTTGACATCAACAACAACAAAAGTTGCCACAGAGTAGATTCTGACTCATGACAACCCCGTGTGTCAGAGTAGAACTGTGCTCCATGGGGTTTTCAATGGATGATTGTTTTAAGTAGATTGTCAGGCCTTTCCTCCAAGGCACCTCTGGGTAGATACAAACCTCCAACCTTTCAGTTAGCAGCCAAGAACGCTAACCACTTGAACCACGCAGGGACTCTGTGACAGCAACAAGTGGCCCCCAAACAGAGGTGCCAGGATATAGTTACAGACCCAGAAAAAAGTCCCTGAAGTCCACTGCCTATTCTCTACAGGATCATGACATAAAACCTCGCCAGAGCTACACTACAGGAACCCCAGGGAGTGGCATATGTGTGGGTGGGAAGGACAGTGCAAAAAGAAACCTCAGTATGCATTCTCTGCTATGCTCTCTCATTGTTTTAAAGGAGAAACTACATGGAGTTCCTTCTCAAAACTACATGAAGTTCAAGCATCCCACAAACACTTCAGTAATTAAAGCTAATCATTCCCAGGCAGCATATGAAATATTTGACGAATGATAAAAAAGACAGAAAGCAAACATCTCTGCAGCACAGGCCAGCTTTACAAATATGGAACTCCTGAAAGATGGTGCTCAGTGCCGCTTTAGGGGAGAAGAGAAGTAGTTCTGTTATTAAGACGAGGAACAACTGCTTCAACTTGTCTTTACCTAAGCATTGTTTCCGAGACAGATGGTAACATAATGGGGAAAAGGTCAGCAAAACTGAGAGGAAGTTGTCGGGATTGCAAATGAGCATTTGGGGGAAGGCTTGATTCTGCTCCCCTCCATGTGGGAGCTCCGTGGGAAGATGCACACAGAGATAATTCAATAGTTCAGTTAAAGACAGGCTGGGAGCTCTACCATGGAGCTTCCTTACAGCCTCCATTCCTGTCCCAGGGCAATCTTAAAAACACCAAATGATCCAACTGTGGCAAATTTCCAAAGGCCAGGGCTACAGGTCAGAAAACAGCCTGGGTTCCAATACTGGCTCTAGGACTATTACCTGTGGGGACTTAGAAGTCATTTCATTTCCCCAAAGCTTTTGTTTCATCTGGAGAATGGGGATCCATGAGAAAATACAAGGAAGGAACAAATCGCTGTCCCAACATATGCCACCACCATCATCTCACTAAGTGTGAGCTGCCAGCCCAGTACCAAGCTCCTAACTGCTTTGAAAAAAAACAAAGAAAGGAAAAAACACACAAAAATCTCAGACTTCCAAGTCACACTGTTGGTCTGAAAGTTGACAAAGTGATTTTATCACCTGTGTTTTATAAAAACAAACTCTTTGGATAGTGCTAGATTCACTTTTTCATTATAGGAAATTATCCTACTGAGAACAGAGTATTAGTTGTATATGTAAGATTCCCAATATTATAGATTTTTAACAGAAAGCTGCCTATATGGCTATGTGTATGCGGCTACAGACATGCATACAAACAGTGTCTAGACTTATATAAACTAATTTGAACATTTCTTTATGAGGGCTTGCCTCTGTTCCAAGCTTTTCATGTTATATAAGCAGCCACTTTGCCCTTCTTCCTGCAATGATTTCAAGTCTAAGCAGTATACTTTGCTCAGAAGTTTTTATTACTCGTCTTCTTTCCCCACCCATTTTAAAGAACGAACTGACTCAGTTTTTCAATGGCAACGCCACTGGGTGGGAGTGAATATTGGAGTGGGCAGGGTGGGAGAAAGAAAGGATGAGGAGGAGGAGGAGGAGGTGGTGAGAGCCAAGAGCTGAATCACAACCATGTGAGTAATCTTAAGCTATTTTTTTTTCTTCCTAGGGGTATGAATCAAATTAAGTTTGTTTTGCTGTGGACGAAGGAAGAGAAATATAATAGCATGAATCAGAGCAATTATCAAATATGTGACACTCACTAAAAATTAATTACAATCACTGCGTTTCTCTCACATATATACCAGAAGATGCCAGAGATCTTTTGTTATCAATATAATCCTTTAAAAAAATTCTTAAGAGTCTGCACTCGATTCTCACCCTCTTCCTTTTAAAAATTTCCTTTTACACAGGAATTCCAGAATTAGGAATTATTTCGGAGCATCTGTGAGATAATCTTTGGCCCTTGTAGATAAGTGTGAAAACAACATGGATAACCATGGGAAGAGAGAGCAGGTTACACACTATCTAGCCATGAGCACTGGAATCAAAATACTGAGTTTATGAAAACAATTGTTCAGAAAATGAGTTTAACCTCTCAAGAACATTCCAATGGGAGTCTTGCATGCAAAACCAAACCCTAAGAAAAAGGGGGGCACTCCTTTCATAATAACTTTAGGTGAGAATAAAGCTGTCATACAAAACTTCTGAACTGCCTTATGCAGAAATAAATGGATCATCATCAACTTAAGAATTTGCTGGGAATAATGAGAAAAAGATGGATCAAATCACATAAAATCAGTTTCTTGTAATTTACATATTAAATAATAAGAACATATTCTTGTAGTTGGGTGCTTATCTAACTAGACTTACAGAAAGGCATTTCCCTTTCCACCATATTTTTTTAACCCAATCTATTTAATAATTCATGGTATATAAATATTACCACGGGAAAAATTGGTTATGCAAGGGGAAAGGCTTTAACGACCAAATTATTTTCTACTCCCAGGCAAGTCTATGCATTAGGAAATCAAGAGGCACATTTTGAACTCTACCAAGAGCTCAGTTACATTTTATACTACACCAATGAACTAAAATGCATTGTCCCTTTCGCTATGTACCATGATTTTTTTTCCTTTTAAACATGAGTATGGATATTCTGAAGGAGCCCTGGTAGCACAGTGGTAAAGCACTCGGCTGTTAACCAAAAGGTCCGTAGTTTGAATACACCAGCTGCTCTGTGGAAAAAAGATGTGGTAGGTCTGCTTCTATAAAGATTACAGCCTTAAAAACCCTATGGGGCAGTTCTACTCTGTCCTATTGGGTCACTATGAGTCACAAGCAACTTGATGGCAACAGGGTTTATGGAATATTCCAGACACAGGAGCTCAAAGAGAATAGCATTTTTACCATATTGTCAGGTTTTCCAAAGTTCATTTCTATTTATGGGACAGTGTTCTTTGTGCTAGCACAATGTTTATTGGGGTCTCCAGATAAATTATCTCAAGACCACACTGAATAAGCCAAGGTTTGTAACTTCTCTATTTCTATGTGCACTTCAATTTGGAAATTTTAATCTGTAATGATGAGCTCTTTAGGGATGACAATTTGTATGTCTGAGGTTACACATTTCCAAAACAGTTAACATATTGGACTTTAGTCAAGATATATTTACATAACCCAGAACGATATATCAAAGTGGGGGGTCATATAAAATGGGCCAGATCTGTTTTCAGTCTAAGCGGCTTGGATATCTCTACCTTCAGCCCTCAAGTTCCTGCCCCACCCCCACCAAGTTAATGATATTGCAGTATTTGACTTCCTACCTTTCATGTCGAAGCCCTAGTGGCACAGTGGTTAAGAGCTGCTAACCAAAAGGTCAGCAGTTCAAATCCACCAGCCACTCCTTGGAAACCCCATAGTGCAGTTCTACTCTGTCCTATACAGTTGTTATGAGTCAGAATCGATTCGACAACAAAGGGTATACCTTTCATGTCAGTACTCTAACTTCTTATGGTAGAAATAATATTCCCAACCCCGACTTTATCATATCCTGACCTGTGTCTACTGCAAAGAGCTGGAAGAATTTTCCAGAAATTCTCAATTCATGCTTTAGTTATCTCTTTTATGTTCTAAACAGTAACTATGAGGGAAAACACTGAAAAACGGGCCTTATCTATTCTCAGAGTTCAAGCCCCTCTGAATAGAAGAGTCCTTGGGTACTCTGTATAGGTTTGTTTTGCTTCCCAATATACTAAACCATTTGGGGCATGGGGAGAGATAGCTACCATTCTCATTTTTTACATGAGGATGACAAGAATTTTCTCAAGCATCACTGATGCTAAGTATAAATAAACTGAAGACTGTTTATAAATCAGTCACTAACTATACTGAAGTGACCTAGTTTCCATCTAGCAAAAAGAAGAATTAAAAGAACAACAGCAAAGACAACTTGGAGGCCAGACATCTGAGCAAGGACCGTGGTGGAGGTGGCTGTGAAACTGGCAGTAATAGTCTTGGCTGAGCAGGTGATGTGGTAAAGGAGTTAGCAAAGACAAAACAAGTGATGAGTAGCAGGTAGGGGCTGGCAAGATTGAGTATAGAAAACACCACTACCAGGGCCCCTCATGATGCAGACATCATCTTTAAAGCTTGCCTTCAAGGGAAATGGAGGAGAACACAGGGTGTCCAAAAGTACAGGAGAAAGGGAATAAATAACAGAAATGGGAAGCAGAACAAGAAAACAAGGGCACTACCTCGTGAAAAATACGATTTTAAGTACAGGGGGAGCTTTAGTGTCCAATCTTGTACGAAGTCCCTTCTGTCATATTTTTTCCTATAACATACCTCTTAGCTCACCTCCTAACTTCCCTAATCCATTATTATCCTCCCTCCAGGAAGGGCCAGACT
This sequence comes from Trichechus manatus latirostris, assembly GCF_000243295.1. Classification (NCBI taxonomy): domain Eukaryota; kingdom Metazoa; phylum Chordata; class Mammalia; order Sirenia; family Trichechidae; genus Trichechus; species Trichechus manatus. The sequence continues at coordinate 7,682,528 of NW_004443982.1, read as the reverse complement.
ATCAAAACACTGCTGCTTGTAGAAAAGCAGCAAGCAGGCTGGTGAGGGGGCCTGAAATTATAGCAGGATTAAAGGCTCTAGACTCATTTAACCTGAAGGAGGTAGAAAAAGCAGAGGTACCTGCCTGCTGTCTAGTGGGTGGGTAAGAAAAGTCCTATCATGTGAAATCTGAAAACAAGACACATTTGAGAGGAGGTTTCTAGTGCTAGGCAGAAAAGGGTCTTAAAAAGAGCTGGAATAGGCACTTGGCAGGGATGTTAAGGAGGAAGTTACAAGATCCAATGGGTGGTTGACCTTAAAGTCCCTTCTGACTGTGATTCTAGAAATGCCATGTTGCTCTGTTTCAGGAGTTTTTAGAGCATTTTAAATTGCAGACCGATTTCTTCAAAGCAAGCTGGTGCTGAAGCAAAAACAAATCAATGAAGAGTCCCTCTGTTGGAGAGCTTTAGGCCACAAATTAAATCTTAAAAATGTTTTAACCCGAAGTAATTGTTTCCTCTGTGTAGTGGCAATCAATAGATTAATCCCTCTATAGCATCTCTGCCTCTGGTCTTACATTCTTTGACCAGGAACCCTCGAAAAGTGAGGTAGTTGCTTGCACAGTATGACAAGCACCTAATTTGGCAATATGTGCATGTGTCAGTCTAAAAAGATGGAAGATTTTATTGAAGATTTAGACCATCTGGCCATTATTGGGGGGGGGGGATCAAACAGTTCAAAGTTTCCTAGCATGGGAAATCTTTGTTGGTGGTAATGGGATTAGGTAAAATGTATGCTTTGTCACTCACCCGAGCCCTAGCCTTCAGTCAAGGGACACCCAAGTCCAAAGCCTGTCCCCCTCAGTACACCCCACTAGTCTAGCCCTGATTGAGTTTATAGCTTGCAACACCAAAGGCATCTGACAGCTTCTCTGTGGCATAACTACTTTTTCTATTCATACCCCAACAGGTCATTAGAAGAGAACAAGATGGTCTATTAAAAACTGCAGCTGCACTGGAGTTATGTAAGATGTCACCATTGGGGAAAGCTGGGTGACAGATACGTGAGACCTCTCTGTACTATTTTTCTAACTTCTTAGGCATCTCTAATTATTTGAAAATAAAAAGTTAAGAAGCAAAACCTGCAGCTGTCTGGAAATTCATCTTCAAACTAATCACAACAAACAAAAATCAACGCCCACTATTGGGTAATTAGTCCCAATGATGCCAGTTCTCTACTTAATGCTGGATCAAGATACTCTGGAGGAAAACCAAGAAACTGTGAGACAAGTACCTGGCCAAGCTACTTCCTTCCTTACAATCTTGTTTAATTCATATGGAAGAGTAACATTTGTTATCTTAAAAATTAAATTTTAAACTAATAACTGCTAATGACAAATTAAGATTTACAAATTAATCTTACTTATAATTCTAAAATCAAGGAAAAAGACCTAAACATATTTCGTCTAACCTGAAATGTCACTGATTGTTAAGACCACCCATTAGGAAAGAAACAAATGTTGCCCATTAACTATGACACAATGCCTTAAAGACAGCCCTGCATGACAATCAAACTAGCTTCTCATTGCTTTGTTCTGGGGAATTTGGCAATCTCTCCTGCCTTCACTTGCACTGCTTGGCAAGTGATAGGCAGTTTTTCTACACGTATTTCAGTAACAAAATATAACACACCTCCAACCATTTGTATCTTCCCAGTTGTTGCTTTGAAAAAAAAAATGTGCAATTTCAGTCATTTCTCCAATAATGAACATTTGCTTCACTACCATAAAATGTACTCCCTGCTACACCTTTCTGTGTATACAATAACATTTTGTTTCAATGCCAATAAAATTTTATTTCCGTAAATGTCATCTTCTTGAGCACCTATCAAATGGCAGGTACACTCACCATATATAGAATCAACAATACAAGCAATTCAGCTAAACTGCTGTCCATGCGAAGAGACATGACCAACTCTGACCACCTGGGCAGCAACAACTGCATCATGACCACTGCCTGGCAGATAGATGGTGACTGAAGATGCCATCCATTCTAACATGCATCTCAATTTTAGAAATGACCAAATACGAGGGAGGAAAAGAAAGGAGAGAGTGTGTCTTTGAATAGATGGAATTTTGTAGATGATGTAAGCTCTCCTCCAGACTAGGTAAATCCTTATTTTCTATAACCTATTTCTGACTACCTTGTCCTGATCATTGACTTATTCATTCAAAAATTTTTTCTTGAGTACCTACTGACTTCCAGGTGCTAGGTTAGGTTCAGGGAAATAACAATGAACAAAAGAGACAAAGTCGCTGCAAAATGGAGTTTACACTCTAGAGGGGAAAGGCATCCAATCACATAAATACATAATATGCTAGGTGTTGATGGGTGCTATGGCAGGACGGAGAAGGCAGGAAATTCTGGAATGGGGGTGTGGAGCGGGGACTGTTATTTTGTATAAGATGATTAGTGAAGGTCTTATGATAAAGTAAGCATTTGAACAAAGATCAGTAGGAAGGCAGAAAGCAGGTTACATGGACATCTAAGCAACAAATGAGGATGCAAGACAGAGGAAAGAACATGTGTCAAGGTCCTGAGGTGGGAGTGACCAAGTGGTCGGTTACAGGAACAGTAAAGAGGACAATGCAACTACAGCAGAATGAGCAAGAGAAAAAGAGGAGGAAGATGATACAGATTATCTTGGACAGGGATGGGAGGAGTAGATCACACAAGGCTTTCTAGGCCACTGTGTTTACAAGAACTATGGTTTTACTCTGAGAAAAATGAAAATTTTTATGAGAGAAATGATGAAGAGAGCGGAATGATCTGACTTACATTTCAAAAGGGTGACTCTGAAGGCAAGGGTGGAACAGGCAGCCCAGTTGATTAATCCAGATGAGAAATGACAGTGGCCTGGCCTAGGTGGTAGCAGTGGAGATAAAGGTAATTTGTTGCATTCTGGAGATATTTTAAAGGAAGAGCTGATAGGAGTTGCTGATGGATTGCATGTGGAGTGTGGGCTAAAGAGAGGGATCAATGGTGACTCCAGGGTGTCTGGCCTGAGCAACTGAAAGAATGGAGCTGCCATTTACTGAGATGGAGCAGGCTGGGCATGGCAGGACTGGTATAGGAGCATAGAGAGGAATAAGGAGTTAGGTTTTAGATGTGCCAGATTTGAGATGTCAATTAGAGATGTCAATCTAAGCAGGGATGTTGAAAAGGCAGGTGAAATTGGGCAGAAAGGTCCAAGATGGAATCATCTGTGTTTAAGTGGCATTTAAAATCAAAAGATTAGATCATTAAACTTTGGGAGTGAGGACAAATACAGAATGTACCTGAATATTCAGAAGTTAAGGGGATGCCAGGAGGAACCAGTAAAGGAGACTGTAAAGGAACACCCTGAAGGAAGGCAGAACATAAGAATGTCATCAAAAAACCAAAGCGAAGAAAACTATTTCAAGTAAGAGAGTGTGATCAGCTGTGTCAAATGCTGTTGATAGGCTGTACAAGATGAGGACTCAGAAGTACCCACTGAATTCGACACATGGAAGTTCTGAGAGCCCTTGACAAGAGTCATTTTGGCAGACTTGGAAGACACAGCGCCTGACTGGAGTGAGGACAGAGTATGGGGAGAAGAAATTAGAGGCAATAGATATAGACAACTCTCTCAAAGAGAAAGAGCACAGTAGCTAAAGATGGGTGTGGGTGAAGATTTTTGTCTTTTTTAAATTGAGAGCAATGGAGGTTCAGTCTTTCTTGCATGAGACCTAGGTTCAATTCCTGGCCAATGCACCTCATGCGCATCCACCACCCATTTGTCAGTGGAGGCTTGCGTGTTGCTAGGATGCTGAACAGGTTTCAGTGGAGCTTCCAGATTAAGACAGACTAGGAAGAAAAGCATGGCTATCTTCTTCCAAAAATCAACCAATGAATACCCTAAGTATCACAACAGCCCCATCCTGTTATACATGGAGTAGCTACTGAGTCAGGGGTCGACTCAAGGGCAGCTAACAACAACGGTGAGAGAAACTGATGATGCTAGGGAACGCATGACCAACTGCCAGAGCCTTGATTCAGTGAAAGATGATGGGATCCAGCGTGCCATGGAGAGGGTGGCCTTCAATGCGGAAATAACTACTAAGTACCCATGAAAGCACACCAATAGGTACGGTAGTAGGAACGTAAGAAGTTTTCTTCCAATTGTGTCTAATTTCTATGTCATGTGTCTGTGTTTAAGACCTTCTCTTTATCTATTATAAGAACTCAAGGAAAGGTTTAAACACAGAAGAAAACATTCTTTGATGGTGACACCGGTGGGGAGGGAGGGTGAGGGTTATTTAACTAGATAGTAGATAAGAATTATCTTAGGTAAAGGGAAGGACAGCACACACTACAGGGGAAGTCAGCACAACTGCACTAAACCAAAGCTAAAGAAGTTTCCTGAATACAATCAAACACGTTCAGAGCACCAGGGGTAGGGGTCTGGGGACCATGCTTTCAGGGGAAATCTAGGTCAACTGGCATAACAAAACTTATTAAGAAAATGTTCTGCATCCTACTTTGGTGAGTGGCATCTGGGGTCTTAAAAGCTTGCAAGCGGCCATCTAAGATGCATCAATTAGTCCCAACCACTTGGAGTAAAGGAGAACGAAGAACACCAAAGACACAAGTTAAGTATTAGCCCAAGAGACAGAAAGGGCCACATAAACCAGAGAGTTCATCGGCCTGAGACCAGAACTAGATGGTTCCCGGCTACCACCAATGACTGCCCTGACAGGGAACGCAACAGAGAGTCCCTGATGGAGCAGGAGAAAGGTGGGGTGCAGAACTCAAATTCTAGTAAGATGACCAGACTTAACGGTCTGACTGAGACTGGAGGAACCCCGGAAAGCATGGCCCCTGGATGCTCTATCAGCCCAGAACTAAAATAATTTACGAGGCCAACTCTTCAGACAGGGATTGGACTGGACTGTAGGACAAAAAGACTGAGGTGAGATGGGAAGGCAGAGAGGGTTAGGAGCTGGTTGAATGGACATGGGGAGTCGGGTGGAAAGGAAGAGTGTGCTGTCACAGTATGGGGAGAGCAATTAGGGTCACGTAACAATGCATGTATAAATTTTTGTATGGGAGACTAACTTGAAATGTAAACTTCATTGAAACTACAACAATAAACGAAAGAAAAAAAAAGACCGTCTCTTTAGATATGGGGTAGTTTGTTCTCCACTGTGAATTTTGTTGTTGCTGTTGTCACACTGGACATAGTAAGCCCACAGTCCCAGTCCCAATCCAAAATTTTAAAAAGTAATTAAAGAAACAGAAAGAATTTGTTGTTGATGATGTCACTCAGAGTGATATATATTGAAATACCTGGTAAACGTTAAACCTCAAGCATTTGAAAGAGCACAGAGTAATAAATGGGGTTTGCTTTTTGTTTACACAGCTAAGAAACACAATGAACTCTAACCAAAGTGTATCAACACAAAAATATACTTCAAAGCCACAACAGCAACTATAATATCTGTACATTTTGTATCTTAGTCACATTGTTTGAAAACATCCAACTACATGGCTGACATACTTCCATATGGTTGGAGCTACGTCAGCCATAGTGCAAACTGAGTGTTTCTCTAGCAGTGATGCTGGATCACCCCAGACAGATGCATGCTGTCTGTGGATATCTCTTAGGAGCTGACAGGTTGGGGATAATCAAGCAAGGTCTACGGCAACAGAACTTAGCCTGACCAAGTTCTGGGTAATTGAGAACATCAAACCCAATCATTGAGCTTCTTGAGTTCTAGACAAATTAGGTGCCTTCAAATAACATTAACATTTATTGTACAAATGCTATGAGTCAGATATTGACTGTAAAAAGCAGCACCAAAATACCTAGCCGACTTCAGTGATAAAAACAAAAGTCTATTGGCTTATCTGAACTAGTTTACTTTAGAGGCAGATAGCATAATGAGATTAAGAGCACAGACTCTGTAGCCAGACTGCCTGGGTCAAATCCCAGCTCCACATTTACAAGATGTGTGACATAGGGCAAGTTACTTAACGTCTGTGTTCCTCAGTTTTCTCGTCTGTAAAATAAAGGTAACCAATGTTAACTATTTTATAGGGTTACTGGGAGGGTTAAGTGAACTGATGTGTGCAATTATTATTATTGTCATAATTTCCATCCATCTTGGAATTTAAGACTGACTACAAAAAATTCTAAGTACATGAGGATCCTCTAGGGAATTTGAAAAACCAGGGGATAAACACGTTATATATCCCTAGGGCAACAACTGTACTCTAAAACGTGAAAATAAATAATTTGAAAAATTAATTTTTTAAATGTTTTAATATGAAACATGGACATAGTGAAGATTAGAATACAAAATTCACATGAATTTCTAGGACAATCTTTAAATAAATTGTGAGCTTGCCTTAGGCTCTTTCACCCTCACACTCTCTAAGGTTTGGTGTCCTCTTCTGAAACTTAAGAGGAATGCTGTCATAAGGCATTGTTTCCTGAGTAAAAGATGAGATTTACAAGCTACAGGTAAATTGTGCTGTGAGGGCTCTCCCATATTTATTCCCTAAAACTAGATGAAACAGACCTAGCAAAGTTCAGTGACTTGCCTAAGGTTAAATAAATAGCAAGTAGTGGAGTTATCAAGTAAACCAGGGCTCCAAGTTCAGTCATCTCTTCACCTTGGGGTTTGGGGCTTCCCCTATTGTTGATAACGAGCCCTGGATGCACAGTGGTTAAGCATTCGGCTGCTAACCTAAAGGTCAGCAGTTCAAACCCACCAGCTGCTCCATGGAGAAAGATGTGGCAGTCTACTTCTGGAAAAGATTACAGCCTTGGAAACCCTATGGGGCACTTCTACTCTGCCTATAGGGTCGCTTGTATCAAAATCGACTCGATGTCAATGGCTGTTCTGAGGTGCCATCAAGTTGGTTTCAACCCATAACGACCCCATGTACAACAGTAAGAAACACTGCCTGGTCTTTCACCATCCTCACAAACGTTATGCTTGAGCCCACTGTTGCAGCCGCTGTGTCAATCCATCTCCTTGAGGATCTTCCTCTTTCTCGCTAACCCTCTAGTCTACCAAGTATGATGTCCTTCTCCAGGGACTGGTCCCTCCTGATTACATGTCCAAAGTATGTGAGACATAGTCTTGCCATCCAAGCTTATAAGGTGCATTCTGGTTGTACTTATTCCAAGACAGATTTGTTCATTCTTTTGGCAGTCCGTGATATATTCGATATTCTTCACCAACACCACAGTTCAAAGGCGTTGGTTCTTTTTCAGTCTTCCTTATTCCCACTGTCTTAGTTATCTAGTGCTGCTATAACAGAAATACCACAAAGGTATGGCTTTACTTTATTTAAAGGGTATTTACTTGTCCAGTGAAAGATGACATGTTGTAAGTCTGGTGTTTCTTAATAGGAGAGTCATGACCTCCAGAAACCCCCAAGGTATTTCTCAGAGGACTGTGGAACCAGGTGTGGGTCCACCCTGACCCTATCATATCCCCAGCCCTGCTCACTCAGGCTTCCCTGGGATGCTCTAGTCAGGCCTTTGGTGACCTGTCCTACACTTTTAGCTCCAGACTGAAAAAGACAGGTGAAAGGAACCTAACAGATGAGTGAAGCAAAGACAATGGTATGGATGGCTTCCATTTTCAAAACTGCACACATTTTGGGTGGAGCAAGTAGTGGGGAGAAAAGGTTCTCAGGGAATGAGTGTACCTTCAAAAAGAGAGAGGTCTCAGGGTATGAGAGTATAAATTTGTATCACTTATAAATTTTGTGCTCTGACAATAAGTAAATGAAATATTAATTTGCTCGTGCAGTATTTATTTTGACTCAAGTATGTGCAGTGCCAAAATAAATATTTACTGCATAAGAAAATCAATGCTTCATTTACTAATGTCAGAGCACAGAATTATAGGTGATACAAATTGTTGTGCAAATGGTTAACATGCTTGGCTGCTAATCAAAAGGCTGGAGGTTCAAGTCCACCCACAGGTGCCTTGTAAGAAAGTCCTGACAATCTACTTCTGAAAAAAGCAGCCATTGAATACCCTGTGGAGCACAGTTCTACTGACACACATATGGTCTCCATGAGTCAGAGAGGACTCTACAGCAACTGGTTTTTTTATGTACAATGTAGTGAGCCGACTCTGGGAGAGTAAAGACATACAGGACAGAGATTCTGCCCTCTAGAATTCATGATGCAAATGTAGAGACCAGACACAAAGACTAGGAAATATAATGAATAATATAAGGCAATGAATGTGTGGGCCCCAAATTAATGGTGCAGACAATACCTTAACTTTTGAATGCTTTCTTCAGAGGAAATTTACAAGAAAGCCAAATGTGTAAAACACATAATAGCAAGTGCTCTGATAGAAGCTAGAAGAGCCCCTGTAAGCAGCTCTGTTCTCCACTTGTCACCTCCAGCCTCAAACCCCCAGGGCCCACCCAGGCTTCAAAGCAGTTTGAGAAGGGGAGGTAGAGTTTGCTTTCAAAGGTGAGCAGCATTCTGATACCAGGTAGCAATGGGCCCACTAGGCAAGAAGAACCACAAAGACACAGGTGTGGAGGGGGGAGCAATGTCCTAGGTAACTAACAGCAGAATAGTCAGGAATGGAGGGTTCATGGATGGAAGCGACAGAAAATGCTGGTGCCAAGACTTACACTTTCTGACTTAAATTCTAATCCTGAAGATCATGAAGCAGCATTAGTGAGTTGTGCAGAGGTGGTCTTGATGAAGGCGTAGCTCAGGGGCATCACCCACTGGCAGGGAGAACACAGAGCCACATGTTGCATTCCAACCCAACTTCTTGTCTCAGCTCTCACCCAGGGCTCCTCTTCCCTCGGGACACCCAAAGTAAGAGAGGCACATGAAGATGGGGCTGCTAGGAGTATCTCTGAAGCTCTTGGGTTTGTAACACTGTGTTGATCAAAGAGAACATACCTGCAGGCCAGTGTGAAACTCCTACATTAGAAGTGGGGCCTGGATAGGTCCTGCCTACTGCACTAGTCCCAACATCTTGCCCGAGTTCTAATGTAGGTACGTGTTCAACACATATTAAATGAGTACCTGAGAACTAAATATTAGATATGGCAGCAAATTGTAAATCGACTTTTCTTCTCTCTTCCATTAAAGAAACACCTGCAGCTTAGGGGAGGTAGAGTAGCAGGTTCTAAAAAATGGGAAACCTAAGTATAAGTTACTCACTGAGTCACTATCTATTAACAGTGCCAGGGTTACTTCATTTGTCCATCTCACCTCAATTCTTCTTGAAGCTCTTTTGTTATGCTGTTATGTTTATCTTTAACTTAGTTTCTTAAACTAGTTCTCTTAGTGCCTTAGTGCTGCTATAACAGAAATACCACTTTAACGAACAGAGATCTATTTTCTCACAGTTTAGGATGCCAGAAGTCTGAATTCAGGACCCTGGCTTTAGGGGGAGGTACTCTCTGTTCACTCTGGGGGAAAATTCTCATCTCAAGCTTCTTCAGCATTCTTGTCGGCATTCCTTGGAAATCTCCACATGGCATCTTTCTCTCATTTGTGCTTGCTTGCTTGCTTCTGTGCCTAATCTGCTCTTTTTATATCTAAAAGTGGTTAGGTTTAAGACACATTGTAGATAGATATGGGTTCATTAATATAACAAAGAAAACCCAATTCCCAAATGGGATCACATCCACAAGTATTGTTGTTGTGGCCCATTGAGTCAATTCCAACTCATAGGGACCCTATAGGACAGACAGTGGTATCACTGTGTTGATGTCACCCAGTGTAGTAACTCATGGTACACCCCCCATGCTAATTACCACAATATTGTAGCTAAAACACTAGAAAATCTGACAAAATTATTGACTATAAAAACAATGGCAGCAGTGAAAACAAGGCATGCCTATAGCCCGTGCAGACGAACCCATGTGATTCCACGCAACATCGTGATTGGGTAACAATGACAGCTCTGACCATAGCACATTAGAAGGTTCAAAAAGTAAATTAGCATAGAGTTTTAGCCTTGTAAGTATATTGATACATGTAAGCTGGCCTTACAAATTTTTTTTTGTTATAACTACTATAGTGATATTTTTGTAAAAAAACAAATTTCTGCTGAAACACCAGACAAAAAATTTATAGGCAGTCATTTTTGTGTCACCCCCTCTGACAGTGTCACCCAATGCATTCCACGGCCCCCGTACCCCCCTAGTGACAACACTGAGGACAGAGCAGAACTGCCCCATGGGGCTTCCAAGGTTGTAATCTTTATGGAAGCAGAATGCCACATCTTTTTCCCGTGGAATGGGTGGTAGATTTGAACTGCCAGCCTTTTGGTTAGCAGCTGAATGCTTAACCACTGTACCACCAGAGCTCCTTATGAGACAGAGTAGAACTGCTCCACAGGGTTTCCTAGGCTCTAATCTTTATGGGACTAGATTGCTAGGTCTTTTCTCCTTTAGAGCTGCTGGTGGGTTCGAACCTGCAACCTTTAGGTTAGCAGTGAGAACTTTACCATTGCGCCACCAGGGCTCCTTCTACACAGATATAGAGGTTAGGATTTACAACACATAATTTTGGAGGACATAATTCAGTCCATAACACTAGTCGTTTCCTTCCTCTTTTCCCTTCTCACTTTCTTCAAAGACTTCACTCAGGGTTTTACCACAAAAAAAAATCACAAAGTAAATGGGGAGTGTATGTGCAGTTTCCTAACAGAGTGGAAGATGGCGCTACATCTATCTACAGTCTCAGAAGGGCACTAAGACCTGGGGTTCTGCATTTCTGGTCCTTGCCGGAGAACTGGAAGGGATGTGTACATGCTAGTGAGGTTGTTAGGAGCATCTCTGGTGCTCTTGGGTCAAAATGTATTCCTGAGGTTTTGTGATGTATGAGTCTTTCCTCTCAATATCTCTGGTTGGACTCTCCAGAAAGCCAGGTGTGAGATTTGAGGGTCAGTGAGTTCTAAGATGGACAGTGTAAAAGTTCTACCTGAGGTGGATTCTGCAGCTCAGAACAAAACAACTCTTACAATGTAATAAGGATTTGGCTCAAGGAGTAAGAACCACTCAAATAAGCGAGACACTTCAAAGTTTCAGGGCAAAGACCAATGTCCCAGAAATGAGCACATCCTAGAACTGCCAGGACTGAAGACATTTCTTGATCATCCTGCAAGACTGGAGATGGTACCATATTCAGCGGCCATTCAAGACAACGGAAGGTTTGGGCCAACTTTTTAGAGAAAAAAAAATGGGGCTAAAAGGGATGAGTAGAGGACATAAACCCCCTTCATTAGAGGGTTTATGATTATGAGTCAGGTCTAGGGAGATCAGGTATCACTGGTCATAGCTAAGAAATTTCTATCTGTACCCCTCCTCAAACACTTGGATCTACTCCCTTTGTCTGTCAATCAACCCAGACGGATTCTGAGCTGGCCCCATACCATGCCTGCTACTGTATGTACTTAGCCTCTAGGGATATTCATCTTCCCCTTGACCTTTTAAGAACATCCAATGGTAGTCTTGGAACAGGATTTTAGTTTTATCTATTTTTGCAGCCTCTTCTTAAATGTTTTATTATGGAAATTCTCAAAGCATATATAAAAGTAGAGAAAATCATACAATGAACCCCATGTACCTTTAATCAATTTCAAAAATTATCATTTTGCAAATCTGGTTTCATTTATCCCCTCTTGCATTGTTTTTTTTTCTCCTTCATTTTAAAAGTTAACATATCCCTTGAAGTCTTCTTAAAACCAAACAATAGTCTAGCTTAACTAGTAAAAAATGTCTGCCTAGAACTATCTATACGTGATCAAAGTGATAACAGCAACTCAAAAGATTAGATAGGAACCTTAGGGAGGAGTGCATTTATGTTAATGGGGGAAGAACAACTCAGAAAAGGAGGGTGAGAATGGTTGCACACACAACTTGAAGAGTGTAATCATTGTCAGTGAATTGTATATGTAGAAATGATTGAAGTGGTCTGTATTTTGTTGTGTATATTCCAAACAACAAAAAAATAAATAATTTTAAAAAGTTAATAAAATTGGTATTAAGAGAATAAATGCCTCGCTGAGGGCCACCCAGTTAGAAGCAGATATAAGATTAGAACTCAGGGCAAGGTGAAATGTTGTAAAAGGTCCTTTTGAGAGATTAAAACCCAGGGGAAATAAAATTTAAAAAGACAGATTGAGTCATTTACCATACTTTTCAGTAGATTTTCTCACCTCAGGAAGTTAAAAGAACCAGAAGTAGATAAGCAACATAATATGCAAATCTTTCCAGGCCAAGAGATACATTTCTAAAACATTATTTTAAACAAATAGGTTGTTTGCTCATTTTTTGGTGAAATTTAAAATTGTTAGCAGATGAACGGTTAATATTCAGTGAACCACCACAACAAAACATCTATATTGTTCATGTTCCACATTTAAAAAAAAAAAAGTAATACGTGAAAAAAATTGGTATTTTCTAAAATTATCTTCAGTGTCTATCATTGAGGGGATACCTCAATTAGTGTGTTATTTCTATTTATGCTCACATATAACATTTTTTTGTAGACATGATGTTGGTATGTATTTTAATATAAATTTAAGAGATCAGAGACCATTTCTTTTCCAGGTAACTAAAGCACACTTAGTAATTAAAACTGAGAAGCAGACATCTGTTCTTCTCCCGGGACTATGATAAAATATTTTATTGTATAAAATCGGCAGCCTAGCATGTTGCATTTGCTGTTCCCTCTGTCTGCCCTTTCAGTTCTGACTAAACTCCATCCCGTTCTTGTCTCAAGTATCACCTTCCTTGAAGTTCCTAAAACAGCACACTCCTCCCTCCCTACGTTATTCTCACACAACACACCTTTTATTTCTTTCATTAACTAATCACAGTTATTACCTATTGATATTCTATCCGTCTAGAATATAAGCTCTATAAAAGGGCAAGGCCCTTGCCTCTCTTACTTTCTGCTGCATCCCCAGGGCCTAAAGCACGTACACTTGGTAGGTGCTCAAAAATATCTCTGGTACGCATGAATGAACCACTACTGGTTTTGACTGACACTCTTCCCTACTGAGCCATTCTTGATAAGCACCTTTCTGGGCTCTCCAGCTTTCTCTTGTACCAGGCTCCATCCAATCTCTTCACTGATTTTTAGTGTTCTGATATTTAAAACAGTGATAAGTATTCTGAAATGTCTAAGAATGATGTATTGTACTAGATACAAATCTATGACTACTCGGAATGTTGTAGAAGGGAATCTGTTTGGATGGCAGGAGGGGGCATAGGACCTCTAAACTGCTGAGATCATGCAATTCAAATTCTGAGTCTCTAGGCAAATCTAAACATTCAAAAATAGAACTTTAAGTTTATTAACAAGAACCACAAATTAATGTCACATAATGCTAACAAAGCAGTATGCTTACGGTGCATTATATTCTAACTTTGCTGTTCCACTATTTTTATGCTTAGTAATAATCTTAGTAATGCTAATAGACTGTAGCATTCCTTACTGGTTGATGATATCTAAAGCTAAGGGGCAATTTAAAAGTGGCCTCTAAATACCCTGGACAAAGTATTCTTCTGGTTGAATGGTCATCTGCTAATTATTATCTCCATGAGGGAGAGATCCAGTGGAAGAAGCCAAAACTATACTACGAGAAATTTAGGCTGGATAAAAAGAAGTACATCCTGAAAGTGAAAACGAAAAAACACTGAACTCATGAAATTACATGTAAATCCTTTTGTTTCTTTTCCTTGAGGTGTCTAGAAATTTAGACATGGCTATTTGCAGGATGGGTGAATCAGGCTAAAATTTCTTCCCTATGTCTTAGTGACACAAGGAAGACATTGGTTTCAATTTCTTTTCTGCGTTCATTTTATTTTGAATCAGGGTTTCAACCTCAGCATTATTGCTATTTGGGACTGGACAATTCCTTGTTGTAAGGGGCTGTCCACTGCATTGCAGGATGTTTAGCAGCACCCTTGGCCTCTACCCACAAGATGCCAGTAGCATCCTCACTACGCACTTGTTACAAACAAAATGTTTCCAGACATTGCCAAATGTCCCCTGGGGGGAAAAGTGGCCCCTATTTGAGAAACACTGTTTTAAGTCACCAAATATACCCACACCTGTGCACCCTCTACTTATTCTTTCATACCCACCCACCCAACAAAAGCCAAACTCACCAATCTATGAATTAATTTTCTTTAAAGTTTACAATTTTAGTTGAATGAACGGTTGTAAAAATTACAAGAGAACAGAGCAGAGTCAGTAACTGACTTCAAAAAGGGTACATAAACTGGCTTCAAAAAGGGTACATAAACAAGAACTCAAGAATTATTGGTTCACACTCACCCTTTAGGAATGTGTGGTTTCGGAAGCAGGTACCTGTCCCTTCTCAGCACTTTTTTTCATAAGTAAGTTCACAAATTTGGAATACAACATTATATTCAAAATATTATAACTAAAGTTTATGATTTCTCAGTCTATTCTATTCATAGGAGGAAGGCAAGTATTAATTTTTAGGAACAACACCTGAACTAAAAAATACATAGCACATTAAAGGAAATGCTTTTTACACTTCGATGAATTCTTGCCAGGCATAGTCTTAAAAACACAAAGCCTTCAACAATGGTGTCTAACATTAACAGCACATATACTACACAGTACTTACAGCCTCCCACCCAAGTATTTTTGGTGATACTTGAACTAAAATGGCTTGAATTCAAACTGAAGTAGATGGAAGAAAATCCCTTTCCTCATTTCTTCAAGCATTTTTTATAATTTGCTGAGTGAGGGAAAAGATAATACTTTATAGTTTTTAATAGTAAAAATTTTTTTAACTCAATGAATTGAAAATTTTGGCCTGAGAGCTTCTCAAATATTAATGGACCAAGAGTAAGAATTCTATACCGACTTTCTAAGAATCTTTCTACTTTTTTAAAATCAAGAAATACTAGAATTTCTTCAAGTAAAAGCAGAGTATAAATATACTAAGTAGCTGAAAAATCATCAGTAAAATTTTAATCACAGCTGAAACCTGACATATACTCTCCCGTGTTCCTTAGGTACAATACATTCCAGTGATTAAAATTACATTCCATTTCCTCTAAGTCCAAATTCAATCTGTCAAACTGGAATGACAACACCGTAAACCTGCTGAAATTCTGAAACCCAACCTGCTAAACATCCTGAACAGCCCTTATCCAAAGAAAAGTTAAGAGAAATGTATATCTCTTTTTCAGATGCGTAAACATCTTAAAATTACCTAAGAATGATTTCAAAATAACTACCTAATAAATTCTACTTTAGATGAACAGCATTGCAAATTCTTAAATCTAATTTTAAACTCCCATATTTGTTGTAAATGGTATTCAAATAAAAATATTCTTTGTGCCTCTAAGAATGCTAAAGGGTTTAAGATTGACTGCAAGATCCCTCTAGCAGATACTGGCATAAATCCTTGAAAATCGTGGGTTGTATCTTTAAAAGGTGTCAGAGGAAAAGCAGATGAAATGCTGTAATCTCCACCCACTGTCATTTAAGACATGCTGCCCACGCACTCCGCACACCCAGCCAGCATCCTGCATCCACCCTTTCTTTCAAGCCCACTGCATTAGACCATGGAAACTCAGGATGTGTGGCCACAGCAGCTCCTGCTCTGGCTCCAGCTGGCCAACCACGTGGCATGGCTGTGACCTTAGTCACACTTCCCCCTGACATCCTGTGAGTGGGCTCAAGCTGGAGCCAGACCTTCCCACCATGCTGCCCGCCCTGCTCCTGGAAATGACAAACCCCCACTCCCTAAAACATTCCATTCTCCTCTAACACCAACAGAGCTTCCTGCTCCCCACCCCTCCTGAACAACAGGTCTTTGAATATCATTCACCGCCCTGGGAATACCTTTTAACCATTTCGTTATTAAGGGAGGTAGTTACTACTTCACTTCAAATTTTCATAGAAGCGAGTTCTCCAATTTTTACTATTACCACAATGATCACTTCTATGGTAATTATAAACACATACAATATTTAGAATCCAAAACGTGTCACTGAAAAATTTTCACAATGCTCTCTTCGTTAAAGAATTACCAATTCAGTTAAGTAGAGAGGGTGCCTGCTGGGCTCAGATTTACTTAAGCATTATCTTCATTATCCTTTTCTAGTTGGACAAAAAGGAATTGAGAAATCTTTGACTTCTATAAACTCTTGCGTTTGATAAAGAACTTTCATTTAAATAAATACCTACGTCAATGAGGAAAAAAAATCACTCCCAATTTCGTTTTAGTTGTAGAATCAAGAGAGAAGCTGGGTTTTTTTTTTCCCATAAGAAGATGGAAATAATGCTGTTAAATGGTAGATTAATCCCTCTCTTCCTCCTAAAATGTGTATTTGGTCCGAAGAATGGTTTTCCAGCAAAGATGTAAAGCTAGGTAGAGTGACACTAAGGGAGCAGTTAATGCATCCATTGTTCAGACTCATACTATTTGACATATTCAAAAATAGACACAGAGGTTCTGGTAAGATGGAGTCAGCACACTCCATTCTATCTTTCCCAGTGAACATAACTATAAAACCTGAGCAGAGTGTATGGTGTAGCTATTTGAGGACTCTGAAAAGTAAATATTAGCAGGCAGATTAGGTAAGAAGTTATGAATTCAAAATACCTCTAAACTGCCAACGAGTTTACCATTACTTTTTCCTCCAGTATCCCCAAGCCTGAACTGATCACACTGTCAGTAGCACTGGGGCACAAAGGGATCCAGGAGATGGTCTGATGTTCTAGTTCGAGGAGCAGAAAAGGGAACTCCTAATCCTAGGACAAAGGAAAGAAATTTCCTTTTTCTTTCTTTTCTCCGTTCCGTCATGCAGCAGCCCCCCAAGTAATCCTGTGGTGGCAATAGTAGCCAGTGGCAGTGGGAGCCTATGGGACCAAAACTCAGGGAGGGAACCTTCCTCTTGATTCTGTGGAGCTGGGGTTTCAAGAAGGTGGGGCCAAACCCGATAGTTTTTAGTCTCTCTGCCCTCCTATCACTTGGTCTTACAGGTGGGCACAGTTGTAGAAGTACACAGCAGAGTGGAATAATTGAAGCCGAAGCTTTCTGGCTAAATTACCAACAAGAGGAGCCCCATGGCACTGGAAAGTACCAGAGAGATTAAAGAGAGAGAGGAGCTCAGGAAACAAATCCCATAAATTTGTTCATGAATTCCTGGGCTCACCTCCAATCTTTGCATGCATGGATCTGATCCTAAACAGCACATCAAAGATTTGAGGTCTGAATCACCTAGGTCCCAGACTGGCCACTGGGAGGCACACACACAAGACACATCCAAATAGCACTTTAAAGGCTTTGAAAACTGAACATTGGAACCACAGCTCACAGAAGGTGGATTGTAACTAGCAGTCTGAATCTAACCAGGTTGACTGCCTGCTAAAACAAAAATATCAACATTCTCCATAAGATTTAGACAAGATTCAGAGTCTAATAATATAACATTCAAAATGTCCCAGATAAAATCTAAAAATACCCAGCATGGGGAAGGACAATCAACAGACGCCAATGCCAAGATAACACAGATGCCTGAATTATCCAACAAAACCTCTAAAGCAAATAGTATAAAAATGCTCCAGCAACCAATCATGAACAATCCTAAAACCTATGGAAAAATAGATATTAAGAACTATTGGAAATTTGAGAACTGTAAAACGAAATAATCAAAATTAAAAACTCACTGGATGGGCTCAAAAGCAGCATGAAGGTAAGAGACAGCAAACTTGAAGACAGATGAATAGAAATTAGCCAATCTGAACAACAGAATAAAAGATTTCAAACAAAACAGAACCTCAGGGACCCCAGAAACAATAACAAAAGGTCTGTCACTTGTGTCACTGAAGTCACAGAAGGAGACGAGAGAGAGTGCAGTGCAGAAAAACATGTATTTGACAAAATAATGGCTGAAAACTTCGTAAATTTGGCAAAAGACATAAACACAGATTCAAGAAGCAGAGTGAACCCCATCTAGGATAAACTCAAAGAAAACCATGCTGAAAACTAGAGACAAAGAAAAAAATTCTTGAGTGAGAGAAAAATGACGCATTATACAGAGGAGCACAGAGGAGCACAAAAAATTCAAATGGTGATGGCCTTCTCATTAGAAACCATGGAGGACAGAAAGAAGTGGTACGTTTTTAAAGTACTGAAGGGAAAGAACTGAATGCAGAATTCCATATCCAGCAAATATATCATTCAGGAATGAAGGTAAAATACAGATTATCTTCAGATGAAGGAAAACAAAAAGAACTCATTGTCAGCAGAATTCCTCTAAGATAATTGCTAAGCAAAGTTCTTCAGAGAACAGGGAACTGATACCACAGGAAACTTGGAACAATGGGTATGAAGGAAATGCAACAGAAATGGTAAATAGCAAGGTAAATGTAAAACACAACATTTCCCTCGAGTTCTTTGAAATATGTTTGATGTTTGATAACAAATGTCATAACATATCTGATGAGGTTTTCAATGTATGCAGATACAGCATATAAGAAAATTATAACATAAAGAGGAAAGACAAAGGAACCTATATGGTGGGAAGGCTTCTACCAAATCAAACCAGTTGCTGTCAAGTCAATTCTGACTCATTGCAACCCCATGTGTGTCAGAGCAGAACTGTGCTCCATAAGGTTGTCAATGGCTCATATGTTGGAAGTAGATCACCAGGCCTTTCTTGTGAGGCATTTCTAGGTGGACTTGAACCACTAACCTTTGTGTTAGCAGCCAAGTGCTTCACCCTTTGCACCACCCAGGGACTCCAGGGCTTCTACACTCACTTCAAATGGTAAAATGTTGATTCTAAGTAGACCATGAAAAGTATGTATATTGTAATCCCTAGAGCAGGCAACTGAAAATAAAAAAAGAGATAAAATGAAACACACAAAAAAATTCAAATAATTCAAAAGAGGATAGAATACAGGAAACAGAAGAATAAAAAACAGAGAAAATCAGCAGAAACTAAATAATAAAATGGTAGGCATAAATCCAAACATAAATAACTACATTAAACTCTAATGGTCTAAATATACAATTTAAAAGACAGAAACTGTCAGAATGAAAATTAAAATATGAACCAACTACAAGCTATTTATCAAAAACTCACTTCATATGTAATAATACAGATAAGTAAGTTAAAAGTAAATACGAAATGAACAAGAAACACTGAAGAATTGATGCCTTTGAATTACGGTGTTGGTGAAGAATATTGAATAAACCATGGACTGCCAAAAGAATGTACAAATCTGTCTTGGAAGAAGTATAGCCAGAATGCTCCTTAGAAGTGAGGACGGTGAGACTTCCTCTCATGTACGGAGGGACCAGTCCCTGGAGAAGGACATCATGCTGGTAAAGTAGAAGGTCAGCGAAAGAGGAGAACCTCAGTGAGATGGACTGACACAGTGACTGCTACAATGGGCTTTAAACATCACAACGATCATGAGGATGATGCAGGACCAGGCAGTGTTTCATTCTGTTGTACATAGGGTCGCTATGAGTCGGAATTGACTCGATGGCACCTAACAACAACAAGGTTAAAAGTAAAAGGATGGGAAATGTAAACACTTTTAAAAGAAAGCTGGAATAGCTATTAGACAAAGCAAACTTCAAAGTAAAGACAATTGCCAGGAACAAAGAAGGACATTACATAATGATAAAAGGGTCAATTTGTCAAGAAAACATGACAATCCTAAATGCGTATGCACCAAACAACAGAACTTCAAAATACATGAAACGAAAACAGACAGAACTCAAAGGAGAAATAGATAAATCTACAATTATAGTTGGAGGCTTCAATACTTCTCTCAGTAATAGGTAGAAATGTTGTTGTTAGCTGCCATTGAGTCGATTCCAACTTATCATGATAGTAGACAGAAAATACCACCAACCAACTGAATCTAATTGCTGTTTATAAAACATTCTAACCAACAAAAGGATATGCATTCTTTAAAGTACACATGAAACAATCACCAAAATAGACCATACCCTGATTTATAAAACAAACCTTAACAAATTCAAAAGAACTGAAATATAAAGTATGTCCTCTGATTATGATAAATTAGAAATAAGCAACAGAAAGAGAAAACGATAATTTCCAAGTACTTCTAAATAATCTATGGGTCAAAGAATTCTCAGGGGAAAACAGAAAATATTTTCAACTGAACAAAATGGAAATACAACACATCAAAATGTGTGTGATGCAGATAAAAGTGGTACTTGTAGGGAAATTTATAACATTAAATGTTTGTATTAGAAAAGAAAGTCTCAAATCAATAATCTATGCTTCCATCTTAAAAAAAATAAAATAGAACAAGGAAAATAAAGCCAAAACAAGCAAAAGGAAGTAAATAGAGAGAAAAAGAAATCAGTGAAATTGAGAACAGAAAAACAGAAAATTAATGAAACCTAAAGCTGGTTCTTAGAAAATATCAATACAATTGTTAAACCTCCAGCAAAACTGGCAGAGAAAAAGAGACAAGACACAATTTACCAATATCAGAAATTAAGGTGGGGATATCGCTAAAGATTCCAGAGACCTTAAAAAGGGAATATTATGAACAATTCTACACACATAAATTTGGCAACTAATACTGCTAATATCTTTTGATGATTTTTTTGTCTATGTTCATAAAGGATATTGGCCTATAGCTTTTTTGTTATTGGTGGTGGTTTTTCAGTTTATTTGTTTCTGTTTTTGGTATCAGAGTAATGCTGGCCTCATAAAATAAATTGGGACATTTTCCCTCTTCTTCCCTGAAAGATTGTGCAGAATTGGTGTTAACTGTTCTTTAAATGTTTGTTAGAATTTACACGGAAAACCATCTGAGTTGGAGATTTCTTTTTCAGAAGGTTTTTAACTATGAATCCAGTTTTATTAATGGTTATAGGACTATTCAGGTCATCTATTTCATCTTAGGTGAGTTTTTGTAGGTTGTATTTTTTTCAGGAATTGGAGCTGTAAGCAGTTCTTGTTGAATTCCCAAGTTTGATTCAATTACTTGATCCCCCTGGATTAGAGAAGATACTATTTGATCCAGGGTCTTCTGGTTGTCACAGTCTTCCAATCTTCTTGGCAGCAATCAGATAGCACTGGTAGTTGGAGGGGAGGCTCTGGGATAGTGTTAATGTCGTAAGTTTCAGGATCCTAGCTTCTGCAGTTACCACAGTCATTGAAAGCCAGGGCAGAGGGTTTGAAATATTGTTCTAGGAAGTCAGCTGGGAATTCTGAGCTGGAGGCAAGGCCAAGGGGTATGGGCGCACAGAGTCAGGATAAATGTAAAGCTGGCCAGGGAGCACCACACTAGGTCTCCACCCCCTCTCCAACTAGAGCAACTGCCCTCTCAACCATTCTGCCTTCTGGAATTCCTCCATCTTACAAATATCCAGGCCAAGGTTAAATGCTAACATGGCATGGCTTCTGTCAACACAACTGAAAGTCTTATTGTTAATTCTTTATTCCTTTGAAGAGAATTTAGCTGCTACAGAAAAAGTTTGGAAAACACTGCCCTCAGATGTCCCAAAGGAGGTGACTTGAGATTCTGGCGTGGGCTCCTCAGGAAAGCAATGGGCCAGCCTTTCCCAACCCAAGGCAGGGCACTTAAATAGAGCTAGCCTGGGTTTGGAAACAAATTGTGGCATCCAAGTGGCTGCAGTGCTTCCCCCATTTATTCAGACACAAACTGAGACTTATAAAGCTGAAAGCAACCTCAAAAATCTCCCTACTCATGGCCTTATTTCATAGATGAGGATCCTGGTCTAGATACAGGAAGTGACTGGCCCAAGTTCCAAGGTCCCAGCACAGTGCTGTTTACACTACAAATAAAAACAAGTTTTTATTGGCCTATATATTGAACTATACGTGAGGCAATGTGACACAATTCCTGCCATTGTGGAATTTAAACTTTAGTGGGGGATACAGACATTAAACAATTACACAGATAATTAAAATGGAAATGAGTTGTTACCAGAGAAATGCAGGGACTGCAAACATATAGCCTTAAAAAAAATATTCCTAAGACACGCCCCACCACCACCATCCCCACAGTCGTAGTGATCAAAATGGAAAATCAGGGAATTATCATATATGATCTTTGGGTGATTAAATGAATTTCATGTTGGCTTAACTCCTCAACCTAGAACGTGCCCTTTTTTCCCTACATCTGAAGCACAATCTCAGGGAGGTATGTGAAGAATATTAATTTAGCATATACTAAGGGGCTAGATGAAGAATGGACACTGAAAGTAGTAATGATTCTATCCAGGAGTGCTTTGTTAGACCAAAATGAAGGAGCCACTGCGAGATGACTCAAGCCAAGCATGACTGAGATATTGCAGGCTCTAGCAACTAGCATAAAAACTCCAGAGAGCAGGGCTCTCTGCTTAATAAACCAGGAGTTCTGCAGAGCAGGGAATGAATGAGACACTTTTAATGGGAAATTTTTATAAAGGTTTGACACGTTATTCTTTTGGGAGATTTTCCCTGACAACTGGCATTCTCATGATGAGAAGCATTTAAAGTGTCTATTTTTCCCTTATACTTTCAAGGCATAGAAACAATCACAAAATCTGAGACTTGAGGAGAAAGTGGCTATCGTTTAAGCTTCGAAGATGGCAAATTACCACATGGTAGGGTTTAATAAAACCAACTCAAGTCTATAGCCCACTAACCGACAATTCTATTATAATAGCAGGTCAGGCTCTGCTAACCCTAACAATCAACAGATGAACCAAAAATCAGAATGCAGTTCTATATAAAGCATAGAACTTTCTGGAAGAAAACCAAAATCGAGTCACCTACAAGGTGACTGAGGTACTTACTAGAAAAAGAGATGTTCCCAGAAGCTTCTAAACCACACTGCAAAGTGAGGTTAAGTGACCAATAGATTTGGGACAGGAAGCAGGAGTGACTGTCAGGAGTTGATACCACAGTGGGTAGGATGCAGGCCACACCAATACCAAACAGGTTTGGACCACCTGTCTGGGCTTTTGCTCTTCACTTCCTAACCACTGAAAGTACTGTATTTGGTGAAGGGTATAGAATTTAAGAATTTTTTTAAAATGTTTTCTTTTATGTATTCAGTTTAAAACTCGAAATTATACCAGCCAGCTCTGGTGGGGCAAAAATAATTTATCATCATCACAACAGGCTGTAACATTCTAAAGCAGCAGCTACCACAAAGGCTTAATGAAATCACCCTCTTTGGAAATTATCAATAATAGAACAGTTTAGGTTTGCATTCCCCTAGACTCTTAAGAGATGGCTAAGTAACCTCAGAAACACTGTTAGCTCAGTAATTCTGTGAGTCAATGGAAAAATGACAACGATTAATCTTGGGTTCTGTTTCAACACCTTGCTTGTGAAGAAAGGACATGATGAAATATGCACAGATAAAGCTTCTAGTCTCGTCTCAGAATCTGATAAAAACATCACTTATTTTTATATATGTTCACGGTTGTATCCCCAGCACCTATAACAGGGTCTGGCATAGATATACAACCTATCTTAGACAAAAATTCTGCAAAATTAAAAATGTGCATTTAAAATCATTATTTTGTTATACATATTGACATGCATCCATTTCAAAGTGTTGTTTTATTCTAGGTATGGTTTGGTGAAATCAGACAATTGAGGATCATGTATACCTTCCATCATTTACTAACTACATGATCTTGGCAAGGGATTGAATGCTTCCCTCAAGTGCCTATGGCCTCATCTCTAATATAAAACCAATAATCTCTTGCTTACAGTGTTACAGTAAGGATAAAATGTGGTGACATCATTTCAGAGCCTGTTGAACACAACAGGTGTTCAACAAATGATCGTCCTTGAAAAGGTATGAGAAAACCTCTCACATTCTCTCCTTTGACCTCAAACGTGGATCCTGAATAGAGGTTTGTATCATCCATGTCACTTTATGAGCTTTCTTCCTCCCCACAAAAAAACACCAAATCCTTCACTCATTAAAGCCAGAACTCTCAACCCTGGCAACAGCTAGAACCCCCCACCCCAAGCAGATTCTAGCCAGGGGACCTGCTGAATATGAATCTCCAGTGGGGAGGGGCTGCCTTGTGGGATCCCCCACCTGGCTCTGAGCACCTAGGCCTGGTGCACTCCAGGAGCACAGGCACTTGGGTACAGAAAAGCACCAAAAAAGCAAGCAGTCAGCACACAAGGAGCTCAATATTTCAAAGAAAGGCAGGCATATAGCAAGCACAGGGAGCACCAGGGACAGATGGACAGCCCAAATTAGGAGGACATGCCCTCTTCCTCAGAGAAATGTTCTAATTTAACCACTAAATGAAAAGCAGTTTTGAAATGGTTTCTGCAAGATGTGATTTGACAGAAACCTTGAGCGTGTGCGTGTGTGTGTGCTCACGCGTGTGTCATCAAATCAATTCCAACTCATAGCGACCCTGTAAGGATGAGCAGAACTGCCCCATAGGGTTTCCTAGGCTGTAATCTTTATGGGAGCAGATCACCAGTTCTTTTCTCCCACGGAGCGGCTAGTGGGTTTGAATTGCTGACCTTACAGTTAGCAGTCAAGTGCTTAACCACTGCTCTACCAGGACTCCTTATTTTATACACACACACACACACACACACACACACACACACACACACACACACACTACCAGGACTCCTTATTTTACATATATATATATGTATGTATGTATGTATGTATGTATGTATACACACATACATACACTTAAGCTCTCCAAAAAGTAGATCTGAAGTTAGCTAGTTAATTCTACCTAAACCAAATGGATAGATCTAAATGTCTCTAAAAGCCTCCATTTTAAAAGCAACGTATTTTTTTTCAATTTAAGTTTAAATTAAAGAAAAAATAAACCTAAGTAATCAGAAGGTGAATACTTGCAAATCTGAGCAAAAGTATTTCTCTTCAAGAGGGTACTAATCAAGTAGAAGCCTTTCTCATCTCCATCTTTTAGATAAGCCATGTGCTACTTCAGTTCTTATACAGCTTTAAGGATGTCACACCTTTAGGCACTCAGTTTCTTCATTTGTTTACAAAAAGCAGGGAGGGGTGGAATCTAGCCAACTCTGAAACACTGTTTCTCTTCTGAAACAGAGATCATTGTTATTATACTCTAGGCCAAATATTTTATTACCAAATATGCAGATCTTCTAATATGTGGTTCCTCAGAATGGTAAGAAGGTAACAGGTTTAAAAAAATAACCCAATGAGTTAACCAAGGCTTAAAGTAAAATTTCCTAGACACCCTGTTCACCCCAAAACAGGAAATACCACATTTTCCCTCTCTTTGTCTTTTAATCAAATTTCCATAACTCGATCTTCCAGATGCCATAAACCTCTTATATTTTCAAAGACTCATCTTAAGATAGAATAAATCTACCTACAGGCTGGGATCTCTCTTGTTAAGTATGTGGTTCTTAAAATCACATACGATGAGCACAGTATTAAATCAATAGCTAGCTTCCCACTGTGGATGGTGGGAAGGCCACCCTGGACTCAGCACTGCATAAAAATCTCAACCCCCTTGCTTAGACCTTATTGAGGAGTGAAACATGTAGACAAAGAAAATCCAACGCTTAAAAAAGGTCTTCGATTTAGTATTGATGATAGAAGAATCACGTACAGTTTTCTGATATATACAAATCATAATCAAGTTAACATACCATTTAACATTCTGAAATAAAGAAGGAAGGGGCATGAAAACAAAGTGCAGCCAAAACCAGCCTATTTTAGAAGCATAAAGTATTTAGAGTATATGAAGAAAAATAGATTTTTCATAAATTCCAACACAGAGAAAATCTTAGTATTCATTAAACACTGTACAAATTCCTCCCACATGTTTGATAATGCTACATGTTCTGGGAACTCAATGTGGCTAGAATAGTTAACGTTTATTAAAGCACAAAGAACTGTAAAGCATATAATTAGACATACCATTCACTCACAGAACATAAGGATTCAAAAGCATACAATAATCACCAATCTAGGAAACAGTTTCACCCATTACTCTACAACGGCCTTATTCTATAACCACTTGAAGTATTCTTGGTTTGCAATAATAAAAGTCCACTTTAAAAAAAGTGGAGAACTCTTACTGTAGCCAAAGGTTAACAAAGCACCTACACTGGAAGTCGATAAAAAAATAATTAGGAATCAGTGGTTTTGTACTAATGAATAAAGTGTCTGCAAAGTGAAACCTCATCTCTCAATATTTCTAAGGGGATTATGAACCCCTCTTTTCTCACATCAACTCATTTCTTTGGACCTGTGTAGAAAAAGTCCAATTTATACAATTTTAAAAGGCTTCTTTTAAAAAACAGATTTTTAATTACAAATGACTGCAAGAAGAAGAACCAATTAATTTTTTCCACTTAAAAGTTTGAGGTTGATGAAAAATAATCTCAGTCCTGCTAGCCATTAACTTCAAATTATTTAAGAATCTAGTCTCCAATAAACATACACAAAATAGATATAAAAATGTCTAGACATATATAGCTGAACAGGCAAATTCTTTATTTCTCCAACTTCCTTTGGAATGTGTTCACATTGCTCTTATGTTCAGTTCACAAGATGTAACATGATCTAGTACATTTAGTAAATGGATTTATTTGGAAAGCCTCCTTTCATTCATTAGCCTGAAAAATGCTTGTTTCCTGTATTCCAGAGAAGACCATATATATAAATAGATTTTACAACATTTACTTTGCGTGTTTCTCATGTGATTAGACCACTGGCAGGGTCAGCTGCAGTGCGGTAACGACCGAGAAGTAGCAAAATGTTCACATGCTCAAATGCTCACAAACCTGAAATTGCCAGTCCTTAGCTTTCATGTATTACCTCCCCAAGGCTTCCGTTAAGTTTCAAGTATTTTACCTTAAAGGGATAATAACTGACATCCACAAATACTGAATAAATACTACACACCAATTTATTTCTGCCAGCAAAACCAGCACCGGGTGAGAAGAAACTTAAAGCCTCCAAGGGCCCAATTGGGTTGCCTGGAGTTGAGGAAATGAAAGGAGAGAGAAGGTTCCCAATAGTATGTGGGAAACCTGAAAGACTAATTACACTATTTCATTAGGTTGCCTTAAAGGCACGCAATTCTATTTTATGTGTGTTTTAACTTTCAAATAATTGAGTATGCATATAGGTAAAGACAAAAAATAAAACGTGCTGAGAAAAAACTACAGAAGGCACAATTACACAATCCACGGAAAAGCAACACACTTGTATCTCGCAGTCAAGATTAAGAGCTCTGGGAAAGCAGACATGCCTCTTACAGTTTGGCTACTTTAGGGGCTGACTATGGCTAAAAGGACTGATGGCATCTTGGAACCAGGGCACATTCATCCTCGTGCCAACATCCAACCCAATGATAAATTTTCTGAAGAAGGTGGCTTTGTGGGCTAAGGCCCTGGCCAAATCATTCCTCTTTGTTTTGGAGGCAGTTTCACGTCATACACCATCACCACACCTCTTCTACTTGATTTGGGGAAGGTGGGTGTGGAGATGCGCTAAAGGGAAACCTTACATCATCTGTGGAAATTCCAGGCCTTTGCACTGCTTTCAGTGGACCCGAGACTTCACTGTGGTCAGTATACTCAGGGAAGAGTCACACAGTGCAAAAAGCAATATTCTGGAGAATGAAGCTTTAACATGCATGAAATAAGACTGTCTTGTTATTCTCATCTGTCATATACAGCATGTTCTAAATTAAATAAGTGTTCTTCAAACCATTATACTAATTGGGGGCAACAAAACCATGATGTTCTTTAAGGGCCAAAAATCATTTTTAATTTTTAAAACAATTTGTAATAGACATACTTATTTCTGTATATAAGCAAGTAAAAAGTTAGTTTAGAAATCTTAGTTCAACATATTTTTTAAAAACCTACATAAATATATATACTGATTAATGTTGTAAATATTTTAGGAGCATTTGAAAGCATTGATTTGTATTTAAGATATCAATTTTTAAAGAACAAAACATTTGATTTATTAAGCAGTGTATGTAATTCTAGGAGATCTGTCTTTCAGTTTAAAATTTCAGTTACTGTCATAATAAAAAAATGTTGGCAAAATGATGTTTACTTTTCAATTACATTGTAATTTGTTGCCCTTTTTTCTACCTGCCAGTGTGCATGAGACTGCTGTTCAAGTTAAGGCAAAATATAAAAATCCCCTATGGCTCAATTTCCTTTTAAATAAAATGTGAAAATTGTAAAAGATTATTCCCTGCCTCTCACTTTTCAGAACAAGTAAAACTTAGAAAGCATTTTGCAAATACAAAAAGCCTGTGCAGGAAGAAATGCAGATCATCTGAGCATTAACAAAAGAAAAATCATAAAATTAAAAAAAAATTGTACTTCCAGAAATCTGTATTTATCTTCTTTTGTAGGCATGTCTACTTTCCCAGAACGCTTATCTTGACTGAAAAAGTCACTAGCATAAAAACAATGTTGGTCAATAATGACAAAAATTATTCTAATTCTGATTGCTCGATGATTCAGTCATACATTTTACTTTTTTGACGGGTATTTCAATGTTTAATGCTGCTATTAAGAGGCAGATTAACCCACCTTTTAACTTCAGGCAATCCTCTTTAACCAAGATTTTTATTTATAAAATGATACTAGACGTAACAAATTTTCTGTCGTGATAATTTCTTTGCATTTGTAAATCTACTTTGCTTCTCTTTTAATATTTTACAATAAATTATACAGCCATATTATGTGGTGTCAATGAGCATTACAAATAATGGAATCCAAGTAATCATAAGCCTCAAGACTTGAAATTGTTTAGTTTTTATTCCCTTTTCCTCTTTCTAGCCATCACAAAAATGTAAAGATCTTTAATTTTAAAGGTCACAATTCCAAAATGAGAAACTAATAATGCTAATTTTGTAATCCTGAAATGCATGACTGCTTCACTGAAAATAATCTCTTTTAAGAAATAAAAGAACAACTATTTTAAAAAAGACTGTAGAACAATTCACAGGTTGTATAAACAATTTTAAATCAAAATTTTTATTTTATAAATACTCTTTAATTTTTTTAAATCTCCTATATTTTCAAATGTATTTTACAACAGCCACAATCCGTAGAGAAGCTTTTTTAATAAACACTCTTTGAACTGAGGAACTGTCTCAGATTAAACACTAAGGAGACATGATGACTAAAAGCACTGTGGGATCCTGGATGGGATCCTGGAACAGAATAAGGACATTATTGGGAAAACTGATGAAATCCAAATAAAGACTGGGATTTACTTAATAGTTCTGTACCAATGTTAATTTCCTGGTTTTGATAAGCGCTCCATGGTTAAGGCAAGACGTTAACAGAGGAAACTGTGTGAAAGGTATATGGGAACTCTCTGTACTACTTTTGCAACTTTTCTGTAAATGTAAAATTATTTCAAAATAAAAAGTAAAAAACAATAAACTCTCTATGAGAAAGGAAATGAATAGTGACATTATTTTATTAAGAACCTAAATTTTCTAAAATAAGATTTACTGAAATACTCAACTTGGTCGGTAACAGTGAAATGAGTCCACTAGATGGCACCCTATTTTCTTCAGTAACCAGAGACCAGACACCTTTTCACACATCTATCATCCCTCAGGGAGCCCTGGTAGTGCAGTGGTTAAGAGTTATGGTGAGTTATGGTTGCTAACCCAAAGGTCTGCAGTTCAAATCCACCAGCTGCTCCTTGGAAACCCTATGGGGTAGTTCTACTCTGCCCTATGGGGTCGCTATGAGTCGGAATTGACTTTGGTTTTTGGATCATCCCTCAGAGAACCCTGGTGGCGCATTGGTTAAAGCACTGGGCTGCTAATCAAAAGGTTGGCAGTTTGAACTCAGCAGCCACTCCACAGGAGAAAGATGTGGCAGTCCGCTTCCGTAAAGATTACAGCCTTGGAAACCCTATGGGGCAGTTCTACTCTGTCCTACAGAATCACTGTAAGTTGGAATCAACTCGATGGCAGTGGGTTTGGTTTGGTTATCATCCCTCAAGGAGTCCTGGTGGCACAGTAGTTAGAGTGTTTGGTTGCTAACCAAAAGGTTGATGGCTCGAACCCACCAGCCACTCCACGGGAGGAAGATTTGGCAGTTTACTCCTATAAAGATTTACGGCCTTGGAAACCCTATGGGGCAGTTCTACTCTGTCCTATACAGTCACTATGAGTTAGAATCGACACGATGGCAGTAGGTTTGGTTTTAGGATCGTCCCTCACCTGATGACAATTTTTCCCCCAGCCTACGTTATAGTTCCAACGGGCACCACCTTTCGGTATAACAGTCTATGATTTGACCCTTACTGTATAAAACAATACTTGCTTTATTTTCTTTGAAATGTCTCAAGATTCAAGCTTTAAATTCATTCTGGAATTTTAAGATAAAAAGTTTACTGATCCTGTCATTCATCGTATTTATTGAACCCTTACTTTGTGCCACCATTAGCTTTACAGTCTAGGACAACTCATTTTCTTTAGAGTTGACCAACATAAAAACTTTCCACCCTCCGGCAAACTTTAAAGCTGCATGAAATTCAGAGAACTCCTCTGAGCAAGGAGTGAACAAATGCTTTCCACTCTTTCTGATGCCAAACACCCCATTCATCTTTGTAACTCAAATGATATGCAATAATCACTTCTGGATTCTTTTTATGTCAAAACAAAAAACCAGGTTCTTTTTGAAGTTAAAACCAAATAACTACTGTCCACTCGTTGCGGGGTGGTTTGGCTTCTTCACTTCAATTTTAGTTATCTGCTATATTTCCCTGCCCATTCAATAGCTCCCCGATAAAATATTCTTATCATCCATATGACTCGGCTTGCCATTTCTCTGTTGAAAAGCTCTGTTAAACCCAAGGCATCAAGTTCCATTTCAATTATGACATTTCATTTTAGGAAAGATATTACAAGCATCACTAATAAGAATTAAAAAAGAAAAAAAAATCAGGATTAAACTCATTCAGGGTCTTACATGTCAAAAGGAAAATAAGAGTCATCATACTGACTAACATATTTCCAAAGTCCAACATTTAGATGAGACTGAAAAACATTCAACCTCTGAATTCTACCATATAAGCACTTATAGTACTTCAGAATTAACTGGAAATATGATTCTTCGTAAGAAGGACAATACTTATCTGGCCCTAGCCAAAACCAGAAGGCATAAAAACAGAAACACTCTCCATTTGGAATAAGGTGGTAAGCAAAGAAAGGCCTAAGTCAATTCTTAAGCCAAATGTCCATATAAATCCCTCTCTTTACATTCGTTTTTCACTCACATAAAAAAAATAAAAATAAAACCTCTAAACAGTAGAAGGCAATAACCAACTTGGATTTTAAAAACTATTTCCTTTTAAAAACAACTTGCTCCAATTGTGAAAGCAAAATTCCTAAGTGAAATTATTCCTAAATACATCACAGAGCTCTACAGTATGGTGTTTTCTGGTGCTACCAGCTTCATCTAAATTTACCACCAGTTTTGAGGGAAAGGTATTGAGTAAATCTGTTCTCAGCAACTCTAATTCTGAACAATAGGGTTGTTAAATTTAAGACAAAGTACTTAAGTTAACTCCAACTTTAAAAGCAAAGATACACTTTTTCATGTTGAACTGAAATTAAACCGAGGGAAACTCATAATACGTGCTTTAATAAGAATTCAAATTGGTTATTTCTAAACCACTAAATTTCTTACAAAAAAAACTAAATTGTTCATCAACTTGCCTATGGATTTAAATTTATTTAAATAAATATCCCATTCAATTAATTGCTCAAAGACCTTCAGATAACATCAAGAAAACCTGAGGCTTTGTTTTCCCTAATCATGCTATTCAAACTCACACACTTCAAGGTATTTTCATACTTATTTATGACACATAATATGCATACTAAAAGGGGAAAATTACTTATCCAAAGTTTTATCCAAATTAATAAACTTGGATTATCTTCCAAATAGATAAATATACATGAAAATTTAACAGTGACTCAAGTCCCTTGAAATCCTACATAATGAGGGAAAAAGAAAACTTAACAGAAAGAATGGGAAAATAAGCTTATTTAAATATTTTAGCTAAAAATTTAATACGAGGGCATGTCCTAGGTTTAGCTTAGTTTGATATCTTTTTCAAGATAAAACAACAAATGACATCATAATCCCTAAGACAGAGCTAGATACGTCCATCTTTAATTTATGATCTAAATATTTCTTTGAACAAATAAGTACCTACTACATTACATGCATTGAGTTACAGGCACTGGTATTATAATAATGACCCACATGGTCAAAAGTTTAAGTCTAAAGGGGACAAGACATGAGTGAATAAGCCATGTCAATAAAACTAAGATAGATACTATGACAGAAAAAGACAGCCAAATCCTTACTTAGTCTGGACTCAAGTGGGGTTAGGAAAAAGGTGTTTCAAGAGAAATAAATTAACATTTAAAAATACTTTCAACAAGGATGAAAACAAAACATTTTCTGATGAACACTCAGATAATTAAAAATACCAGAATGGAATATCCTGTCTTTGTACATTTTGGTCAGTTGCATTTTTGCCATGTTTATATACTATATATTCTTTCATTAAAAAAATATGGTCTCTGTATATAAAAAGGATGGTTGGTCAGTTCTTATAATTTTATACCATGATAAGGAAACAAAAATAAATTCAAACAAACCTTTTGTATCTCTAGCTCACAGAAATCACCACCAACATCATTATTATTATTATTATTATTATTATTATTATTATTATTATTATTAATCAACTGGTTGTTCTTGCTTACCACTGGACACCAATGGTGTTTCTTCAATGCAAAACCACAAGCAAGCTATTGCCAAGAATTTCCCCCCCAGGATGAAGTGGAAAGGGACACATACTTGAAAGACCTCTGTATAACTTCTCCAAGATGACTCCTTTAGATAAGAGACAGAACTTTTTAGGGGTAAACAGAGTTACTTCCAAATCTCCCAGAGGGAACCCTTAGCTGTGACCAACTCAGCTGCCCTTTGTACTAAAAGTAACCTTTAAATAGCTCTCCTACTTATATCCCTTCTAAATTCACTATTGTTACTCATTATGAGTTCACTGATATTAGTCAGCACAAGTCAGTTAGTCACTGTATTTTTTAAACCACCAACATCTCCCCCACCCTTCTTTTTCTGGTTTTCCTTTCCTTGGGTATTTTGCAACATTTAAGATGAGTAACTATACCCAACAAATGCTGCTGGGCTTTCTTTGTGGTTTAAACAGTGACCATATCCCCATTAATAAAAGGAGTGTAACTCTTCATTGGCATATTTCTTCCCATGAAAAGGTGATAGTTGCATTTCAGGGTATTATCTTTGGATTATATGTTTATTTGACATATTTTGTTTAATCACCAGTTCTCTTAAACTTATTTAGAAATAGTTCACGCAATCCAATTGTGTCCTCATTTCTTTACTCAGACAAGAAATGGGTCAATGGGTACCATTTTGACAAAACAATCCTAGTCTAGCATATACATTTCTGTCAGTCATAGGTGGGGTGCAAGGGCGGATTATCCAACAAGCAAGGTACGCATGGGCTCACTTGTTTTTACTTACTAATCTGTAGTGCACAATTTCACATGTGTTTCACCACATTTTTGAATTTAAGAAATGGAAAGGTGGAAGAATGTGGTTGCAAACAGCAAAAACTAGAAGTCACCTTTTAGCTAGGCTCTCACACTGAGATCTTGAAAAAAATCTTCACCATTAATTTCTATACTTTTTTTCTCTCTTGCTGTGTATAAGTGGGGAGGGCAGGGGCAAGAGGGTAGGGTACAAACTTTGTGTTATAGTGAACATCCTCTCCAAACACAATCTTTCCAATATGCTTGTAATGTATTCATTCTCAATTACTTTAATAATTTATAGCAATTATGTGACTAACCAGAAGCTTTGTTTGGATTTGTAAATTCTGACAAAATGATAGAAAATACAGCACTCAAAAGACAGTAGAACACTTAAGATCTGGGCATTCCATTGTATGTGAATTTTACCTCAAAAGGAAAAAAAAAACTGTAAATAAATACTGGGCTTATAATGCAGAAGCATTTAGGGGAAAGTATTTTTTGAAATTATGTTGCCATTGAGTCAATTCTGACTCAGCGACCCTACAGAACAGAGTAGAACTGCCCCATAGGGTTTCCTAGGCTGTAAACTTTATGCAAGCAGACTGCCACATCTTTCTCCCGTGGAGTGGCTGGTGGGTTCAAACTACTGACCTCCTGGTTAGCAGCTGAGTGCTTAATCACTACGCTAAGAATATTGAATATGGGCTATGAGTATACCATGGAATATACCATGGACTGCCAGAAGAACAAACAAATCTATCTTGGAAGATGTACAGCCAGAATGTTCCTTAGCAACGAGGATGGTGAGACTTGGTCTCACTTACTTTTGACATGTTATCAGGAGGGGCCAGTCCCTGGAGAAGGACATCATGCTTGGTAAAGTAGAGGGTCAGCAAAAATGAGGAAGACCTTCAAAGAGATGGATTGACACAGGGGCTGCAACAATGGGCTCGAACATAGCAACGATCGTGAGGATGTGCAGGACCAGGCAGCATTTCGTTCTGTTGTACATAGGGTCTCTATGAGTTAGAACCAACTCAGTGGCACCTAAAACATTTTTTGAAATGCATCAAAAACAAGATGGATTAACAGATGGCTAGATATTTGATAAAGCATGTACATTAAAGTGCTAGTAATCTAGGTGGTAAGTATATGTGTTTTCACTGTTAACTTTTTTCCACTTTGCCAGAGATTTGAAAATTTTCAGACAAAAATGTTAGGAGAAAAAACAAGAGGGTGAATTTATTTTTAAAAGTCATACACACACAGAAAAGCACTCATTAAAATTTCTAAAATCATTTCCTCTTGCCTCCAAATCAGTATCAACAAAGCAGAGTCCTTGGCTTGTGCTTGCCTTCTAAAGTGATCCCTCACTCCGGGAGAAGGTCCATTCATCTGACTGACTTCTGAGAATCAGCTGACCAGCCAGTTGGCTGAGCTTAAGTGTTGCCTCCTCCCCAGTCTTCTGTTACACAAGGCAGGACAGAACCAGCTGCCACTGCTGCAGACTGGAAACCTGGTCCTCAGTCCCTACCTGCCTTCCCTTCTCCATCCCATTCTCTGACTCCATTACTGAAGCGCCGGAGGGTCTAGGGTTCTCCAGGAAACCACACTCCACAACACACAAGCATTTCCCCAGACACCTTAGGTTTTTCTAGAAGTTTCTGAGCATTTTCCTAAGCTTTACTCCTCCCCTCCCTCACCCACCCAGCAGCACCTACTCTGCTTTCATTAAAGGAAAACAAAGCAGCAGCAGAGAAAGGCAAGCCTCCCCCTACTCCTCTGAGCCCAGGCAGGATAAAGACACTTTCAGCAGCAGAGCTCGAAATGGAAATGCCTCCCTAGTCAGACTGGAGACCACACACTACGTACCGCATTCCTGGCTCACAGAGTGGCTCCAGGAACCTGCAGGGAAAAGGAAAAGAGGAGCTCCCGGCCTCTGTTGCTCCTCACTCTTATCCAATAAAATAAAAGGAACAGGAGGGAAAGAGGTTCATTCTCACAACTCACCACCTGCTAAAGACAGGAAAGTGCTAACCTAGAAGCATCTGTAAGGACAGTGACCCCAACCACTATCCAAATTAGGCCTCTCCATTTGCCTCGTTGTTTTGCTCATGGGGGAAAAAAAAAAACAAGTTAAGAAAAAGTGAAAGGAACACTACATGATTCAGATTCTCCCAAACCACGTGTTCTTTCAAGTCAAACCTTAGTCTTCCGGTTCTCTGGCAACCCTCTTTGGATTAAACCCAGACCACAGAGCATATTGCTGCTGTGTCTGTTCTTTGGCCAAAACTGCTTGAACTCTGAATTGGGGCTGGAATACATATAGAAGCTGATCTATAAGAAAAGCTACAGATTCCAATGAGAAAACATATTACTAACCCTAATGATCTAATAGGTCATCCATCCTTTCACTGTTACAACAGCTTCTTTCCCATCCTGCCCCCTTTCCCCTTATCTCTTCCCTCTAGAAGAGTTTAGGAGAAAATGTCACCGTTTATGATGCTCTTCAGTGAGCACCTGAGCACATGCCTCCCTCCATGCAAGCAGGACCACAGGGAGCCCAGCTCCAGCAGGCACACTGTCCCTAAGGGCCAGTCTGGGGGACTATAATTCTAAGAGGGAGCTGGACATGGTATTTGTGGAGAGCGGGATGTCAAAGGAGTGTGAACCCAAACCGCTTGTCCTGGAATTTCAAGTTTAGGAAATTCCATGCTTTGAGAGTATGAAAGTCTGATATTAAGTATCACAAACAAAACCTATTTCCTAGCATATATGACTCAGATTTGATCTTTCTACGTTCTCTGTGGTTTGGTTGTTTTACCTCTCAAGAAAAGGTTTATTATAAGAATACTTTACAATCGGGCATACTAACTTCATTCTACATTTTGGATACTCTACATCTCCAGATCAACATTTTGATATTAAAAAGCACAACCAAACACATAGTTGGGTAATTTTACTTATTGAAAATGAAAACTCTAAAATTAAATTGCTTTGAAGATTCAAAAATAACATTTAAAAAACACTTGAAACCATTGCTTGGGACAAACTTTGTCATTTTAAGTACGCATGACATTTTCATAGCAGGAAGGATTCCAACATTCTTCTCAAATGGTATGTATGGTATGCTGAATTGGCTTCTAAATCAAATGAGGCTGCTGATACGTAGTCTTTTAGCAAAAGGAGGATATATCACAAGACAGTCTAGGAGATTGAACATTATGGCTAGTATAACAAAGGCAGCAAAATGAATAATTCATGAATAGAGGGAGTACACAAGCATTACAAGCAACCGTGACTTTATGAATGGTCCCGCACTGGTTCCTCCTCTCCAAACCTCTCCATTTCTCTGAAATGTAAAAGTTACTCGATGGAGACTACACTTGTAAAAAGAACAATAACTCCAAAGTTAACAGAGTGAGAAGGTAGAGCAAACTTTTATTCACCCAGCCTTCCTTTCAGAAAAGGCTAAACTCAAAGGAAACTGCACATTTTCTAAAGCTTATGATTTCAACTTTCCATTGTAAGAATTATTACATAAAGGAATGGATTGGAATGTCCAAGACTACTTCCTCTGTAATTGAAATGTAATGAACATTTCTCTATCTTAGCCTTAGAGAATTAAAAACATGGACTCGGTAACCAAATTTCCCAATAGCTCAAGACTTCTTGGTTTTTGGAATCTATATGTTTCAGAAGAACAATCTCCATTTGGATTTCACCAGAGCCATTATTCAGGTTTGTGAAATCACAAAAAAAATGGGAAGTATATTTGCATATAGTTCTATGTTATTTGCATACTTCTCCACAAACTGCAGCCTATTTGGGGGCGGGGAGGTAAAGTTGGTTCCTGAAACCCATAAGGGTGGCATCTCGTGATTTTTCTTACTTCTGCCTCATCTCAATTAATTCATACCTAGTGCCACTATCACCTACATGGAGCACTGCTGCAGAGATACGGGAGATCAAAAACTAGAGGGAAGCAAATCTTTGAGGCTTTATCCTGGGCATGCCCTCACAGGGGATACTGTCCTAGGAAAGGTTGAAGTAGTTAAACCCAGGTACAGCCTTACAGGAGTCTGGCAAATAAAGG
The DNA here is from genome assembly GCF_000243295.1 of Trichechus manatus latirostris. Taxonomy (NCBI): domain Eukaryota; kingdom Metazoa; phylum Chordata; class Mammalia; order Sirenia; family Trichechidae; genus Trichechus; species Trichechus manatus. The sequence continues at coordinate 7,644,780 of NW_004443982.1, read as the reverse complement.
AGTGAGAAGAGCCAAACACTGAAAAAGGTCATGGTTCAAGAAATAACCTGTGGCCCCAGGATGAAGTCAACAAACTCTCCAAGTCCCCAAATTCAAACTACGAAATACCACCCAAGCTAGCCCCGCCCAAGCTAGCCCCACCCTTCTCATTCCTCCTCACCCAAAGGCCCTCTTTTGTCCCCAAATCTAGCTGTAGGATCTGCTAAGAAATAACCCTTTACATGGTACTTGCTCTGGGGAGTATGAAGTTCTCTCCCTCTCAGGGGTATTCATGTTTTAACAGGAAGCATCAGAAATGCTTTAAGACTACAAGAAACAAAGCGCCAACAAGAGCACTGTGGACTCCTGGAGACCAGAGACGACTTTTCCCAACAGCCAAATGCTCCCCCATTCCTATCCCAGGAGCAGCACCACCAACTTGATGCACCCGCAGCAGAACCAACACTTCTCTATGGTGTTGCACAGAGGCTCCGCAGGTTTGCTGCTTCTCCCCTCAAATCAGGCAAGGTGGGCCACATGGTGAGTGTGAACAGGAAACCTGAGATCCTCAGCCCGGGAGCTCAAACCTAGGACCAAGGGAGACAGCAGGGCCTCCTCAAACAAGCCCTCTTCTATCCTTGCCTACAAAAAGAAACACAACAAACGCCCTTAACAACTCTTGAAATTATCTAACCCCTCTGGTTTTCTAGTGTTTCGAGACCAGTACAGGGCAGACACCACTACAGGGCATTGCTATAAACAATTCCTCAGTTAGAATCAGTATCTGTCCCTATAAGTTGCAAAGACAGAAAGGAAGCTTTGCTTGAGTGTCCTCTGGAGCATTATTTAGATCGAAGAGGTCGGGAAGAGGCACACTGTACACATAAAACAGACTGGATATGGACAATTTCTACTATTAATAGCAAATGCTCCCTATACTGGGGGAGGAAGTCTTAAGTACAAAAAAGGGGGGTATGTGTGAAGGTAATAACAATTTCCCATTACCCCATTAGTGTCTAAATAACACAGGTAACCTCAGGCTTCAGTTTCCTTACTTATAAGTTGGAGGATTCTGCAAGTTATCTCAGTAATCACTTATTCTAAGGGTTGTGATTTTGTGCTTACAAATCTCACCTCCCGGCCTAACTCTGAATCATGGTAACTCACCCCACTCATCTTCTCTTCCTTCACCACCTGCCTGTAAACCAGTTGCCGTCGAGTTGATTCCAACTCATAGCAACCCTATAGGACAGAGTAGAACTGCCCCATAAGGTTTCCAAAAAGCAGCTGGTGGATTCCAACTACCTACTTTCTGGTTAGCAGCCAACCTCTTAACCACTGCGGGGCTCCACCACCTGCCCAAGGGAGAGTCAATCCCATAATGACACAAAGGGAAGAGAAGCAAAGACAAAACAAGTATCATGGTCCAGTTTAAACCACAAATGAAAAGTACAGATATTTTAAAGAGAAGGGTATATGAAGAAAAAAGGGAAAAGAGGGGGGAAAAAAACAGAAAAGGAAAAGGCCACCATGTCAGGGGCTTCATGAAGCACAGGGGATAAGCATGGGCAGGCAAGAGGCCTTCTACTTATCCTAAGGGAAGAAGCTCGGGGCTGATGTGAAGCCAACCCTACTATACCATCTGTCCTTTCTTGTTTTCTTCCATGCACAAAAGTGCTCTGAAAACTTTAAGCTACCCTCTAGATGACATGAGTTTGACTTTTTACTATGTATCTCAGCCCTCAATGTCATGGTCAGCTAGGGGATCTGCTCCATGTTGTCCTTCCTTACTCAGGGATGCAGGGTGATGAGCAGCCAGTTTCTGGAACAATGCCAGTCACCGTGGCAAAGGGGAAAATAACTTTTGATGGTTTTCACACTGACAAATGCTGTAGAACAGAAATGACACATTTCACTTAACACTCACCACTCACTGGCCACAACCAGTTACATGACCCCACCACACCATAAAGGACCAGGAAGTGCAATCCTACCTTGTTCCCAGAAAGCAGAGTGCTAATGACTTTCAAAGTGCTCACATCCTCCACCTTCTCTCCTATGATTATACTGTACTCCTAGCTAAGGCCAACCCACTCACATATGAGGTCCTTCTTGCCTCCACTTTATCTTCTGTATCATAAATGTTTCTCTCTCTGCTGGATCATTCTTAGCATACAAACATCACTACAATCACTTCACTTCTCCCATCTTAGAAACAAAACAAAACCCTTGACCTCACATCCCCTTCCAGCTATGGTCCCATTTCTCTCTTCCTATTGACAGCAAAGCTCCTTCAGAGTGGTAGCACAGTGGTTAAAGCACTCAGCTGCTAACCGGAAGGTCAGCGGTTGAAACCCACCAGCCACTTCGTGGGAGAATGATGTGGCAGTTTGCTTTCATAAAGATTTACATCCTTGGAAACCCTATGGGGCAATTCTACTCTCTCCTATAGGGTTGCTATTAGTTGGAATCAACTCGACGGCAGTGGGTTTTTTTTTAATATATACTTGCTTTAACTCCCTTCCTGCCACACTCTCTTGAACTCACCTCAGTAAAGCTTGTGCCCCTCCTCATCACTTCACCAGGAACAGTGCTTGTCAAGGTCTCCCATGACCTTTGCATTGACACATCCACTGACAAATTTTCGGGTCTTATCTTACCAGAATTATCGGCACATTTCAAACAACTGAACACTCTTTTCTTCCTGAAACACTTTTTATACTTGACTCCCAAGATGTTACTTTCTCTTTTATCACAGATTCTTGGTCTCTTTCACTGGTTCCTTCTATGTTCCTTTACTGTGAATAGTAGGGTGTTCAAAGGCTCAGTCCAGGGAGGTCCTCAGACCACTCCTTTTTTCTATCTACACTCATTCCCTTGGTGACCTCTTTTGATCTCATGATTCTGAATGCTATCTACGCACTGATGATTCCCAAATGTCTATCATCTTCCATCTGAACTGCTACTCTCGGAAACACTCAACCATCCAACCAAGTATGCAATATTTCCACTTGGATATCTAATAAACCCGTTGCCGTTGAGTCTATTCCGACTCATAGCAACCTTATATGCCTAATAGGTGCTAGAATTTTTTTAAGGAATCAATGACTCATGCTATAAAAATCATTTAATCCAATCCCTCATTTTAGAAGTGAAGAAACCAAAGGCTCCCAGAAATAAACTAATTTCCTAAAAGTTAGAGGGAAGAATTCTGATCATCTGATGTTCTTCCCAGATACCTCTACACCTCTGTTAAAAACATAATACTACAAGGTATTTTAAAGGTGAAAATAAAGGCAAGGAAAGTATAACAAACAGTAAATTAAAACACCAAACTGCAGCGCGATGGATTGTTTTTGTGTGGTCTTTCTCACCATGGTCATATAACTCCCACCCAAGTGATTGGGTGGGACTGTACAAATAAGGTAATTAATTGTGGCTCATCAAGGAGACTGGTCACTTTTGCCATACTGCTAGGCTTAAAAGAGAGCCAATTCCAGGGCAGGAAGAGAGTCTTACCACTACCAAGGAAGAAGAGCCAGGAACGGAGCGCACCTTTTGGACACAGGATCCCTGTGCTGAGAAGCTCCTAGAACCAGGAGATCGAGAAACAGAGACAGCTGTAACATCGAAGACGGTAAGAAGTGGTGGCAGAGAAACAGCAGCAGGAGAGACCAGCAGGAGACTGCATGGTGTACTTCCCAGCCCATGGTGCAAGAAAGTTGAGTGCCTTCAGGCAGGAGGCTTGCTGGGGGAGCAGGGTGCCTCTGGGCACTTAGTGGCACTAGGTTTACTGACCCAGGGAGCTAGAGCTGAGCACCTTCAGGCCAAGGCTTACTGACAGAGTGGGGTGCCTTGGGGCACTTATCAGCAGAGCTAAAGGAGCTTTTTAACACTTGCCGGAGCAGGGCAGATGCTGATGGGTCAGAGAGAGGCATGCCTGTGGGTATGGCTGGGAAGAGCCCATCCTGATGAAAGAACTGTATCCTGAGTATTCCTGAACCTGAATCGTAACCTGATATATCCCTAATAAACCCCACAATTGTTAAGTATTGTCTGTGATTTCTACGTGGCCATTGCAATGAATTATCAAACCCAGCAAAGAAGTAGAGTGTCATGGGAGGGATGGTTGGTGTCAGAACTGGTAATGGTGATGGGGGGTGAGGGGGAATGTCTGACCTGTGCCTCATAGGAATCAGCCTTGGGCTGTTAATCTTGATTCTACCTCCCCTTTGTGAAGTTAGAGGAGGTCAGATGCTGCCCCCATGTCATTATTACACAACCCTAAGTGTGTGAAAGTTAAAATGGAAAACTGGGATAACTAACAAGCAGTCAAGAAAAACCCTAATAGACTAATAGTAGATGACAACTTTACTTACTGATTTGTAGAGTTTTCAGTTCATTCTAGCATGGAGTCAACTTCATATTCAAGATACTTCATCTATAGCTTCAATACGAGAAAGGGATGTTGATGAAATAGGTAGTTTGGGTCTCTGGAGCTGGTCAACTGGTAAGAAGGGCTTGAAATCAATGCAGCATTCATAAGGGTGGTTTTTCACAAGTAGGGATGCAAAATGATTACCTCACTACTGAGCAGTGTGCTTTAACATTTGTCTTGTCTTTTTTATTTCCCAGCAACATGTCAAGGGAAAGTTTCATAGGGAAAGAAACACATCTCCCTCCTTACTTATTAAAAAACTGAAACCTTGTGGAAAAAAAAAACTAAAGCTCAGTTAATATGCCTAAGCAACATTCACTTAAGCGTGCCATTACAGATAAACGATCTTTTTAAGGTGTGCTCCACCATTTACAAACAAGTTACAATACTGTAGCACAGACAGACATATAAAAGACACATATATTTAATCATGCCAAATGTAACTCTATCTCAACAAATTATCATATAACTGTAAATTCAACACATTTAACCACTCTCTCCCTTTGTTTCCTTATGTGAAAAATCTGAGAATTGAACCAGACCTTAACTTTTCTCAGATAATTCTTACGGGAGGAGCATGAGCCACATATTGAAAAGCCCTGGTTTAGATAATCCCTAAGATGTTCTAATAGTCTCTGATTGTAAAATAAAAGCTAGCCTTGACCAGAACAGATATTAAACTACGGGTATAACAAGTTGTTGGTACTCCAAGGTCAGCATAAATATGATCAGCATAAATATGTATTATATTTATGTAAAAAGAATACATGTAAGATATAAAGAACAAATATAAAGGCTGAAAGGCAAATCCGTGCTAAAAATTATGGCAACTTTTACTTTTAGTAATGATGGACCAGGTAATTGGGACCCATACTCCCACTGAAAATAGCTGAAGAAGGTGAGCAAAGTAAAATAAAGTATCTTAAAGTCATCAAAGAGCAATTAAGATGGTGAGGAACTACCTGAGTACTGAGTCTGAAAGTGGATGGGCAGAAATACTTCGGGTGTTTTTGCCGGGGAGGGTGTTTGCTGATACTATAGGAAGCTGCGAGGATGAAGGTCATGTGTGATGGCCCCTAGCAGGGAAAAACACAGAGGCTGGGGCCCACCACAGATAAATCACCTCACTTGTGAATAAAAAATCAAAGTGAACAGAAGGTAACCAGCTTTCATATGAACTTATACCTGGGCTTTAAGTCATGTGGGTGGCTCGGATAGTTGGATTAAGATGGTTCCAAAAAGCTAGTACCTGCAGGCACCTGACAGAAGAAAACAAAATCACTCTCTAAAGGCATATGACATCATACTAGGTCTCAAATTACTTCCAAAAGTTTTTAGAACACAATATTCAGACACAATCAAAGATAATCATTTATGCAAGAAGAAACAATGAGCAAGAAAAAGTAGAAATGAGAGACAAAAGAAAAAAGAGGAAAAAAACAGAAGGTCTCTAAATATTAGAACTGTCAGAATTGAAATGTAAGATAACTATGCTTAATACGTACAAGCAGCTAAAAGCCAAACTTGAAAATTTTAGCGGGGAACTGGAAACCAATTTTTAAAAATGATAATACATTTGAAAAAGGAGAAAATATAAATTTTAAACCTGAAAATACAACTTTAAAAAATCAGAAATTCAATAGATGAATAAAGAATTAGTGAACAGAAAAATAAGTCAGATTAAAAGGAATTCAGAATGAATTACAGAGGAATATGGATGAAAAGAACAAGAAGAGGTATGGTAGGTAGTCTCCAAAGACAGGACACAACAAACCATGCTTCCCAGTGTTCGTGTCCTTGTGCAGTCCTCTCTCACATTAAATCTGGGTTAGCTCTTTGACTCACGTTAACTAAAGGAATGAAGAAGTAACACTGTGCTAGTTCTGGGCCTATGTCTTAAGAAAGTCTGGCGGCTTCCACTTTTGGGCTCTGAGAGCCCTGAATCACCATCTGAAACCCAGCTGCCTTGCTGGAGAGACCATACAGACAGTCCATGATAAAAGGTCATTTGAAAAACAGAGATCCTGAGACTTAGGACAGCAACATGTGAGAAGGCATCTTCAAAGAAATCCCAGATGTCTTCTGACTGCAGCTGCAAGACAAACCCCAAGCAAGACCAGCAGAACAACCATCCAGCTGAGCCCAAGTATACCCACAGAATCATTAGAAATAATGAAATGGTTGGTATTCTAAGCCATTAATTTTTTGAGTGATTTATATGCAATAAAAGATAACTAAAACAGGAGGAGACAGAGGATACACTAAGAATGTTTGACCTGTAAGTAACTGGTGTCTCAGAGAGAGAGGAATGAGAAAATTGTCTAGAAACGATATTTAAGATAGTAAGTGAGAATTTTCCAGAATTTATTAAAGATATCATCCCAGATTCAAAAAACTCTAATAACCCCCCAAAAAAGATAAAAGAAATCCATAGTTAAGTACATCATAGTAAAAGTGCAGAAAATTAAGGGTGCAAATAAAAATTTTTAAAGTAGCCAGAGAAAAAAGGCAGATTACATTCAAAGGAGCAACAATTATACTGACAGCTGACTTCCCCCAAAAGAAATTACTAAAATCAGAAGGTAATGGGATAAAATCTTCAAAGTGCTAAAAGAAAATATCTGACAACATAGAGTTCTATACCTAGTGAACATATCCATCAAGAATGAAGGTGAGATACAACCATTTTGGAAAATGATATGGCGTTTCCTCAGAAAACAAGAAATAGACATACCATTCGATCCAGCAATCCCACTCCTAGGAATATATC
>NW_004443982.1:7545489-7636696 GCF_000243295.1 Trichechus manatus latirostris | reverse complement strand
AGGGTTGTTAACCAATGTCATAAAACAGCATGTGTGTTACTGTTACATGAGAAACTATCTGTTCTGTAAGCCTTCACCTGAAGTACAATAAAATATTTAAAAAAAAAAAAAGAATGAAGGTGAAAAAGACATTTTCAGGCTAACAAAAACTGAAAAAAATTCTCACCACAAACCTACAGTAAAAGAAATACTAAATGATGTTCTTTCAGCAGAACTAAATAGACTTAACCCAGAGAAGCCTCGGTGGACAATGATTAAGTACTTGGCTGCTAACCAAAAGGTTGGTGGCTCAAACCCACCCAGTGGCTCCACAGAGAAAGACCTGGTGACCTGCTCCTGTAAAATTACAACCAAAAAAACCCTATGGGGGCAGTTCTATTCTGTCACATGGGGCTGCTATGAGTCGAAATTGACTCCACAGCACCTAGTAACAACAAAGTAACCCAAGCGTCAATGAAGACATAAATGTGAATTAGAAAATATTTTAAACTAAGTAACAAAATTACTACGTATAAAACCTGTGGGATCAAAGATACTTAGAAGAAATGTGTATGTTGGCAAATTAAAAAAACCCCATTGCCGTGGAGTCAATTCCGACTCATGGTGACCCTATAGGACAGAGTAGAACTGCCCCACAGAGTTTCCAAGGAGCACCTGGTGGATTCAAACTGCCGGCCTTTTGGTTAGCAGCTGTAGCACTTAAACCACTACACCACCAGGGTTTCTGTTGGCAAATAGGATAGGCTAAAAATTAAAATGCTAAATATTTATTTTAAGACAATAAGGGCAAAATAAACTCAAGTACAAGGAAGCAGATATTAATAAGAACAGAAATAAATGAAATAGAAAACCAGCATGAAAGATCATCAAAGGCAAAAGGTGGTAATTTGAGAAGATCAATAAAACGATAAATGTTTAATGAAGATTGATGAATACAACTGAGAAAACTGTAGGTATTAAAGATAACTAAAGAGTATATTACAACCAACTCTATGCCAAAAAAGTTCTGGTGAATTGAAAAAATTCTTTAAAAAAATAACAATTTATCAAAACGAACAAGAAATGAAAAACCTGAAAGGATTCAAGAAAATCAGTAATTTTAAAGCCTTCCCGCAGAAAAAAATAAATTAAATGCCCAGATGGCTTCAGCAGCAAGTTCTACCAAAAATTTAAGGATGCATTCACACTTAACACAAAGATGTCAGGATAAATTATACAAACCCTTCTAGAGAACAAGAGCAAAGGGCACCTTCTGCAACTTGGAGGCTAGCATAAACCTAATCCAAAAACTCGACTTGAACTGTACAAGAACTGAAAATGACAGGCCAATCTCATTCATGATCATAGATGCAAAAATCCTAAAGAAAATACTGGCACACCAAATCCACATTATTAAAAAAGGCTAATACACCCTGATCATGCTGGATTTAAATCAGGAACCCAAGCTTAGTTTAACATTAAAAAAAAAAAAAAGTCAATGTAATTTACCACATTAACAGATTAAAGGAGAAAAACCATACTCTCATTTCAGTAGATGTAGAAAAAGTAACATCTATTTATGATTAAAAAAGCAAGAACTTAAGCAACAAAAGTAACTTACTACTCTGAAAAAAGAAACATACCAAAAACCTAGAGTAAGCACCATATTTAATGGTAAAACATCAAAAGTATTCTCTTTTAGAAAGGGGGATGAGACAGGAGGCCTACCATCATCTGCACAGGCATTTGTATTTTGCAAAGTGATTCTAATGTGCAGCTAGGGTTGAGACCACCACATTAGAAAATGGTTATAAATAAATAAATATATTACTGTCAGTGCTTTATAATCAAATGATGGCTTTAATAATTATGTGAACTTTTTTCTCCCCTAAACTAAGAAGAGAAACAGAAGGCAGTAAAGAGCAACTCAAGAGTTTGAGGCTGTATTTAAACAATTTCATGATCAAGAAAGTTATTTGTTATAATGGAATTAAAGAAGACATATAATTAACCTCTAGACACTATTTCATGTGAAGAGTATATTCTGGTATTGTTATGCTAAGAAAAAAATGAAATAACTTACTTTTTCTCAGGTCTTTGCACCTTCTCCTGTTGATTTTATCCAGTCCAGGGCTTCGAACCAGTTCGAACCAGTTCAGTCATGGTGGACTAAGCAAAACCAAACAGACTCGAATTTTTACAATTTTTATAATTTTTTTTACACGATAACCGGAACTGGAAAAATTCTGGGTCAAAGCCCTGAAATGAGAGACTCAGACAAGGCATAGTGGGCCCCTTCAGGAGTCTGATGCATGATACTGGCTTATTAGCAGGACTGTGGAGAGTGACACACATTCAAAGTGGCACAGTCAGCTGCCATCTTTGAGCAGGGCACCTCTGTTCCCCACTCTGTTCAAAATCTGGCCAGCAAGAGATTTGGTGGCTATGCAACGCATCCGCTGTCCTTGTTTTCTAAGAGGGAGATTAGGTTACCAGCAGGGCTTCGACCCATAATTTTTCCCGTTTTGTTTATCATTCTGGTTCACCCAAATTTTAAAAATTCGGGTCTGTTCCGGTTTCACTTCCTCAGCCGTGACTGAACCGGGAAGAACCGATTCAAGCCCTGATCCAGACTAAATAAATAGTGCATTAGAAAGTCACTTAAAATGTAACATTTTAAATTATTCTATATCCTAAATAAAAGTATTCTTAATAAAAAGCAGTATCAGAAGCATGACTTTTGTTTTTCTGTATTCTCCATTTTGTTCAAAATATATTTCTAACAAAGTTCCAGTGGTTCTTGCATTATTTTCCAAATTTCTGTCAGAGAAAATAATGTTACTATAGCAATATTTTGCCATCCAGATATTATTTCCCACTCGCTTATTCTAGGGTTCTTAGCACATAGCAACCACACAAATTTCTGTTGCAAGCAGCTCATAGCACTAGGATCCTTGGCAACATTCAGGAATGAATATAGCTTAAACTATGGGAACGTTTAGCTGAATTATCATAGTTCCAAATGTCTCTGAAGTGCTATTTATGCTGAATCTATCCCAGATCTGTCAATTCCTATGAGTACACATCTCTCTTTATCCTCATCCAGGTAGACTAGTGAAAGCTAATACAGAATAAGCTGGTTCTTAAGTTTGCTCACTATTACTGTGTTTTTGGAGCTAAAGACATAATGTAGAGCTAAACAAATGATTATTTAGCACATACATATTTTTCCTCTCCTGGCAATAGTTGCAAATAAATAGAATAATATTTACTCAGATTTTTTATAAGGCTGTTCTAGTATCTTTAGATAAGAACACAGCTGTTACTGTCAGAGCTATTTAAAAATCAATGGAATATTGGTGGTCTGGTGTGTTTTAGAAACCCCGGTGGCATAGTGGTTAAGAGCTAGGGCTGCTAACCAAAAGGTCAGCAGTTCAAATCCACCAGGCGAAACCCTATGGGGCAGTTCTACTCTGTCCTATAGGGTTCACTATGAGTCAGAATCGACTCGACGGTAACGGATTTGGATTTTTGGTTTGGTGTGTTTTATCAATACATTTTATCTGGAAATCCATTAAGTGGAAAGCAAAATAATGGATGTGACCCTTTGCATAAAGGTTCTCCTGTATGTTAACTAATTCGTAAGTGAGTGATAGATCACGAACTCGGATGAAAAGTCACAGCAATTAGGCTGGGGTCCAGATCCAGAATGGGCTTCTTCTGGTCTTAAACTCCTTCAGTAACAAACTTTACCAGAAATGTGAATTAGTTATACACATGCACACACACATACAAAATACATGGATACATACATAGATGTGTGTACGTATGTGTGTATATAAATATGTGTGTCATTTTTTTAAATGTATATAATCATACAGAGCTAAGTAAAGTATAAAGAATATTGACTTAATGTAAATTAGGATTAAATCTCAAAGAAAGCCCTAATGAGTAATTTCTTTGTTCATTTTTAGTATGTTTACTCTAAGCCCATTTACAGTAGGGGAAAAAGGGTTGAGAATCAGTAGAACAGGAGATTTCTTCCAAGTTGTATTCACCAGCAAGTTTCCCCAGTCTAATGATTCATGATCTCTTAGGTATGTGATGGGTTTCTAACTCTGAGCAGGGTTTGCCATCAGTCATCCCTATGGATAATTCGCTTTGCTGGATGACTAAGCTGTGCAAGAGTTTGCCAGTGACGGCCCACAGCCCACCACAAGGGGGCATCCCAGGGAAGGAACAGCCTAAGGTTAGAAGGTTATGGAGGGAAAATATTCATAGGGCTATATGAAGGGAGTGGCATATATCCACAGAATATGTAAAAACACACATAGTTCATTTATTAAATACTGTGCTTGTATAGTAATGTCAGCATCTAACGAGAGCGTTATCTCAGTACTTTGATAAGAATTGGCTAAAAGACTTAAAAAATAGGTCCAAAAAAGTGGCAAAGTTAATCTGTGGCTGCGGCCCTAACAAAAACATTTAATTTGAAAGAGGAAAAATAAAAACCTATTGAGCAATAGACTCACTTTTTTTTTTTCCTATTTAAAGAAAAGAAATCAAGATTCTTCAGATGTCTTAAGAATTTCACATACATACAAAAAGCTATCCATTATTATTGATACTAGGAGTCAGCAAACGTTTTCCATAAAGGGCCAGATATTATTTTAGGCTTTTTTTATAGACCATATGGCGGCCTGTAAGAAGCCCTGGTGGCATAGTAGTTAACGGTTCGGCAGCTAACTGAAAGGTTGGCAGTTTAAACCCACCAGCCACTCTGAGGGTGAAAGATGTGGCAGTCTGCTCTCCTAAGGATTACAACCTTGGAAACATTATGGGGCAGTTCTACTCCGTCCTATAAGGTCGCTATGTGTTGGGATCACATTTTGTATTGCGGTCTCTGTCACTCTGCCACTGTACCACGTAAACAGCCATAAACAATCAAGTAAATAAATGAACATGGCTGTGTTCCAATAAAACTTTATTTATAAACACAGGCATGGATTTGGGCCCACAGAAGTTGGCCAGCTTCTAAAACCATGCAAACACCTTATGTTGGTCAGGTATCAAAGAGTTTGTAAAGCAACACCAATCATTTAGTGTCCATACTCCACTGAGTTAGGTCCTCTTACACACAATTCATACGGAAGGAAACTCAAGAAGATTATTATCAAAGACTAGGGACAAGTATAAAAAAAAAAAGGTTCTTTAGTTCAAGAATTACTATTTTATTTAAAAGACTCTAAATGTTACATATTAGATTATTTGTAATACTGTTGGCATTTGATTTGCTAAGAATGGAGTAAGATTTCTGAAATTAAAATAAGCCAAACAAAATGTCAGATCAACAGTTTGCAATCAAGATTAAAACTTTGTAGGTAATATGTTTTTCTTAGAAGTTTTAAAAATCACACTTCAAAATTATTACTGTTCTAGCTATGCCTATTTTTAAATACTATAGGCTCTAAAAATATTTTTTCTTTTACCTAATTGTTGTTATCGATTTATTCATTATGTTCAAATTAAAAGGTAAATAATTCAAAAGGAAGTTTTTCTTTCAAAACAGCATTTCTAAGGACCATCTATATCAGCGCTTCTCAAGTACGAATCTCCTAGGGATCTGGCTAAAATGCAGAATCTGAGTCAGTAGGTCTGAGGTGGAACCCAGGATGCAGCATTTCTATCCAGCTCCTGTAACTGTAAACAGCTCCCAGGTGAGGAGATGCTGATAGCCCTTCAAGGAACAAAGACTACATAACAATCAATCACCTGAGAAGTCTGTTAAAACACTGATTCCGGCCCAACACCCACTCCCTGTGGAGTCAGGAATTTTAAATTAGTGCCTAGCAATTATGCACATTTTTAAAGGGATTTAAAAAAAAAATCCACAAATAAGACCTGTCTTTTCTTTAACAAGAATCGAATCCAGGGCAACCGGTTTGGTTTTTGGTTTTTCTTTAACAAAGGAGCCCTAGTGGGCCAGTGGTTAAAGCGCTCAGCTGCTAACCGAAAGGTCGGTGGTTGGAACCTACCAGCCACTCGGTGGGAGAAAAATGTGGCAGTCTGCTTCCATAAAGATTTACAGTCTTGGAAACCCTACGGGGCAATTCTACTCTGTCCTATAGGGTCGCTATGAGTCGGAATCAACTCGATGGCAACGGGTTTGGTTTTGGTTAACATGACTAGAAATCCACAGAATTATGTATATTTGCATGAAAGCACAAGAAAGTGGAGCTCCAAACTGTAGCACTAAAATAGCACATTCAGTACCATGACAAAATTACATTTTTAAAGGGAATTAACATTTGCTGGAAACCTACTACATGTCAGGCAAGCAGCATGCTGTCGATACATTATCATATTAGTTTTCCTAAAGTCAGAAGCCAAATAGCAACAAATGTCGGGGCGGGGGGGGGCAGTAGGAGACAAGAGAAAGGCAGGGAACAAAAACAGGGGGGCAAAAGGAGGTAGAGGGCCAGAAAGGGGGAGGAGAGAAACAGTGAACTAGAAAGAGGTAGGAAAGGAGGGAGGGACAGAGGTAACTTTTCTGAGCTACCACCATGAGCCAGTCATGAAAATGACACGTTGAGAAAATAGCGACTCTGCTGACCAATTTCTCTTTCCAGAAGCCAAGTGTTGAAAAGAGGGGTATGTAGGATGAAGTTAAAAAAAAAAATTTCTACAAGGCTTGGGCACATTCGTAGGCGAAGAAGAACCAGCAGAAGGGGAAAGACAGACAATATAGGACACAGACAAGATAACTGCTAGAATCGGGTGTCCCCAAAGAGGCAAAAGGAGTCAGAATGAGGAGCACATGTGAGGGTCAGCTTTGGATGTGGAGATGGAGGACCTTCTTTTTTGGAATGTGGACTCTAGCAGCATGCTTGTCCATTTTCCCACTTTTGTCTGTTCTTTGATATTTCCTTGGACTCGGGCAGACATGGCTCTGGAATGCGGAGAGGTGCCACCGCTAGAATGGAAGAGGGGACTATGAAGTAGGAGATAAGTGAAAGATGTCAGTGGAGCTATGGAAAAGGAAAGTGGAAAATCCCAATGTTTGAAAAATAAATCTCTTTCATTTATTTTTATCTTTCACCAAAATTGTGTAAGTAATTGAATAAATCAGGGTTTAAACAGAGAATAGTTACTAGTGTTAGTTGTGGTTTTACCTGTAAGCAGCTCTGCTACCTTAGGTAAATTAAACTTCCTAAACCCATCTTTAAAGGGGGGAGGGGGCTGATAAAATAATCCCACTGTCCCTTCTGCATTTCAATGGCTTCAAGGAGGGAGCTCAACCTTGAAAATACTGTCAGTTTACACTTAACCCAAACAAAAACCCAAACCCCTCGTCATGAGTTGATTCTGCTCATAGAGACCGTATAGGACAGAGTAGAAATGCCCCATAGGGTTTCCAAGGCTGTAAATCTTTAGGGAAGCAGATTGTCACATCTTTCTCCTGTGGAGCGGCTGGTGGGTTTGAACCTCCTGCCTTTTGGTTAACAGCTGAGCACTTAACCACTGCACTACCAGGACTCCTTTAGTTTACACTTAAAAAAACTCATTGCCATTGAGTCGATTTCGACTCATAGCGATCCTATAGGACATAGTAGAACTGCCCCATAGGTTTCCATGGAGCGGCTGGTGGATTCAAACGCTGACCTCTCAGTTAGCAGCCAGACTCAACCACTGCACCACCAGGGCTCCAGTAAACTTCCCTAAAAAAGAAGTGAAGTGGGAACAAAAGTCAACATGTATGTAATTTAAATACACTTGGGCCATTTATACATCTCACTTTTGATAATGACAGCCACAACAAACAGATGGTTACTGCTGACAAGGGCTGCATCATTACAGTCCTAATGACAAACTGACATTGTTATAGCACTTTACTATTTATAAAGAACTTTCACACATGAAATATTTTATTTGATCCTCACAACAGCCCTGTGAAGAGTTAAGGCTACTGTACTACTAGATCCATTTTATGGTTGAGGAAACAGGTTCATAGAGGTTGATGATGTGCCCAAGGCCCCAAAGCAGGTAAGTTGAGAAACCTGGGACTTGAATTCAGGTACTCAGGACTTAAAAAAATTACAATTTCTTTATTTGTTTTCATGCTAACTGTGTTTCTTAGACACAGACACACAGTGCCTTGTTTTTCCACCGGGTGTCACAAACACGGAAAATTCAAGATTCCCCCAAATTAGCATAGTTTGTTATTTTAATTGATCCTGGCAACAGTTCATTGAAATGCAAGTACAACCTTAATTTCCAAGTGATGAATGGTTGGAATTCAAGGAACAGAGATGGAAAGGATTACGATTCAACTGTTTCAATGTCCTCATTCTCAGATGAGGAAACAAAGGCCTCTCCCAGGACAAATGGCCTGTGGGAAGCTGAGCCAACCCAAGAACTCAAGACCCCCACCAGCCCTGGGGCTCTCAGCCCTGGCCAAGTCTTACACAGCTTCAAAAAAAGTTAACAGACTTGCTCCTTAAGAATGAAATGGTTCAAATTTAAATAATTTGTGAGGCTTATTCTTTTTTTTTTTTTTTAACACGTGCAAACCATATGGACGCTGCCTATTAGTGTAACTAGAATTCTCTGGAGCAAATTCTTCTCACAAATGGAAGAGTTTGTAATGATAGTCATGCCCCATTTTACTACAAAAGAGAAGTAAATGTGTCCCATAAGGAAATCTGAGAGAGCTTTAAACCAACTGAGACTACCTCCATTACCATCTCCTACCTATAAAGTGTTTTCTAGACAAATTAAAACGCGAAAAGGCAATGAAAGTATTTTGAAGGACCATATTGTCTAAGTATTCCCATTTTCCTCCTTTGGAAATACTGTACTGAGTCAGCAGGTGCTTCCTACAAAAATTACTTTTATCATGAAGCTGAATTTTTTAAATATTTACACAGAAAACTACGTGAGGAGAATAGATGAGGACATGCAAATAATGCATATTACTCAATTGCAGATCTCATATGTTTCCTGTAGAAAAAAATATGAGGTCTTTATTTGACTGTAAGGGACTCAAGGACAAGAATGTCAGAAGGGAATCTCTCTGAGGTGAGCTGACAATCTCTGATCTTCTTCCTCGGGGCACTTGGTAATTTTGGGCTCACACTCATAAGACTTGGCCAAGGGAAAGGATTCCTACTGAGAAAAAGAGAAACCAGCAAGGCTTTTTGACGAACACGCAAAGGCCAATGTGACAGATGGGAAATACTCCTATTTGCTCAGTTCTGGGGCTGTGTGAGGGAGGCTGAGACACTACGTGCAGAGTTTCTAAAAGGCAAAGTGAATTCTCCCAGTTTCAAGGTGTTTCAGAGATAAGTCCTGCTAGAGTAGGAGTAGAGTAGGTGTGCCTAAATCAATTGCCTAGAAGAATTTGAAATGAGGAGACAAGAGGCTAAAGAGCTAGCTTAAGACCTCCAAAGGGTAGAACTGAATCTCTCACAGTCTTTTGGGGCTAAGAAAGACAAAGATCCACCAGGCTTTCAATCAAAAGCCCAGGAGAGCTATGCCTGAGGAGCATGGACAACTATAGCTGGACTGAGACTTCCTAAAACTGCCAATCAGCCTTGCCTTAGCACAATCCCCAACAGAATGGAGGTTATCAGTCCCTCACTATATTTTCCTAATAAAAGAAAGGGGGGCATCTTCCCTAGAGGAAGATATGATCTAGAGCTAGTGAGGTTCTTTCACACACAATGTCTGCTATAAATCATTAGACATGAAATGAATTGTAAGAAAATGTGACCAAATTCAAGAGAAAACAATGCAATAGATGCAGACTCACAGATGATCCAGATATTGGATTTTGTATACAAGACCTTTAAATTAACTATGATTAATTGGTTAAAGAAAATAAGAGGGGAAAAAAGGATGAAATAGATGAAAAGATGGAGAATTTCAACAGAGAACTAGAATCTATTTTAAAAATCAAATGGATACCCTAGAGAAATAAAATATCTGAAATTAAGAAAAATACAGTTATCTGAAATTAAGAAGTAATTGGATGGGCTTAACAGTGGGCTAGATAGACACAACAAAATACTAAAACAAAAACAAACCCTTTGCCGTGGAGTCAATTCCGACTCATAGTGACCCTACAGGACAAAGTAGAACTGCCCCACAGGGTTTCCAAGGAGCTGCTGGTGGATTCGAACTGCCAATCTTTTAATTAGCAGCCATAGCACACTCAGCACTCAGCCACGCTGACTACATAATTGTGAAAAGCTGCTACTGCTATTATCACTGGAAAGAGCCCCTACACACATATACGCACACTCACTCACTCAATGACTATACCTGATGCTCACAGGCAGAGCAAACACATATGTCAAAGAGTTAGGGAAAGGTGTGGCAGAGACTGTCACTTCAGTTCCAGCAGTCAGTTTATTTCTGTGAGTCTCGAGGCCTTCCTCCATAGCATGTATAATATAATATCATCATACACAATGCAAGTATTAGAGCTTGCTATAGGTCCAGGAATGGTGACTAAAAGGAAAGATCCCACATGGCTGTCCCTGAAGGTAAAGGAAGAACAATAGCTGATACTCGGCATGGATTCTTCATCACCATGGCACAAAGTGTTCCCTCAGTGCACGTGGATTTTCACTCCCCACAGCTGTTTTAAGCAGAAATATCATCTATTCTTTCTCCTGCACCAATCTGAGCCATATCCCTTCCTCATTATGAAATTCATTAAAACTCCATCGTTGCATTTTCCTGGTCAAATATCTGCCGGATTTCGTTTTCATTATCAAAACACAGCCTAAGTCTCTCCTGCCCATGCAGCTGGCCTACTGGATAGGCAGCGCAGCTTCTGCAGCCGCAGATCCTGACCTCTGTGCCCAAGCCTCCGTTCAGAAACTGAATATACCAATAATGCCACAACAAGTCAATGTTGCTGACATAATTAATCAGAAACAAAACATAGTATCTACAAAACATGCAAATCATTTTAAATATTTTCTAATGAGGGGATTAGTATTCAAGACAGAATGACTGATTACCATCTGGTCCATTTAAAATCAGACAATGTGCCCATTACCACCACTCAGTGGGGCACCTGAGGCTCACTCTAAAAATACACCTTTGTATTCATTAGCCATTTCTCTATCATAACCTTCCTCAGTGTGAATACTTAACTACTGATCCCCAATCCCCAACAGAACTCAGTCACTGTCCTACTGAATATCTCCTGTGGCTGTTTCAATGGACATCAGCTCTACACCTACTCATGATTTTCATATAGCTTTTGCTAGTATTTTAACCTTACACAGGAGGATGTGTGAGCTTTTTGGTTTTTTGGTTTTGGCTTTTTTTAAAATTGTGGTAAATACACATGTAATAAAACATTTGCCTTTTTTTACATGTAAAATTCAGTGGGATTGATTACATTCATCATGTTGTTCAACCATCACCATTAACTGTTTCCAAATTTTTCCATCACCCTTAACAGAAACTCAAAAACCAAAAACCAAACCCATTGCTGTCAAATCGATTCTAACTCATAGCGACCCTACAAGAGCAGAGTAGAGCTGCCCCATAGTTTCCAAGGAGCGCCTGGTAGATTCAGCTGCCAACCTTTTGGTTAGCAGCCTTAGCTCATAACAACTACACCACCAGGATTTCCAACAGAAGCTCAGTGTCCCCTAAATAATGACTCCTCCTTTCCCCCTCCCTCCCACTACTGGTAACCACTAACAAACTCTGGTCTCTACACACTTGCCTGTTCTAGATATTTCATATAAGTGGGATCATACAATATTTATCCTTTTGTGACTGACTTACTTCACTCAGCTTAATGTTTTCAAGGTTCATCCATGTTGTAGCATGCATCAAGGTTTTACATCTCTCTCTATGATGTTGATGAGGTAGGAGTATCCACAGTTGTGTTAATGAGGCAGGACTCAATCTACAATATATATAGGGTCGCTATGAGTCGGAATTGAGTCGACGGCAACAGGTTTGGTTTATTTATTTATATATACATACACACACACACACACACACACACACACACACACACACACACACACAAATGAGTCCCTGGCGGCACAAATGGTTAACGTGTTCGACTGCTAACCGAAAGGCTGGCAGTTCAAGTCCACTCAGAGGCACTTTGGGGATCTGGTAATCTACTTCCAGAAAAATCAAGCCACTGAAAACCCTATGGAGCACAGTTCTACACTGACACACACAGAGTCGCTATAAGTCGGAGTCGACTCAACAGCAACTGGTTACTGGTTGTATATATATATATATATACATATATATATATTTGCGCACACACTCATATACACACATACAGAAATTAGTGTGTCTATATGTACATATGGAGCCCTGGTGGCGCAATGGTTAAAGCATTAGACTGCTAACTGAAAGGTCAGCAGTTCGAATCCACCAGCGGCTCCTTGGAAACTCTATGGAGCAGTTCTATCTGTCCTATAGGGTCACTATGAGTAGGAATCAACTCAACGGCAATGGCTTTCGTTTGGTTTGGTTTGATTTTGGGTTATATGTACATATATACCATGTATTTACACCATCAGTAAATATAACTTAGGAAGGAAAATTCAGATTATGCAACATGTTGGGAATAGTCTGTAAAATGCTTCAAAGTTGTCTATAATATCAAACTATACCTCTTAGAAAAACAAAGCATGAGTACCTGTAAATACTATCTCAATTAGTATCCTACTTCAACCTGTTAAAATATCTTTATTTAATAAAGTATTAATAGTTTGATCAAAATATTGATTTGAAAACTCAAGTTGTCATGGTCTTCTAAAAATATTGAACTATAGCCATTTTGGCCATTTGTATTTATTTTGTCATTTCAAATAAACAGCAAATGCTATGTAGAGATCCAATAAAAAACTGATCTATAAATAGGGTTATAATAAGTGAGATAAAAACAATGATTTGGGCAATTACAACAATCATTCTTCAAATTTTGGATCCATGAAGGGAGAAAACTCTGGAGATAGAAGCTCTGGACCTTATGGTGGTAGAGGTCGATACTTTGCCAAACCATAAAACCAAAGTGGCCATGGCGGTTCAAGTAGCAGCAGCAGCTATGACAGTGGCAGAAGGTTTTAGTGACTGCCAGGAAACAAAGCTTAGCAGGAGAGGGGAGCCAGAGAAGTGACAGGGAAGCTACAGGTTACAACAGATTTGTGAACTCAGCCAAGCACAGTGGTAGCAGGCCTAGCTGCTACAAAGAAAACATGTTTTAGACAATACTCATGTGTATGGGCAAAAACCTCATGGGTTGTATCTGTGACTAATTGTATATTTGTGACTAACTGTATAATTTGTATATCTTAAATTTTCACACATGGTGAAGAAGAACACAGATGAACTAATTGTATAAATAATTATATAAAACTGTATAAAAGAAATGTTGTCTAGTCCTGTGCCATTCCCATGATCAGATGTCGACCAGACCATTGGGATTCATAGGGTTTTCATTGGCTGATTTTCAGAGGCAGATCTTAAGGCCTTCCTTCCCAGTGCATCTTAGCCTGAAAGCTCCACTGAAATGTGTTCAGCATCACAGCAACATGGTAGCTATGCATGAGGTGCACTGGCTGGGAGTTGAACCTAGGTCTCCCACATGGAAGGCAAGAATTCCACCACTGAACAACCACTGCCCTCCACCCGTTTCAGTGCCTCTTATTCTTTTATGACTTTTTGTCACTTCACAGTTCATCTGCATCTCTAAAACTGGTAGAAATGGGCATGAATTAAGTAAAATTTATATCAGTTTTCCTTAACTACTTCTAACAGCTCTATCAAAACATAGAGATGTACACTAAAACCAAGTTCTGGAAAAACTCAGATAAACAGAAGTTAAGGGAATTTGCAAAAACCAAACGAAAATTGCAAGAAATATTAAAGAGAGTCCTCTGGTTGGAGAACCAACAATATAAGACTAGAACACAGGACAGATCAACCAGTTATCAACCCAGATAGAGAATTCACAAAAAGAAATCAAAGCCAAAAGACTGAAAATAGGGAACCAGAGACGTCAAAACAAAAAAGGAAGAATAACCAGTGTAGTCACAGAACTTCCATACGGAGAGGAAGTTAAAAGCGATATCAAGAAATGAGAGATCAGTTTAAACTTAGAAAACTAAAGGTAAATTTCAAGGTAACCACACAGGAAGCTAACAAACCTACCCATCAAAATAAAAAGAAAAACAAAATCAACAATAATGAAAAAGATGAAAACAAAATACATAAAGAAAAAGGACTCAGCACAGAAAACTACATGGAACAAAGAAACTGTCAACGCCACAAAAAAATACATCAAAATGATGGCAGTAAACTCATACCTATCAATAATTACACTGAATGTAAATGGCCTAAATGTACCAATAAAGAAACAAAGAGTGGCAGAATGGATAGAAGAACAGGATCTGTCTACATGCTGCCTACAAGAGACACACCTTAGACACAAAGACAAAAACTAAAACTCAAAGGATGGAAAAAAAAATATATCAAGCAAACAAGAACCAAAAAAGAGCAGGAGTGGCAATATTAATCTTACAAAATAGACTTCAAAGCAAAATCCACCACAAAGGATAAGGAAGGACACTATATAATGATTAAAGGGTCAATACACCAGGAGGACATAACCATAATAAATATATACACACCCCATGACAGGGCTCCAAAATACATAAAACAAACTCTAACAGCATTAAAAAGAGAAATAGACAGCTCCACAATAATAGTAGGAGACTTCAATACACCACTTTCAGTGAAGGACACAACATCCAGAAAGAAGCTCAATAAAGATACAGCAGATCAAAATGCCACAACCAATTAAACCTCACAGACATATACAGAACACTTCACCTAACAGCAAGAAAAAATATAGATTGTTTTCCAACATACATGGAACATTCTCCAGAAGAGATCACATTTTAGGCCACAAAGCAAGCCTTAACAGAATCCAAAACATCAAAATATTACAAAGCATCTTTTCTGACCATAATGCCATAAAAGTAGAAATCAATAACAGAAACAGCAAGGAAAAAAAATCAAATACATCTGTCATGGACTGAATTGTGTCTCCCAAATATATGTGTATCAATTTGGCTAGGTCATGATTCCCAGTATTGTGTGACTGTCCACCATTTTGTCATCTGATGTGATTTTCCTGTGTGTTATAAATCCTAGCTCTATGATGTTGATGAGGCAGGAGTATCCACAGTTGTGTTGAGGCAGGACTCAATCTACAAAATTAGGTTCTGTCTTAAGCCAATCTCTTTTGAGATATAAAAGAAATAAGGGAGCAGAGACATGGGGACCTCATACTACCAAGAAGCACCAAGAGCACACTGCGTCCTTTGGACCCAGGATCTCTGCGTGCAGAAGCTCCTAGACCAAGGGAAGATTGATGACAAGCACCTTCCTCCAGAGATGAGAGAGAAAGCCTTCCCCTGAATTCGGACTTTTAGCCTACTGGATTGTTAAGAGGATAAACTTCCCTTTGTTAAAGCATCCACTTGTGGTATTTCTGTTAACAGCAGCACTAGATAACTAAGACAACAGGGAAACTTAACACCTCGCTTAAAAACTACTAGGCGATAGAAGAAATCAAGGATGGAATAAAGAAATTCATCAATTCAAATGAGAATGAAAACATATTTTACAAGAATCTTTGGGACACAGCAAAAGCAGTGCTTAGAGGTCAACTTATAGCAATAAATGCACACATCCACAAAGAAGAAAAGGCCAAAACCAAAATATTAACCCTACAACTTAAACAAATAGAGAACAGCAAAAGAAGCCCTCAGGCACCAGAAGAAAGGACTAAAGATTAGAGCAGAAATAAACAAAATAGGAAAACAATTGAAAGAGTCAACAAGACCAAAAGTTAGTTCTTTGAAAAGATAAACAAAATCGACAAACCACTGGCCAAACTGACAACAGAAAAACAGGAGCAGAAGCAAATAACCCGAATAAGAAACGAGATGGATGATATCGCAACAGACCCAACTAAAATAAAAAGAATAACAGAATACTATGAAAAACTGTACTCCAACAAATTTGAAAAACCTAGAGGAAATGGACAAATTTCTAGAAACACACTACCTACCTAAACTAACACAAACTGAGGTGGAAAAACTAAATAAACCCAAAACAAAAAAGATTGAAGGAGTAATAAAAGAAACTCCCAATAAAACAAAGCCCTGCCCAGACGGCTTCACTGGAGAATTTCACAAAATTTTCAGAGAAGAGTTAACACCAGTACTACTAAAGGTATTTCAGCATAGAAAAGGAAGGAATACTCCCAAACTCATTCTATGAAGCCAGCATAACCCTGATAACAAAGCCAGGCAAAGGCACCACAAAAAAAGAAAATTACAGACCAATATCCCTCATGAACATAGTTGCAAAAATCCAAGCCAACAGAATTCAACAGCATATCAAAAAAATAATTCATCATGACCAAGTGGGATTCATACCAGGTATGCAGGGATGGTTCAACATTAGAAAATCAATCAACGTAATCCATCACATAAATGAAACAAAAAACAAGAACCATGTGATTTTATCAATGCAGAAAAGACATTTGACAAAGTCCAACACCCATTCCTGATAAAAACTCTCTGCCAAATAGGAATAGAAGGGAAATTCCTAGACATAATAAAGGGCATTTATAAAAAGCCAACACTCAACAGCATTCTAAACAGAAAGAGACTGAAAGCATTCTCCTTGAGAACAGGAACCAGACAAGGATGCCATCACCACTCTTGTTCAACATTGTGCTGGAGGTCCTAGCCAGAGCAATAAGGCAAGAAAAACAAATAAAGGGCATCTAAATTGGTAAGGAAGAAGTAAAAGTATCCCTATTCACAGATGATATGATCTTATACACAGAAAATCCCCAAAGAATCCACAAGAAAACTACTGGAACTAGTAGAGGTTTCAGCAAAGTATCAGGATATAAGATAAAGATACAAAAATCAGTTGGATTCTTCTACACCAACAAAGAGAACTTCGAAAAGGAAATCACCAAATCAATACCATTTACAATAGCCCCCAAGAAGATAAAGCACTTAGGAATAAACCTAACCAGAGACATAAAAGACCTATACAAAGAAAACTATAAAACACCACTGCAAGAAACCAAAAGAGATCAACATAAGTGGAAAAACATACCATGCTCGTGGATAGGAAGACTAAACATTGTGAAAATGTCAATTCTACCAAAGCGATCTAGATACAATGCAATCTCAATCCAAATTCCAACGGCATTTTTTAATGAGATGGAGAAATAAATTACCAGCTTAATATGGAAAGGGACGAGGCCCCAGATAAGTAAGGCATTACTCAAGAAGAACAAAGTGGGAGGCCTCACACTACCTGATTTTAGAACCTATTATACTGACGCAGTAGTCAAACAGCCTGGTAGTGGTAAAGCAATGGACACATGGACCAATGGAACAGATTTAAGAACCCAGACGTAAATCCATCCACCTATGAGCAGCTGATATTTAACAAAGGCCCAAAGTCTGTTAAATGGGGAAAAGACAGTCTCTTTAACAAATGGTGCTGGCGTAACTGGATATCCATCTCTAAAAAAATGAAACAGGACCCATACCTCACACCATGTACAAAAACTAACTCGAAATGGAGCAAAGACCTAAATATAAAATCTAAAATAATAAAGATCATGAATAACAAATAGGGACAATGGCATTAATAGTATACAAACCATAACTAACAATGCACAAGCACCAGAAGGGAGACTAGATAAATGGGAGCTCCTAAAAATCAAACACTTATGCTCATCAAAAGACTTTACCAAAAAAGTAAAAAGAGAATCTACAGAATGGGAAAAAATTTTCGGTTACAACATATCCCATAAGGGCCTAATCTCTAAAATCTACAAGATATTGCAACACTTCAACAACAAAAAGACACATAATCCAGTTAAAAAATGGGCAAAGGATATGAACAGACACTTCACCAAAGAAGATATTCAGGTGGCTAACAGACATATGAGGAAATGCTCTCAATCATTAGCCATTAGAGAAATGCAAATCGAAAACTACAATGAGATACCATCTTACACCAACAAGGCTGGCACTAATCCAAAAAATACAAAATAATAAGTGTTGGAGAGGCTGTGGAGAGATTGGAACTCTTATGCACTGCTGGTGGGAATGTAAAATGGTACAACCACTTTCGGAAACAATATGGCACTTCCTTTAAAAGCTAGAAATGTCGTAAGATCCAGCTATCCCACTCCTAGAAATATAACAGAGAAATAAGAGCCATTATACAAATAGACATACGCACACTCGTGTTCATTGCAGCACTATTCACAGTAGCAAAAAGATGGAAACAACCTAAATGCCCATCAACAGACAAATGGATAAACAAATCACGGTACATACACACAATGGAATACTATGCAACAATAAAGAACAATGATGAATCCATGAAACATCTCACAACATGGATGAATCTGGAGGGCATTATGCTGAGTGAAATAAGTCAGTCACAAAGGACAAATACTGTATGAAACCACTATTATAAGAACTCAAGAAAACGTTTAAACACAGAAAAAAAGCATTCTTTGATGGTTATGAGGGTGGGGAGGAGAATCACTAATTAGATAGTAGACAAGGATCAACTTCGGTGAAGGGAAGGACAACACACAATACAAGGGAAGTCAGCACAACTGGACCAAAGCAAAAACAAAGAAGTTTCCTGGACACATCCAAACACTTTGAGGGATAGAGTAGCTGGGGCTGGGGCCTGGGGACCATAGTTTTGGGGGACATCTAGGTCAACTGGCGTAACAAAGATTATTAAGTAAATGTTCTACATCCCACTTTGGTGAGTGGCGCCTGGGTGGGGTCTTTAAAGCTTGCGAGTGGCATTCTAAGATACATCAGTGGGTCCTATCCCACTCAGAGCAAAGGAGAACGAAGAAAACTAAAGACACAAGGAAAATACTAACCTAAAGGACCAATGAATCAAGAGACTCCATCAACCTGAGACCAGAAGAACTAGATGGTGCCCATCTACCACCAATGACCCCCTGACGGGAACACAATATAGAGTCCCAGACAGAGCAGGAGAAAAATGTAGAACAGAACCCAAATTCACGTAAAAAGACCAGATTTAATGATCAGACAGTGACTGGAGGAACCCCCAAAAACTATGGCCCCAGATGCCTATTAACCCAGAACTGAAACCATTCCCAAAGCCCACTCATCAGGCAAAGATTAGGCAGGTCTATAAAACAAAAATAATACACGTGAGGAATCTGCTTCTTAGTTCAATCAAATATGTGAGAACAAATGGGCAGCTCCTGTCCCAAAGCAGAATGAGAAGGCAGGAAGGGACAGGAACTGGTCAAACGGACACAGGGAATCAGCGGTGGGAAGGGGGAGTGTGCTGTCACATTGTGAGGATTGCAAATAATGTCACAAAACAATATGTGTATAAATTTTTGAATAAGAAATTAACTTGAGGTATAAACTTTCACCTAAAGCACAATTTTAAAAAAAAGTAAAAAAAATTCCGGAAAAACTCAAACATATACATGGTTACTATACTATCCCTGGAAAATCAGAGTCACTTCATGTATGTTTTAGCGTATTTTCATTAAATTCCTCAATTTATATTATAACTATATACTTCCTCATAATATACTCTAGTCCTTAAAAAAGATTCCTTAATGGGTGTTAAATCAGAAACATTTAAATTCATGTTTTCACTCTCTGAATAATTTGCAACAGCTGGAAAAGCATACAAACATTAAGATAGGGTAAACTACTACTGTTTCTCAGTAGGAGGATATCTTAAATTTTCATATATGGTGAAGGAGAACACAGATGAACTGCTCCAATCAATCAGATCTCTTTTCCTTTCCTGACACTCTCCTTTCCCAGAAAACTTTTAAATCAAATGCTAGAGGCAAATCAATGGCAAATACTCAAAGGTGCTCCATAATAAGGTCCCCAATGCCCAATGGTATCCACAGCAGATTCCAGAATGGTGACCAGAGAGAAGTTTCTCCTTTCTGCAATACTGAAGAGCTTCTTTTCCATACCTCAGCACCAATGATACGTCCATTAGGCCAGCCCAAATCATCAAGGCTAAAAGGAGATCGTGGCTGTCTTAAATATGAGGGGTAGGGAGGGGGTAAAGGAATATACTAGGAACCATGGGGCCATCTTGGGCTCATCTTAGGCTACAACCAACCAGACCCATGAGTCATGGTCAGAACTATCCTCCCTGCTGGTGATCAGTCCTCTGGATCCAGCTTGGCCTAATCTCATATTCCTACTCCTAAGTAAGTACAAAAATGGCCACAATGATTCTCCTCTCTCTATCCATACTCCTCACAATGTGACTGCAGCTCCTCCCATCACGAGATAGATTCTATTTCCCCACCTCCTGAATCAAGGCTGGCTTTGTTTGCTTTGGCTAACAGAACTCAGAGGAAGTAACCTTTGCCATTTGTGAGCCTAGGCCTCAAGAGGCCTTGCATGCCTCTACACTTCCTTGGAACCCTGCCAACCACCATTTGAACAAGCTTAATCTAGTTAAAGGTTAGACACCATATGGAGAGAGAAGCATCCCAACTGAGGCCATCCTAGAAGAGCTGGGACCCAAACCACCCAGCAGACTGTAGACATGTGAGTGAGCCCAGCCCAGCTCAGAACTGCCCAGCTACATCCTGCCAATTGCTAACCCACAGAATCAGGAGCTAAATAAATGGTTGTAGTTTTAAATCACTAACTAAAATGATATTGTGGTGGTCTGTTAAGCAGTAAAAGCTGATAAGAAAGGGATTCTTTATGAATTCATTCATTCACTGCACATTTATTAAATACCTTCTGTATTTCAAGTAGTACTCCCAGTAGTTACTGGGGGTACAAAGGTTAACAAGAAAAAGCCACAGTTGAGCTGGTTTTTAAAGGAAAAATAGTATTTCATCAGGTGGATGGGAATGTACATCAGAACAGCATGTGCAAAAGCACAGATGCAGGAAAGTACTCAAGGAATGTTCTAGGAAAGGAATATAATTAAGGACAGATGGGAGTGCAGGGAGGAAATGGAAGATGATGGAACAAAAAAGTGGGCTGAGGGCAAATAATTAAAGGTCTCATACTGTAAGCCACATTAAGGAATTTGAATGTTTCTTGTAAGCAGTGGAGAGCAACAAATTATTTTTAAGTAGGAAATGACATGATCAAATTTGTGTTTTAGGAAGAGAAAGCTGATGACAAGTGGAAGATGGATAAGAGCCAACAATAAGAATCAGGAAGATGAGTTAAAAAGGTTATTACTACAATCCTAACCCATTGCTGTCGACTCAAGTTGATTCCAACTTATGGTGACCCTACTGGATAGGGTAGAACTGCCCCATAGGGTTTCCAAGGCTATAATATTCATGGAAGCAGATTGCCACATCTTTCTCCTAAAGAGCGGCTTGTAGGTTTGAACCACCAACCTTTCAGTTAGCAGCTGAGTGCTTTAACCACTATACCACCAGGGCTCCTTACAATCCTAAACCAAAAACCAAAACAAACCCATTTCCATTGATTCTGACTCATAGCAACCCTATAGGACAGAGTAGAATTGCCCATAGGGTTTCCAAGGCTGTAAATCTTTAAGGAAGCAGACTGCCACATCTTTCTCCCACTACAATCCTAAAAACCAAAACCAGTCAATGCCGTCGAGTTGACTCCAACTCATAGCGACCCTATAGGACAGAGTAGAACTGCCCCATAGGGTTTCCAAGGAGTGGCTAGTGGATTCGAACTGCCAAAATTTTTGTTAGCAGCTGAGCTCTTAACCACTAAACCAGAACCAAGAGGTAGCAAATATGAGGAAGAGAAGATATCTTTGAGAGATGTTTGGAAGACAGGAGAAAGTCTCAACAGTCTTGATAACCAACTAAATAGGGTCTGTGAGGGTGATAACAGTTGTGTGGGAGGATCAACGACAGTGCCAAGATTTGTACTTTGGGATCCTAGATTAATGGCAAATATATGAATTAAGGCAGGAATGCAGAAGAGCAGATTGGAGAGGAAGAACACATGTGTTTTATTAAGGCATCTGTGGGGCATGCAGAGATGTCCGCAGGGCATTTAAGGATACAGATCTGGACCTTGAGAGACAGGTGGTGGGAGCAGAAGATAAACACCTGAGGAGTCGTTAGAACACAGGGGACAGCTGAAGACATGAAAGTGAGTGAAGGGCGTTCAGGGACAAGATGTAGATAGAGAAGAGAAAAACCTAACGAATGGCAGAATCCTGAGAGACATCAACATTTGAGGGGCAAAAGGGACGGGGAAAAAAAGCAACACCAAACAGAAGCAACCCTCCTCAAGGATGGAAGAAGGAAGGGGAAGAATCATTCAACAAGCCTGGATTAAGAATTGGGGAAGTGTGGATGCTCATCCATTTTGTCACATCCTTTCCTATAGCTAAGTCATCAGGCTCTTCCCTGGGGAGGCTCCAACCCTAGAGGGGCCCTGAGTTCTGGGAGAAGACAGCAACAGGGGCCACTTGAGTAACAGCACCCACATCTACTTAGCTTATAGAAAAGCACATTTTTTTCAAACCCTTTCTCTGCCACTGGTTGTAGCAAACTTTAATTCTTAGGGTACTTATCTGAAATATGCTTATGGGTGGTGGTCACATGGTGTATATACACATATAAAAATTCATTGAGCAGAACACTTTAGATTAATGCACTGTATACACTTTACTGGCAGTTTTTCGTTATAAATGTATTTTAACACAACAAAATAACTTTTTAAAAAATTCATCAAAAATAACATTAGACAGTAAAAAGGCAAGACATAGACTAGGAGAAAATTGTGTAATATATATATATATACAACCCAACTAAAAAATGGGCAAAAGACCTGAACAGGTACTTCACAAAAGGCTATCCAAATGCCATTAAGCATATGAAATGGCACTCAATATCATTACTTACCAGTAAAACCAGGTGATATCACTATATCCCCACCAAAATGGATAAAAATAAAAAGATAGACAAAACCCAGTGTTAGTGAAAGTGTAGAGCAACTGGAATTCTTGTACACTGTTGTTGCGTGCCTTCAAGTCGATTTCAACTCACAGCGACCCTATAGGACAGAGTAGAACTGCCCTATAGGGTTCCTAGGCTGTGTGTGATCTTTATGGGAGCAGATCACCAGGTCTTTTCCCCCGCTGAGCCACTAGTGGGTTTGAACCACTGGCATTTTGGTTAGCAGCCGAATGCTTAACTATTGCGCCACCAGGGCTCCTTTCTTGTACACTACTGGTGGAATTTAAATTGGTGCAACCACTTTGGGAAACTGTTTGGCAATATCTACTAAAGCTAAATATATGCCTACTGTATGACCCAGTAATTCCACTCCAAGACATGTATACCAAAAGACATATGCAAGAATGTTCATAGTCACTTTATTCATATTAGCCAAAAACTGAAAACAACCCAAAAATCCAATAGGGGAATGGATAAACATATTGTGGTACATACATACAATAGAATACTACTGAGCAGTAGATTAGAACTAACTGCTGATACACACATCACGGATGAATCTCATAGACATTATGTTGCATGGAAAGAAGATATATACAATAGTTCCTACTATATTATACTACATATATGAAGACAAAACTAGTGGATGGAGTTAAAAATCACAATGTGTTTACCTTGGAGGTTTGCAGGAGGGTGAATACTGAAAAGAGGAGGCAAGAGGAAATCTTCTGGGGTGCTGGAAATGTTCTGGTATCTTGACCTGGGTGGTGGTCACATGGTGTATACATACATAAAAATTCATTGAGCAGAACACTTTAATGCATTTTACACACTTTACTGTGTGTATATTATACCTCAAAAATAAACTCTAAAGCATATATGTCTCTACAATGAGTATGTTATAATTTAAAAATGGAATAAATTTTTCTTTTTTTTTGACTTAGAAGATTAGACCCCGATTTCCTCTTAGATATGTTGGGAGGTAATTAGTTGCTTCCCAGTTTCCTGACTCAGATAATGAATCTAAGCCCCATGCAGAAATACAAACTTCCATATTCCTAAATGTCCCAGAGCTTTCCTGAAGCCACTCCAAATCCATGAGGTCTTTATGGTAAAACTGTTCAGTCTTCAGTTTTGATCTATACTTTCTGAGTCAGAGCTCCCAATTTGCTTTCTGCTAGTAAGTGCTCAGTTTGATCTTTTTTTTTTTTTAATTTTATTTAATTAAAATTAAATAATTTTATTTCAATTTTATTAATATTTATATGTATAACAAAACATTTGCCATTTTAACCATTTTAAGTATATTTAATTCAATAACATTACATATACCATGTTGTGCAATCATCACCTCATCCATTTCCAAAAGTTTTACATCATCCCAAATAGAAACTCAGTACCCCTTAGGCAATAACTCCCCCATTCCTCCCTTCCCCTGCCCCTGGTATCACTGATAAACTTTGGTCTTTATGTATTCGCCTATTCTAGATATTTCATGTAAGTGGAATCATACCATATTTGTTGTTTTGTGTCTGACTTATTTCACTCAGCATAGAGTTTTCAAGGTTCATCCATATCGTAGCATGTATCAGAACTTCATTTCTCTTTACGGCTGAACAATATTCCACTGCAAGTAATACATTTTGTTATATGTATATACATCACTTAGGTTGTTTCCACCTTTTGGCTATTGTGAATAATACTGCAGTGAACATTGGTGTACAAGTATCTGTTTGAGTCCCTACTTTTAAGTCTTTGGGGTATATACCTAGGTGTGGAATTGCTGGGTCATATGTCAATTCTATATTTAACTTTTTGAGGAACCACTGAATTGTTTTCCACAGTGCCTGCACCATTTTATATTCCCACCAACAATGTGTGAGGGTTCCAAATTCTCCACATCCTTACCAACACTTGTTATTTTCTGATAATAGTCATCTTATTGGGTGTGAAGTGGTTTATCTCATTGTGGATTTGATTTCCCTAATGACTAACAAGAGCCATGGTGGCACAGTCGTTAAGAGCTCGGCTGCTAACCAAAAAAAAAAAAGGTTGACAGTTTGAATCCACCAGCTACTCCTTGGAAACCCTATGGAGGGCAGTTCTACGCTGTCCTATAGGGTTGCTATGAGTTGGAATAGACTCGACGGCAACGGGTTTGTTTTTTTGGTTAACGACTAACAACATTGAGAATCTTTTCATGTGCAGTTTGATCTTTTTAAGCTTCAAGAACAGCATCTGACTTTGTTTTATACCCTCAGCAGCGAAATTAATCTCTCCTCAGCTGTAAATGCAAAATGTCAAAATTCACAAGGTATCACTAGTCTGGCATTGTAATCAAGATATAGCCCTCTCACTCTCAAAAAAAGAGAAAGCTTCAGTCCCTTTAGTAATCATTTGATGCCCTATCCTTAAACAGCCCATACCATAACTTTACCTTCCCAGGGAAAGCACCAAAAGCTATAGCCTATCATTCTCCTGAAAGAGAATAAAAATACACAAAGGTGGATTCCTGCCCCACTTCTTCTACCATTCATATAATGTGCTAGAAAAGGTCTTAATAAGCAAATCATTACATTTTAATGATAATGGCAAATTGTTTTGAATTGTCTTACAATGAATAACTTTACAAACGTCATTGTCTTTTAACACTTAAGAAACCTATCCTCATTTCAGTCAAGTACTTTTAGTGAGCAAATTAGGACAATACCTTTTATATGCTGGGCTTGGAAAAAGAGGAAGGTAGTAGGAGTAAAATGACAAGGTTAAAAACAGAAGGGCTGGTTTAAATGAAGCCTCCTAAAGCATCTGTATTTGGATCACTGTGATGTCAAGTCAATAATGAGACACAGTTTTAGTAAAAACCAGACACTGTTATGTTAGCTTACCTGGGTGACTTTGTTAAGTGTCTCAAATGAAATTATTTGAAACAACTGGTAGTTTTATACAGTTTAAGGAAAAGTGTTTTTAAAACCAAGTATCAAGCAACAATTGGTTAAATGCAAAGCCACAGTCACAATGGAAAAACATGCTTCTCTTTTAGAACAGTAAAAAGTAATATAATACAATGATATGCAGTATTTTTATTTAACTACATTGTCTGAAATATTGGACTTGTTTTCTCCGCTGAGAATACTTCAAAATACTTTTCATAAAAGCCTATATAAATGTCAAAACATCGAGCGTAACAGCAAATGGGTTAGTACTACTGGAATGCAGTAATTATAAAGCAGGATAGGTGAATTAATTATTTTACATACCTGTGGTTTTTCAGATTCCTTTGCTTGCTTACTCATATACATTCACTCTTATATTTCAGAAGCCACTTCTGGAAGCTCCTGTTTTGGCTTTTACACTGCCACCTGTAGACATAAAAGAGAAATAAACCATGCATCTGTCAACAATCCATCCTTTCTAGATATCTCATAGAGATGATTTGGGAAAAAGTAGCAAAATATTTGCTCCAAGAGACTAAAGTGTTCTTTCTCCTCTGTGTGGAAAATTCTAAGGACTCCCTCTCCCCCAGTGGTTTGATAAATTATTCAATTAAAAATTGGAGCATACATAATAGGACACAGATCATCAACTGAACACCACTCTGATTAGCTTATGAGAGAAAGAGATGGAGTCACAGAATCCATCTGCTTACAGCCCACTTACAGCCATTTCAAGACCCGTCTTTAAAATTAAAAGACAACTTGACCAGTTGTTAATCGGGTAATAGAGAAGAATTTT
Source organism: Trichechus manatus latirostris (assembly GCF_000243295.1). Taxonomy (NCBI): domain Eukaryota; kingdom Metazoa; phylum Chordata; class Mammalia; order Sirenia; family Trichechidae; genus Trichechus; species Trichechus manatus. The sequence continues at coordinate 7,609,917 of NW_004443982.1, read as the reverse complement.
GTAAATTACCACAAAGAAAAGAGGGAGAGATCCAGGCAAAGGTTACTTTGTCACATGGTTGTCAGCGTTGTGAGATGTCTATTTAAAATAATACTAACATGAACTAGAGCTTAGTCCAATCTAAACAGCAGTTTGTTGGGGTATTTTCATCATAATGCCCACCCTTGAATTGAACGTTAATGAGCGCTGGAAGGTCTTTCTGACACCCCACGGATTTTAATACAGGTAAGTGTTTTTTAGCAGTCCTGGTGGCGTGGTGGTTAAGAGCTTGGCTGCTAACCAAAAGCTCGGCAGTTGGAATCCACCAGCCACTCCTTGGAAATCCTATGGGGGCAGTTCTACTCTTTCCTATAGGGTCGCTAAGAGTCAAGAATGGACTCGCCTGCAACGGGTTTCGTTTCTTTTAAGTCCTTTTTAAGTATGGAACAAGTAGATGAATAAAAATCCATGATCAACAACTATCAGCCAGTCAGCCATGCTCCCAAAGAGCTCTCCTAGAAGATAAGGGTGTCTATGTGCACATGTGGTGTGTGTGTAGTGTCTGTGTGTGTGTGTTGTGTGTGTGTATAAGAGACATAGACACATAGATAGATACAGATTCTGGAGTTAATTGAGAATAACATACCACTCCGCACAGCTTTTTACCTCCTCCAAGTCCCACAGTCTCTCCGGGACAAGTGCCCACCTCCAGCACCTTAAGCTGAAGACACAAACACCACCACCACCACCCCATTTCCACTACCTAGGCAACGCAGCCACCAGAAGCCACGAGCAAGCACGCCGGCCGAGCCCGCTATCCCACAAACCCAAACCCGGGAGCCTTTTTATCCCGACAGTTATCCGCCCCACTTACCCGTAATTTACTTTAACGCCTCGAAAGCGTGGTTGGGCTTAAGGAATTGTAGCAAATCCAAGAAAATCAAGTCTCCTTGAGACATTCTCCTCCTCCTCCCTAGGGCACACATTCACACACAGAGTCCCTACCCTCCCAACCCCGAACACGCGCCAAGGCATCCCAAGAGGGTCTTTTGGCGGCTCGCCAGTGACCAATTGTCCTCCCACGCGCCTCCATTAAACCCTCGTCCAAGCGTGCACAAGGCGCCAAATGCATATGCAGGGTCAGCCCCCGGAGTTAAGTTCAGCAAACCCATTTCCCCCACTCTGGTCCCGCAGAACGCGAGAGAGCGTGCGGGCGCGGGTGCAGCCACCGGCCGGGAACCGGACAGACAATACTCGAGCAACTCCTGACTTTGCCGCACATGCCCCAGCCGGTCCTGCCACCCCTCCCTCCTCGCATGGCCCCTACAATCCCGCGGGCCGGGAGCAGGAGACGTCCTTAAGGTTGCTGGATTGTGGATTGTGAAGAGGGGGAGACCTGCACTCACCACCGAGATTGCTGGCGGGAGCGAGGGGGCGGGGAGGAAGGGGGTCGCAGTCTTCCAAAGCTCCCCGAGTCCGCAGCTCCTCAGAAGGGGATGTGGAGGACAGTGAGACCCGAGGGAGTGACTCCCGAGGGAGGCAGGTTTCTGCAGCTCTTCCCCTCCTAAACACAGCGCGCGCACACATAAGCGCGCACACCATGGGGCCATGCATCCTTCTCCTGCCCCCGACCCTGGCCAACCCTAGTCCCAGAGCGCAGTGGCCTGGAAGGAAGGGCATCGGGTCGCGGCGGACCGGGGAGGAGGCAGAGCGCGGAGCTCCGCGGTGCCCACCTGCGCGCGGGGTTGCCGGTGCGCCGGCCGGAGGCACCGTCTCCTGCTGCAAGACGAGGAGGGCTGCCGCCCGATCCTGGATTTCACGCGCCTCCTCGCTTTTCCGGAGCGACGGTCTTCGCTCTTCTTCTTGGCTGGCAAGCTTCCCACCTAGCCCGCAGGTTCTGCCACCGTCCCTCTGCCTACCCGAGCCAGAGCTGTCGTCCCCGCCCCTTTAACACCGCCCCGCGCTGCGCTCCGCCCCCTGCCCGCCCCTCCCTGCCGGGGCCCAGCTGGGGGCTGCGGACCCGGCGCCTCTGGCCGCAGATCCCTGGTCCTGGCAGGAGAATTGGGGGGATCCTCCCCGACCCCGCGCTCCTAACCCGCTCCCCTTTTCCGGGCCCCCCAGAGCCCTCGGCAGCCGCCCGCACGCACCAGGCAGCCAAGGGTGTGGGCGCCCTCCCGCTCTGCCCTCACTCTTCCGGCGTCTCCTCACTCCCTGCATGGCACCTTCCATGGCCCGGAGGGTGCCTCGTGTCTCGTGTGGGGGAGGGGGTGAAGCTGGCTGGAGAGAAGAAGACAGACGAGGCGAAGAAATTACCTTGTTAACTGCCAGGAACACAAGTTGCTGCCTGTGCCTTGTTTCTGTTACATTAAATACCTGGATGTGCTGCTTTCCTTGGTTTAACTGCAGTAATGTTCAGCGGCATGAATATAAGATTTCCAAGCTAATTGGCTGTAGATTTTTTTTTAATTTAATGATGGCAGAAGATAACAGATTTACTCTTTATAAAAAGTTACTTTACATATATATTAGAAAAAAATAGCAAAATATAAATAACAGAACAGCTGTGTTTTACAGAAACATCCAGTGTGCAATGTGTATGTGTTATTTAAAACCACTGTAATAGTATTAGTTGAGTTTGTTTTAAAGAATACGTTAGGTATTTCTTAAGAAAACAGGCTCAGAATTTAGGGATTGGGAACTCCTGAGTTTTAATTTAGCTTTTTGACATAGTTCTGCAATTTCATTTTCATGGAAATTGTTACATGTGCTTATTTAGCAAAATGGATCCTTTTTCTTCCAGGATAGCAGCATTCTTAGGTTCAGCGAAGTATGGATTTTGTAAAAGCCAAGAAATAATGAAATTCTCATTGACTTCCTAGTAATGGAATATCTGGTCTGTTAGCTTTTTCTTTAGTGTTTTTCTCTTTAAGGCAAACTTCCTTACTATTTCTTTTTACATTTGTTTTCTTCAAAATTTTCTCCCTAAATATAAATAACGTTGTAATGCCCTGCTTTTTGAGCCTTTGTTTTCTTAAAGGTATAGCAAAACTAATTATAACTCCCCAAAATCAACCCCAGGCTCATGATACTAAATTTCACACTGATTAACACTGTTTTACAATTCTGCTTTTAATAATTTAGCCTAACACTTGAGAACCAACTGTTTTTTAATCTTCACCTTATATGAATGAAGTATACGCTTTTTAATTAACATTTTGAACCTCATTAAATTGACTAATGAAAAGTATATTAGTACTGCATTTGTTTCTGAGTAAACAAGGACAATATGGATGATAAACAATCTGAATGAGAGGTTCTGAAGCAAAGAAAAGAATCTGTAGAAAAACTGATTGTCCCCTTTTCAAGGCAAGGATGACAAATACCAATAATCAATAATCGTGCAAAGAATGATTGCTGCCTCTCTTCTCTCATCCAAGAAACCCAGCCCTCTGCTTCAGTTTGTGGCTAGGCCTGCTCTTGTCTCTTTCGATCATCATAATAAAAGTAACTCAGCATTCTGGTGACATGCCCTAGTAAATTAGAAATTTGAAAATGCTTCTATTACCTAATTAATCCAAGTAAATGCCTCAGATAAATCCAATTTTAGTCTTACATTTTTTTGTGCCTCCAGAGAAACACTTCTAGAAAATAAAAACAGCTAAGGCAAGCCCAAGAACAAGTTGCCAGCCAGATTTTTTGGGTGTATACATGTTGCAATAGAGTTAATATTAAGTGACCTTTAGGTCTTATATATCAGATATTAGTTATGAATTAGCTCATTGGCTCTTTATTTAATGCATTTCTGTGTGTTTGGTTTGCCCTGTTTATTCCCCAGAAGCAATATTTTATTTCTTTTTGTCTGCCTTATTGACCTTTGCCTAAACAATTTGCATTGAACTTCCTCCAAGAGTCAGACCCATATCCATAGCTCACTTAACAGTCATCTTTGTCCTTCAGGTGAGTCTCCCCTGAGATCTTTGGTAAGAATTCTGCATGATTAAATATCCAAAATTGAAAAAATTACTTTGTCAGGCATGATATAACTAAGAGATAACAATCAGATTTCTCAAAACCAGGAAGGTGTGTCCGTTTGAATAAAAAGATGAAAGAAACAAAAATAGCAAATCCATTTTGTTCAGGTCAAAACTAAGCCAACAAGCTAACAAACTCACAATTTGAGATCCTTTCTAAACCTGAATTATATTATGAAATATGCAAAAAGCACAATCCAAATAATTTTATGTCTTTTCTTTCACCACTACATATCTCTTACTCCACTAACCAAATACCATTACATTACATTTCACATTTCCCTTCCAGAATTTTTCACGGATCTTTACATAAAATAGTGTGATTGGACACTCCCATTGCCCCCAAGGAATCCTGCATCACCCTCCATTGTCTCACAAGTTCTCGTGAAATATCTGCATTCAGTGTGGACAGATCTCAATATCCATGTAGATCCTGTGGAAAGGGAGCTCCAATGATCAGTCCAAATTCAAGACACTGAGGTTAAAACAAAGCATGAGTTTTTGTTCCTGCAGTTTAACCCTATCAGCATCTCCCACTCTTTGGGCTGTGTTATAGCTCACAGTAAGCCTAAAAATAATGCATAGTCTTCTCTCCTTTCTTCCCAATGATAAAGACTGAGAATTGCAGGCCTGAGAAGGATTCACCGGGCAAGGGGAGGGGATGGGACAGCTTTTTTGCCAGAGTTTCCTTTTCAGACTCTAAGAAAAGCATGAACTAAGATTCTTCACTTTGATTGATTAGGATTAGTAAGCAACATCATTCATTCAAATTTGCAGAATACCAGTTGGTCTCCTCATACTAGAGAGATTTGTCACCAGATATCTCAGAAGACCATGGCACGATAGAGACAGCATCACTCACATAATTCTCAGATTGAAATGTCAATACTCTAAACTAAATTACTTAATTGACATATGTGTGTATATGTGGATATGCGTATGTATAATTCAGGAGCCCTGGTGGCGCAGTGGTTAAAGCACTTGGCTGCTAACTGAAAGGTTGGCAGTTCGAACCCACCAGCCACTTGGTGCGAGAAACATGCGGCAGTCTGCTTCCATAAAGATTTACAGCCCTGGAAACCCTATGGGGCAATTTTACTCTGTCTTATAGGGTTGCTATGAGTCAGAATTGACTCAACTGGCAACAGGTTTGGTATGTATAATTCAAGGCTAAATATAAACCTGAATACTTGTAATAGATCCTTCAGCTACAAACCCTTGGTAAGCCTTCTCTTACGCTTTTTGGGCAAGTGATAAATTGACACATACCTCACTTACAGGAATACCTTAGTCCTTAGTCTAAAGGAAGTACCTTTTTCTAATCCAGACCTCTTAAATTCCCAGTACTAAATATTTAACCATATCATTCCATGGGGACAGGGGGCAATATTAATGACAGTGTGATAGGGTGAATACATGTAGGACTGGTTAGCACAACTGATAAGCACATCAGGTTAGGAAGACCATGGTTGCCTCTCCCTGTGAACTATTTTTGCTTTATTCTGTTTTATGCCTGCCAATCAAAGCTCTATTCCAACACATGGACAAATGCATTGTTGACACCAGGAAATCATCATCAGCTCCTGGTGATGCCAGCCCATTGTTTTCTGTACCTAGCAAGAATAAATGCTCAAGTGTAGAGTGTTTAAGAATGATAGGAAGAGTCGTTTCTGTCAATGAAGGACAAAAGCAGGGTACAATCACCTAGGAATCAGAAAGAATCTTGAGAATTTACCTAATGTAATGGCTTATCTGAGAGAAGCCCTGGTGGCGCAGGGGTTAGCTTGGCTACTAACCAAAAGGTCAGCGGTTCCTTAGTGGTTCATACCCACCAGCCACTCCACAGGAGAAAGATGTGGCAGTCTGCTTTTGTAAAGATTTACAGCCTTGGAAACCCTATGGGGCAGTTCTACTCTGTCCTATAGGGTCGCTATGAGTCAGAATCAACTTGACAGCAAAGGGTTTGGTTTTTTTTAGGGGGGGAGAGGAATGGCTCATCTAAGATGGGACTCTGCTACAACTTAGAATCATAGAGTCATGGAATCTTAACCTAGTCGAAGAATCTTCGAGATTTTTCTCCTCTTTTGAGACTATGTGATACCTAGGTGGTATGACTTTAAAAGATGCAAGATACAGTCCTCTGAAAGCATTGCCCCCACCCAAACATACACCACTAACTCAATCCCACCTCTAGCCATTGGGTTGTAATAGCTTTCTCTCTTTAAAAGCTTTTGGTCTTCAGGAGGCCCAAGTTACAATGTACATGGCTCTGGAAGACTTCCCAACCTGAACTCACATCATTTCCCATCTTGAATGTTTTATCATTTCGTCATTCTATCCCCCTAGTGTCTAGTAGAATACTAAACTCATAGCACATCTTCCACAAATATTTGCCAAGTTGACTTGAGAAGCAGAGATTAGCAGAAACTGAATGAAGTACTGGGTAGGCTGGGTAGAGGAGGGGTGAGGGAGAGGAAAAGAAAGAAATCTCAAGACAAACTTTATCTCCAGTTTTTAGATAGAAGCAGTCCTGGATCTGGCTTGGACTGAAACGTGGGACTGTAACACAGAAGCCGAAGGTCAGCTGGAAGCTTTATTCTCTTTACTTCACTCAGTCCATTTAGCATTCATGGCCACAAGAGGTGGTTTGGGCGGGGGTAGGGGTGGCTTTCAACCTGTTTAATAACCTCAACCATCTCTCTCCCCCTTTCCAACTCAGTCTATCTCTCTAAAATATATACATTTTAAAAAACCTAAATCCGTTGCCATCGAGTCGATTCTGACTCATAGTGACCCTATATGACAGAATAGAACTGCCCCATAGGGTTATCCAAGCAGCAGCTGGTGGATTTGAACTGCTGACCTTTTGGTTAGCAGCTGAGCTCCTAACCACTGCGCCACAGGGCTCCTCTGAAATAAATAAGCTGAGTAAAAATAATGAGCTTGATATGCAAATGCAACTTCAAGCAAAGCTCCAACTAGCAATACCACCCGTGCCCACCCACACCTCTAAATTCCCCTCAGGTGCAGCCCCTATGCCCTTCCATAGTAGAAATGCTGGAGCTGCTACACTAGTGAGGAACTCAGTTTGAAATGTATGTCTGAGACAGACCCCAATATAAACCCACAGCAATATCAGAAATCTGCCCCCTTTGTATATTATCCATAAAATAGAATCAAATACTTTTGAAAGAAATTCACACCACTTGAAGATGAATAGAGTAGCTCTTCAATCAGAAGTACCAGAAGAAATAAAAAGCAAAGTGTCAATTCACTGAAGAAAGGAAGGCTGGAATAATTCTCTGTATGTCTACTGTTGGATCTTGATACCTAGACTCTAAGAACTTTTGAAAATATTTTAAACCGTCAGGACCTGCTTGGGACCTCACTGGATTTATTCCCTCATGAAAATGTCAGGGATAGCTCACAAATTGAATCAGGGTATTACAATAGAATGAAAACAAAATTTAGATTAGATTAAAAAAAAACCAAGCCCATAAAGAAAAGTCAACAATTCAAAATGTTAGTCATGGACGTTTTGTTATGATGTCTTCAGTAAAGAGTCACTTTTCTTTACAATGCACCTGAATTGCATCAACCACTAAACCCACTTGATGGTATAAACAGGGTGACTGACTCTATCTCTGAAGATGCCATCCCAGCAGTTGGGCCCCAGAGCGCCAAACCTTCTCTGCCTCGCTAGGGTAGCAGCGGCCAACCCCAGCCACGAGTGAGGACAAAACTTCCCCAGTGCCCAAGGCCACTGTAATTATTTAGAAATTCCCTGAACTGCAATCTCCATCCCCCACCAACATTCAACACTTCCTGCTTTATACTTCTCTGTAGCATCTATTCCCATTGAATATTCTTTATATTTTACTTACTTATTTTTATTGTTTGCCTCTCCCAACTAGAATATACATTTCCTGAGGGCAGATATTTTTGTCTATTTTGTTTACTACTGTGGCCCCCGTACCTAGAACGATGGCTGGCATGTTGTAGGTACTCCATAAATATTTGTTGAGTGATAAAAATATTATAACTTCATATATTTCATTGAATAGAACTGAAGAATGTTCAAAATATTCACTCGTTTATTGATAGGAAAGCCAATTAATTTATTTTTTTATTGAAGCAAAAAATTGAGAATATTGAAAGAGTATACAACATAATCACGGACATTCGTAATGAACACTTTGTGGTCGTTCTCATCACCTCAATCTTTATTTGTGAATGTCTTAAGGGATAGATCTACCTGATAATTTCTGAACTGTAGAGTCGACTTGTCCACCTTTCCTTTGCATAATTTGGGATCCCCTCCCCCCACCATCCCTTGCTTTTGTGCGGTAACCTAAGTATTCCAACCATAGACACGGAGAAGGGAGTTTCTGACTCCAGAAGCACAAGATTCAGCCAAGGCCCCCTCCAGAAAGTGAGGACAATAAGGAAAGGCACGTAGAACTGGGTTTTCTGCAGACTTTTCTTGATAGTCTCTCTCCAGCAAGTCACTCCTTTTGAAATCTTGAGGTTAGAAATTTCTACTACTGCACTACTTGCTTTGGATCCAGACTAATGGCCCATTGCCTTGTCCTCTGCAGGGTTTCTTACACAGTTTAAAGTCTTCCCTAGGTACCGGACTCAAAGGAAAACCTGACAGCTGCTCCGCCTCTCTTGAGGAAAAAAAAAACAAAAACCAAGCTTGTTGCCGTTAAGTCGATTCTGACTCGTAGTAACCCTACAGGACAAAGTAGAACTGCCCCAGAGGGTTTCCAAGGCTGTAAATCTTTACGGAAGCAGACTGCCACATTTTCCTCCCCCCCGAGCCACTGGTGGGTTCAAACCGCTGACCTTTTGGTTAGCAGCCAAGCGCTTAACCACTGTGCCATCAAGGCTCCTCCTTACCTACTCAGAGGGCACAAAATGAACCAGCCCCTAAGCTGGTTTATTTGAAGAGCAGTCAACCGGGAAGGAGGCAGTGCCCACCCCTGTTTCCTCAACCCTGGGTCCCAGGGCTGGATATAGGAGATGTGTTAGGAGGTGCTTTTCTCATCAAGGCTCACGCGGCTTGGCTCCTTGCAAGTTTCCGTTGAAAAAAGGCAGGTGGGCAGGGTCAGAGCATCATCTGGAAACGCCTAGCACAGGCGGTCTGTGGTGGGGCAATCACTCTTTTTAGAGGCTGTGAGTCCAGGTTCTCTGATCAGAAGAGGGAGTTTGCTGTTTACTGGCTAGTTTATCAAAGGCTCCTTTATTAGATACCGTACCAGTTGCCATCGAGTCAATTCCGACTCAGAAGTAGATTGCCAGGCCTTTCTTCCAGGGCACCTCTGGGTGGACTCGAACCTCCAACCTTTCAGTTAGCAACTGAGTAAATTAACTGTTTGTACCACCCAGGGATTCTCTTTTATTAGAAACAAACAACAACAACAACAAAAATAAAACCAAACCCACTGCAGTCCAGTCAGTTCTGACTCATAGGGACCCTATAGGACAGAGTAGAACTGCCCCATAGGGTTTCCAAGGAGAGGCTGGCGGATTCGAACAGCCGACCTTCTGGTTAGCAGCTGAGCTCTTAACCACTGTGCCACCAGGGTTCCCTTTTATTAGAAGTGATGAGGACTAATTCCTCATTCTGTGCTTCTTGCATCGAAATCACCCAGAAAGCTTTAAAAATACATATTAATGCCCAGACCCAGGGCTGCTACATAATTTGCAGGGCCCAATGAAAAATGAAAATGTAATGCCCAGACCCAGGGCTGCTACATAATTTGCAGGGCCCAATGAAAAATGAAAATGAAAATGTATTAAGAATTTCAAGATGGCTACGGCAGAGCATTAAACCAATAGTAGGGCCCCTCTAAGTGTGGAGCCCTGTGCAATTGCCCAGGTAACACCCTACACCCAGAAATTCAGATTTCATCAGTCTGGAGTGGGATCCAGGCATTGGGATTGTTTTAAAGCTCTCTAAATATTTTTCATGTGCAGTTAGGATTAAGAACTCTGATTCTATCTCAGGGAATCATTAAATTCAAAACATTCTTACAATTACAATTAACACCTACCTACAGACTTAACCCCTAATTCAATAAATCACTCTTAAACATTTTCGACTTACCCAGGGTGAGATCATCAGGACATTTTTTAGAAAAAATTTCAATCTGTACATAAATTATGAGCTGTGGTCATGAATCACTTTTTGATTCCCTTTGTAAAAATAACACAAATGGCATGAAAATGACGTATTTTCTCATATAGAAAGTTAATATAATTTGAAGTGTTATTATTACTCACCAAAGTTCACATTAAACTCAAAATAAAGCTAAACAAGAATATTGCTAAATGGAAATTTATTATCAATACAATTCACAATGACACTTCAAAAAAATGAAAACTAGTGTCAAGCTTACCACCCCCACTTCCCCACTTCTTGCCCCTGCCCTGGAGAATAAGATGCACTGTGCACTATTCCTAGAATTTCATCTGAAAGATCCCAGGAAAGGTCCATGGAGAATGCCCTATCTGGAGCCAGTCCCACCACTATGAGCCTTCCTGGAGAATCTCTGCACCATCTCCCATTCCGTGGAAGCAAAATTTTTCTCAGAATTGCATCTTGAAAAGGGTGTTCTCTGCAACCCTGGTATACAAAGGTCATCACTGGATCTGAAAGCCTGTCCAAATTTGAAACCCTCATCCTCTTGCACAGTCCCCACACGCCTGTTGAGACTCAACTTCTTCTCAGATAAGGACTCCTGTTCTCAGTGCAGCCCTGGAAACCACACAAATGCCACATCAAGGCAGGTGCGCAATCTTTCTGTAATCACAACTGTCCCTGCTTGGGTTAAATCTCCCATGAGACAACCTGATAGTTTCTCATCAAGTGGCACTTCAGCTACAAGTAGAGTGACTAACCATCTCAGGTTGCCCCAGACCATCTAGGTTTTAGTGCTGCAAGTCCTGCATCCTGGGATAGGTTGGTCACCTTAGATAAAAGATGTCATGCACAATTACTTCCAAGACCTCTAGAACCTAAAAAAGTGAATATGAAGGAAGTTTTGCTTGTTTGTTTTTACCTGGGATTTTGTTTAACTGCACATTAAACAATGGCATATGTGCCTCCGGGACGGCTTTATAGCAGATGCTGCTGGTGCTCTGGCCAGATCCCTTACAATCTCCTTTATGAGTTCTGTGTACCCATCCCCCAGCTTCTGCATGGTTTGCTCCTAACTGCTCACACCTGCAACTTTCTTCAGAGACGGCTCCTAGAATGCTACTAGATTCACTTCACTGGACCTGCTGAGAGCCTAGGAGGTTTATGTTCCTCCCCACTCCATTCCCCATCCCATAAGCAATGACTAACTTGTGCAGAAGCATGGAAGTTCTCTCCCAGGCTGCAAGGGAAACAAATTCTGAGGTGTAATTTGCACTTCCCAGTTGTGGTGGAATGAGGCTGAGGCTGGGAAGTCATCTGAACTCACACCCTTGCTTGGCTTTTTCCCCTTGCGTGTCCTTCTTCCCCTACTCCCTTATTGGTTTCTCCTGGGAACACTTGCTTTATAAATAGCTTGTACCTGAATCCCCATCTCAGTCTCTGTTCTGGGGCACCTGACCCAAGACAAGCTTGATTCAGGAAGGACTTATATGATAAAGATAGAACAAACACTAATAAGTAAGGTGGACCTTTGCTTAGATGTTTGTCAAGGAGGAAAGATTTCTGCAGGTGGTGCCCATAGTCTTTACAAAGTCAGAGGATGGGAATGGATCCTAATCCAGCAGTAATTCCTTCTTCACATTGTCAATAGAGACTTTTCCTTAGCGGACTTGGGTAATCCTTCTCCCATATTCCCACCGCACTATAGCAGCTCCTTTATGGTGTTAGAATATTTTGTGTGTTCATATTTGTCATCTTGGCATATTATAAGCCACATAAAAACAGAACAAAGCATTTCCTTCCTGAATTATAAGACTTACACAAAAGGGGGACTTATAACACCGAATACAGGGTTATGTAATAGATAGCAAAACCATTTAAAAATGTTCAGAATTTTTGCCAACTCTAACAAATATCCTTTTCATTGACTATCAGTTGGAGTTACAGCAACAGGAAACAGAAGGCACACCCAAATGGAATTCTGAAGAATATTTAATAAAGGGAATGTTTACAAAGGTAAAGACACGGACCACTACCTGTCTGTCAGTTTGTCTTACTGTGGTGGCTTGCGTTTTGCTATGATGCTGGAAGCTATGCTTCTAGTATTTCAAATACCAGCAGGGTCACCCATGGTGGACAAGTTTAAGCAGAGCTTCCAGACTAAGACAGACTAGGAAGAAAGGCCTGGTGCATCCAAAGTACAACAATTGGTCTGTATTTGCCTGGAGCAACAGAGTAAAGGAGAGTTAGAAATAAGAGGAAGAAATGGAATGTGTGGCTAATTGCCTCCATAAACAACTGCCTCCTTTGACATGAGACCAGAAGAACTGGCTGGTGCCCGGCTACCATTACTGAACATTTTGATCAAAGGTTCTATAGAAGAGTCCTGATGCAAAGAGGGAAAATGCAGAAGAAAATTTTAAATTCTCATGAAATCCAGACTTTCTGGATCCATGGAGGCTGGATGAACCCCTGAAACTATTGCCCTGAGATAATCTTTAAACCTTAAACCAAAAATATCCCCTGAAGTCTTCTTAAAACCAGTTAATAGTTTAGCTTAACTAGTGAAGAAGGTCTGCCTTGAGCATTGTGCTCTTTTAAGAACTACCTATATGAGATCAAATTGACAACAGCAACTTGAAAGATTAGATAGGAAACTTAGAGGCCAGTGAGTTTATGGTAATGGGGGAGGAACAGTTTAGAAAAGGAGGGTGAGAATGATTGCACAACTTCAAGAATTTAATCAATGTTACTGAATTGTCCATATAGACATTGTTGAATTGGTGCATGTTCTGCTATGTATAATCTCAACAACAACAAAAAATAAAATAAAGTATAAAAAACATGTACAAGATCTGCATGCTAAAAATTACAAAATGCTGAAGAAAGAAATTTTAAAAATGACATATAAATGGGGCGGGGGGAGAGAAAGTCCTGGTGATATACTTCCAAAAATTAGGCAATGAAAACCTTATGGTTCATAACAGAATATTGTCTGATTTAGTGCTGGAAGATGAACCCCCAGGTTGGAAGGTACTCAAAATACACAGTGGCCGCAACAAAGGACTTGAGCGTACCAATAATCTTGAAGATGGTGCAGGATAAGGCAACATTTTGTTCTGTTGTACATGAGGTCTACATGAGTCAAAGGTGACTAGATGGCAACCAATACCAACAAAGGCAAAGAAATGAGAACCAGCCACAGATGGTGAAGCATCTTAGAACTAGTAAGGATGGTGTTATAGATTGAATTGTGTCCCTCTAAAATAGGATATGTGTTGTAAATCCTAGCCTCTATGCCTGTGGTTATAATCCCATCTGGGAATGGGATGTTTTTGTTATGTTAATGAGGCAGGATTAGTGTAAGGTGTGTCTTGAGTCCATCTCTTTTGAGATATAAAAAAGATTAAACAAGCAAGTGAGAAGCAGAGATGGGGGAAGAGAGATGCCAAGCCACATGAAGATTTCCCGGGAGCAGAAGCTCAGAAGAGACAAGGACCTTCCTCCAGAGCTAACAGAGAGAAAACCTTCCCCTAGAGCCGGCATCCTGAATTTGAACTTGTAGGCTTCCAAACTGTAAGAAAATAAATTTGTGTTTGTTAAAGCCATCCACTTGTTGTATTTCTGTTATAGCAGCGCTAGATAACTAAGGCAGATGGGAAGCTGCTGTTATCCTCAGGCCTGAAGGGGCAAGTGAGAGGCAGAAATTGTAGGAATCCAGTGATACCTGAAATTTTTGAAAAGAGCCACTAGACAGGAGCCAAGTTCTTCAGTAGAAGAGCTCAGTCACTGTCAATCTGCAACTTGACAGTATGGGAGTCAGGACAAATAAATACTCTGATCTCTCTCCCCTCCTGCTCCCAGGTGTCTTCCTGGTGCCTCCCATTGGCCAAACTCACCTGGAAACCAGATAGCAAGGAAACCTGAGTGATGCAATCTCAAGGGGTTCAAATCAGGGTGGAAAAGGCTAGAGAATGGGTCTAGAAGGGCAAATGGGGAGTAACCTGAACACTGAACAACATCCCGAACCTTACCCCATTATGGCATTTGACTGCATACAGTAGCAAACTATGGATGATAGATAGTTTTTGCTCCAGAATACTCTCCCTTTTCTATTTTCCACCTATTTTTGTTTCTTCCCATCTCTCTGAGTCTTAGGTTCCTGGCTTTGTACTCATACGTGCTTCTAGTTCTGACATTGAGGACACTACTTGGATTTTCTTTAGTTTCTTGGACTTTAACTGTTTTGCAGGTTCTTGACTCTCTGTTAACAACTTTCATTTTTGCATATCTTGAAGTTTCCAGTGAAAAACTCCCCAATTTTGCTTCAGCATTGTGGAACCCCATTGGGCATGGCCAATTACCTAACCAGTTGAAAATCCAGTGTTCAAGGAAAAGTAGCTTTTAAAGCCATTCATAGACCAACATAAGATGGTGGCTTTGGCATGGGGCATGTGCATAAATTATGAGGATTCTTAGTTTTGAGAGAGTCATTTATCAGAAAAACTTAGCCTAAAAGTTATTTGTATGTTTCTGCTAAATGTGAGGTTGATCTATAAAATCCTTCTGTGTAGGCAGAGAATGGGCATAAATTTTCCAAAGGGAAAATTAATGTAGAGCCACACTCCTCAAGTTTCCATTTTTGTATGTATTTGCAAGTAGAAACAGCTACAGAAATATCATAGGTGTAGACATTGTGATATGAATTCTTAACTCTGAGTACTGGCAAATAGAGAACAAAATTCTCTGCAATTCACCTATCAGTCCTATATGAGAAAGTGAGTACTGTGATGGGGCTTAGCACAGGCTGGAACAGGAATGGGCTACCATGGTCAGTTGGTAGAAAGAAAATGCAGATATAGACAATACCAGAATAGGGGCATTTACTTCACCCACACCTGCCCAAGTGAGTGAAACATTGGAGCTATCCTGTAATTAGGTGAGATATTTACATTTTTTTGTCCTTTACAAACACACTATTGGGAAAAATCCTTTTATATGTGGCAAGTTTTATCATTTGTGATACAGAAGCAAGTGTAAAAAGCCTTACTTCAGGAGGCCAGTGTCAGATTGCTGCCAGTTATCTGTAATCTTTTATTTTAATATTTGCCAGCATTAACAAACACCATCTAGCAACTTCACTAACCAAATGATTGTTCTCAGAAAGCAACCAATCCCTCAAAAAACATGTTATGGATTCTTATTTGCAGCATAAAGGTACTTCCTGATAAAGAGAATTTATACTCGATATTTTCATCAGTAATATAGATATTCAATTCATTCAACACAGATTATTTGAAAATATACTCTGTGACAGGCATTGGACTGAGGCCTGGAAATGATAATTGTCATAGAATTTTGCTGGAAGAATTAGAAAATCAGATCAGGAAAACTTCACAAGCCTGGCAACTAGAATACGTACCAAGCTACTCTAAAGGCAAGATTAACAGAAAATAACAAATGTTGGAGAGGTTGGAACTCTTATGCACTGCTAGTGGGAATACAAAATGGTACAACCATTCTGAAAAAGGATATGGCGTGTCCTTAGAAAGCTACAAATAAAAATACCACATGACCCAGCAATCCCACTCCTAGGAATATATCCTAGGGAAATAAGAGCTGTCACACAAATAGACATATGCACACCCATGTTCATTGCAGCATTGTTCACAATAGCAAAACGATGGAAACAACCTAGATGCCCATCAACAGATGAATGGATAAACAAACTGTGGTATATACACACAATGGAATCCTATGCAATGATAAAGAACAACGATGAATCTGTGAAGCATCTCACAAAATGGATGAATCTGGAGGGCATTATGCTGAGTGAAATAAGTCAATCACAAAAGGACAAATATTGTATGAGACCACTACTATAAAAATTCATGAAAAGGTTTACACACAAAAAGAAACAATCTTTGATGGTTAGAGGGAAGGGAGGGGTGAGGATGGAAAAACACTAAATAGACAATAGACAAGCGGTAACTTTGGTGAAGGATAAGACAGTACACAATACTGGGGAAGCCAGCACAACTTCTACAAGGCAAGGTCATGGAAGCTCCATAGACAAATCCAAACTCCCTGAGGGACTGAATTGCTGGGCAGAAGGCTGTGGGGACCATGGTCTCAGGGAACATCTAGCTCAATTGGCATAATATAGTTTGTAAAGAAAATGTTCTACATTCTACTTTGGTGAGTAGTGTCTGGGGTCTTAAAAGCCTGTGAGCAGTCATCTGAGACACTCCACTAGTCTCACCCCTTTGGGAGCAAAAGAGAATGAAGAAAACTAAAGATACAAGGGAAAGATTAGTCCAAAGGACTAATGGACCACAACTACTGTGGCCTCAACCAGACTGAGTCCAGTACAACTAGATGGTGCCCAACTAGCACTGACTGCTCTGGCAGGGATCACAAATAGAGGGCCCTGGACAGAGCGGGAGAAAAATGCAGAACAAAATTCAAACTCACAAAAAAAGACCAGACTTACTGGTCTGCCAGAGACTGGAAAAACCCTGAGAGTATGGCCCCCAGACACCCTTTTAGCTCAGTGGTGAAGTCACTCCTGAGATTCACCCTTCAGCCAAAGGTTAGATAGACCCATAAACAAAACGAGACTAAAGGGGCACACCAGCCCAGAGGGAAGAACTAGAAGGCAGGAGGGGACAGAAAAGCTGGTAATAGGGAACTCAAGGCCAAGAAGGGAGAGTGTTGACAGGTCGTGGGGTTGTTAACCAATATCATAAAACAATACGTGTACTAACTTTTTAATGAGAAGCTAGCTCTGTAAACCTTCATCTAAAGTACAATAAAGAAAAAAAAAAATAAAGCCAAGATTAAGCTGATGATCATGGGATGGATGGTAACATCCAAGTTTTAGTAAAAATTTCAGAAGCTAAAAGAAAAAGATATTGCATCTGGTTTCTTTGAGTTTCTCTTTGGCCGACAAATCATAAGACTCACATTACAAAGCAGGACATGGTAACCCAGGGTTCTAGAGGCAAGCAATCCATGGGCTTCCTGAAACATGGCTGTGATGGGCAGAATAATACCCCCCAAAGATATCCTTGGACCATATAAGGAAAACACAGCATCAAGACTAAAGAAAGACTCATTAACAACTTGCAATATGCAGATGATACAACCTTGTTTTCCTAAAATGAAGACAACTTAAAGCATTTACTGAAGAAGGTAAAAAACCTTCAGTATAAATTATGCCTGAACATGAAAAAAACACAAATCCTCACAACTGGACCAATAAGCAACATCATGATAAATGGAGAAAAGATTGAAGTTGTCAAGGATTTCATTTTACTTGGATCTGCAGTCAATGCCCATGGAAGCAACAGTCAAGAAATCAAAAACGCCGTATCGCATTGGGCAAATCTGCTGCGAAAGACCTCTTTAAAGTTTTAAAAAGCAAAGATGTCACTGCTGACTAAAGTATGCCAAACCAAAGCCATGGTCTTTTCAATTGCCTCATATGCATGGAAAACTGGGCAGTGAAAAAGGAAGACAGAAAAAGAATCGATGCATTCGAATTGTGGTGTTTGTAAAGAATATTGAATATACTGTGGACTGCCAAAAGAATGAACAAATCAGTCTTAGAAGAAATACAACCAGAATGCTCCTTAGAAGTGAGGATGGTGAGACTTTGGCTCACTTATTTTGAACATGTCATCAGAAAAGACCAATCACTGGAAAAGTTTATTATGTTTGGTAAAGTAGAGGGTCAGTAAAAATGAGGGAAACCCTCAATGAGATGGATTGACACCATAGCCACAACAATGGATTCAAACATATCAATGATTATGAAGATGACACAGGACTTGGCAACATTTTGTTGTTATACATAAGGTCACCATGAGTCGGCGGCAACTCCACAGCAACTAACAATAAAGATGTCCATGTCCTAATCCTCAGAACCTGGGAATATGTCACTTTACATGGCAAAAGCGTTTTGCAGATGTGATAAATTGAGAATCTTGAGGTGGGGAGATTATCCAGGTGGCCCTAATGTAATCATAAAGGTTCTTAAAAGAGGGATGTAGGAGGGTTAGAGTCAGAAAGGAGATATGACAACAGAAGCAGAGATCAGAGGGAGAAATTTAAAGATGCTACAGTGCTGACTTGTAAGATGGAAGAAGGGTTCATGAACCAAGGAATACAGGTGGCCTGTAGAAAATGGAAAATGCAAAGGAACAGATTCCCCCTGGAGCTTCCAGAAGGAGCACAGCTGTGCCGATGCTTTGATTTTAGCCCTGTAAAACCCATTTTGGACTTCTGACCTCCAGAACTATGATCTATATATATATATAGAGAGAGAGTGTGTTGTTTTAAGCAACTGAGTTTGTGGTAATTTGTTACAGCAGCAATGGGACCCTAATACAATGGCTGACTGAGGAACGTTCATGGGAAATGACGAAGAACTCGCTATTGTGCAAATCTGAAAGGGTGGGTGGTAACTGCAGACACAGCAGTCTCAAAGGAAGTGCTGAGGCACAAGTATCAACCATTCAGTGTGGCACTTGTAAAAAATGGTCACAAATTCATTGACAGTCCTCTCTTTGAAGGTGGATTCTACTTCCTCTACCTTTGAATATGAATTTCCTTCAGACTGCTTCAACCAATACAGTGCAGAAATATGATACATGATTTTCTTTTAAGTAGCTAAAAAAATGTTCATTTGTTCTATTTTTAAAACAATAGGATGTGTACAAATTTGAACTTGGCTCTGACGGACCTAACATGCCTAAACTTGCTATGAAGAAGTAAACAACTTGGGGCCAATACACAACTCAATGAATCTCTTCTCCCCTTATTATATTCTTTAACAATTTGCCTTATTGAAATTATTTATATATGTCTGCTCTGGTGGTTTGTGAGTCATTTTTATTCACATGTCTGTCTCCCCAAATGCCTTTTACATCTATTAGGTGCTCAATAAAAATAAAATATAAATCTTTTTGGGTTTAAGGAGCAAGGAGGAATGGTAAGAATTGCAGGGAAAATTTGTGCTTCAGTGGCAAGCTATGTATTGTCTATAGCTCATCCTTCCAGTGTAATTGAATGCTGATTCCATGAGAGCTACAATTGTAGGCTATAGACAATGTAAAATAATTCTTCTTTGAAAAAATTTTTTTTATTGTACTTTAGGTGAAGGTTTACAGAACAAATAGTTTCTCATTAAATAGTCAGTATGCATATTGTTTTATGACATTGGTTAACTGCCCCACGACATGTCAACACTCTCCCTTCTTGACCTTGGAGGACCTTTTTTTTTTTTTGGTGAAAATATACATAGCCAAAGATACACCATTTCAAACATTTCTACATGTACAATTCAGTGACATCGATTACATTCTTCCAGTTGTGCTGCTATTCTCACTTTAGATGAAGGTTTACAGAACAAAATAGTTTCTCATTGAGCAGTTAGTACACATATTGCCCTATGACAATGGTTAACAACTCCACGACATGTAAACACTGTCCGTTTTCAACCTTGGGTTCCCTATCACCAGCTTTCCTGTACCCTTCTGCCTTCTAATCCTTGTCGCTGGACTGCTGTGCCTCATTGGTCCCGTTTTGTTTTATGGGGTTGTCCAATCCCTGGCTGAATGGTGAACCGCGGGAGTGACTTCACCACTGAGCTAAAAGGGTGTCTGGGGGCCATACTCTCGGGGTTTCTCCAGTCTCTGTCAGGCCAGTGAATCTGGTCTTTTTTTGTGGGTTAGAATTTTGTTTTACATCCTTCTCCAGCTCTGTCCAGAACCCTCTGTGGTGATCCAACTCAGAGCAGTCAGTGGTGGTAGCCGGGCACCATCTAGCTGTACTGGACTCAGTCTGGTGGAGGCCTTGGTAGCTGTGGTCCATTAGTCCTTTGGACTAATCTTTTCCTTGTATCCTGTTCTCTTCATTCTCCCTTGCTCCCGAAGGGGTGAGACCAGTGGAGTATCTTAGATGGCTGCTCACAGGCTTTTAAGACCCCAGACGCTACTCACCAAGGTAGAATGTAGAACGTTGTCTTTATAAATGGTGTTATGCCAATTGAGCTAGAAGTTCCCTGAGACCCTGGTCCCCACAGCCTTCTGCCCAGCAATTCAGTCCCTCAGGGAGTTTGGATTTGTCTATGGAGCTTCCATGACCTTTCCTTGTAGAAGTTGTGCTGGCTTCCCCAGTATTGTGTACTGTCTTATCCTTCACCAAAGTTACCACTTATCTATTGTCTATTTATTGATACATGATTTTTGAGGCTAGATCATAGAAGGCCATGCAGCTTCCAGTGAGAAACATAATCATTATCCTATACTGCTGACTATTCCTGTGTTCCTTTTTATTCAGTGAAACTCTGATTTGATGAATGATCGTCTCTTTTAAAGAATGTATCAATAAAAATAAACACACCTCATCAAAGAGAAAGAAATTAATATGCAGTGAATTTAAGATTCCAATTCAAACAATGAGAAATTTTCCTCTCCTTTTTTTTTTAAGACATTATACCAGTCCTAGGCTCATTCTCTCATCAGGATTAGATATATTTCTTCCTTTCACTCTGTATTTTGCCATTTTTATGCACTGAGAATTATTCTGAGGGCAATTTCCTTCATTTACCACACCAATGGGGGAAAAACAGTTTCCACTTTCCAATCTGGAGCCTAAGACTCAGGGCTGGCTCCAGCAATGATGATTTTATTGTTATTCTTTTTTTATGGTCACATCTTCCAACCTTTATGTGATCCCTTCTTAGCCCTTCCTTCTGCATTCTCACTTTTCAAATATTCATAAAATGAAAGATTCATCCTCTAACAACACTTATATAAACATGATTGCTCTTCTCCGTCCATTCTTTCCAAACTGGAATTTAAGGAAGCAATCAGTTTTCCTGGGGTCATTTGGCTATATCAACAAGCAACTCCAAAATTATCTCTGATAAAATATTTGTTACACTTTGCCTAACTGAAGAGATCAACTTTGCTTGGTACTTCAGTGACTATACTACTGTTATGGACTGAATTGCGTCCTCCTAAAATTTGTGTCAACTTGGCTAGGCCATGATTCCTAGTTGTGTGGTTGTCCACCATTTTGTCATCTGATGTGATTTTCCTTTGTGTTGTAAATCCTTCTTCTATAAAGTTAATGAGGCAGGATAAGAGGCAGTCATGTTAATGAGGCAGAAGTCAATCTACAAGATTAGGTAGTATCTTGAGTCATTCTTTTTTGAGATGTAAAAGACAGAAGCAAGCAGAAAGACACGGGGAACCTTGTGCTACCAAGAATGAAGAACCAGAAGCGAAGCATGTCCTTTGGATTTAGGGTCCCTGCACTGAGAAGATCCTAGACCAGGGGAAGATTGATGACAAGGACCTTCCTCCAGAGCCAACAGAGGAAGACTTCCCCTGGAGCTGGCACCCTGAATTTGGACTTCCAGTTTCCTAGACTGTAAGAGAATAAACTTGTTTGTTAAAGCCATCCACTTAGGGTATTTCTATTATAGCAGCACTAGATAACTAAGGCAAACGGGTTCTGCATGAAGACATAATAGGTTGTGGTTCTGTAAAAGAAAAATCACCTGAAACGTCATATGTAGAGTCCCAATTCAGATTTAAAAACAACTAAAAAGGGAATTCTATAGGTAGCTTAAATCAGTGACCCAGAAAGTTGCATGATTTAGAAAGACATTTTTTGAAAATGTTTTATTTTGATATAACTTCAAAATTAAGGATCTCACATATGCACTTACCCAGATTCACTAAGAGTTTACATTTTGCCCCATTTACTTTACAATCCTCTCTCTCCCTCTCCCTCTCCCTTTTTCTCTCTCTCTGTCTTCTGAATCATTTCTGAACATTCTTAAAATTCTGAACCATTTTAGAGTAAGTTGATAATATCATGCACCATTACTCCTAAATACTTCAGGATGTATTTCCAAAAACAAGGATATTCTCTTACATAATCAGAGTACAAGCACCAATGATTTAAATAAACTTTTAATATCTGTTTCCTCAGAAATTTCTGAGTGTCTTTCAAAGGAAATCTTGGCTAGAATGCATTGCTATTGTGATGGTTGGGATTGTGTGTCAACTTGGCTGGGCCATGATTCTCAGTGTTTTAATGTAATCACTCCTATGATTGAATAGACTGCGAGTAGCCAATCAGATGAAAGGGAGTCTCCTTGGGGGTGTGGCCAGTATCTGAATATAAGCAGACGTTCTGGCTTTTTGCCCTCTCTGGATCCTGCAGCTGCCTCCTGTTGTCTCATCTCCAGTTCTTGAGACTGAGCTGTCAGCTTATCTGCCGAACCCGGGATTCGTCAATCTACACAGCCTGTGAGCGGGAGCCCTGCTCTCTGACCTGCCGATCCTGGGCTTGCCAGCTTCTGCAGCTGCGTGCCTTGGGAGCGGCCTCTACCCTGATCCACGGACTTGGGACATTCTAGCCTCTACAATCGTGTGAGTTGTTTCCTTAATATAAATCTCTCTCTATATATATATTTATACACTTTACTGGTTTTGCTTCTCTAGAGAACTCAGCCTAAGACAGCTATAATCAGGTCAAACCTATAGGGGCTGCGTGATTCTTATAGTGGGAGCTCCTGAAGGTGGAAAAGTCCTTACTTACTACAGATGTACAGATTTTGTTTTAGGCTCCTTTGTACCTGTAAGTCTGGAGGGCAGGGGGTTGTGAGTTCTAAATTCAAGACTAAAAGAAGCCAAAAATTTAACTCATGAATCCACTCTGTGCATACCTCCCCACTTTCTGCCTGATTGGCTTTATTAAATCTTTCTCGATTTTCTGAAATCATGATCTAAAATGATCCTAAACCGGACTAGATCTTTGCTGTATCTATACAAAAATTAGGAGACTGACACTTTCCTATAAGTGATTCCAGTTTTGCATTAGGTAAGTCTCTATAAGATATATTTTGCTGGACTTTGGTAGGGTACACTTCATGCTATGCCATGCCTGTCCAAGCTTTTGAAAAGCAGATCTGACTATCACCTACCATGATCTCATCCTTCCATGACAACATTGACTTATTTCTAATCTCCTACAGCTTCCCTACTTTCAGCTCAACTTCCTAATATATTATTTCACTTACTTTCATATTTATTTTGACATATAAAATTCATTTTAATATCATTTATCTATTCTTCTGTACTTCACTTGAGTAAATTAGCCATCAAAATTAGTAGAAATAACCGTTTATATAGTGTCTTGTATTTTTGCTATTTGAGAATTCAATAAACTATTTCCTCAAATGTTAAAACACACAATTTAAAAATAATTATTTTAAATGAAACATACAGTTTTAAAATGTTCAATAAAATAAACTCTATTATGACTGAATAAATTTCATTCTACTTTGTACAAGAAAGATGCCAGCTAGGTGGACAACCGAAGACATTAGATAGACAGCAAAAGAACAAATTGGAAGCCTGGGGTAGATAGAAAACCACTGGGTTGGAGCAGTTGTTTTATTAATAATTTTGTTTAAATTCATGTCATACTAAATTGAGAGGTGCCGTAAGCATTCATAGACTTAGACTTATTCCTAGGTATATAATGTTATCTAAGGTGATTGACAGAGCGGCTGCAACAATGGGCTCAAGCATAACAATGATTGTGAGGCTGGCGAAGGACCAGGCAGTGTTTTGTTCTGTTGTATATAGCGTCACTATGAGTCAGAACCTACTGGATGGCACGTAACAACAACAACAACAAAGGTGATTGAAGTGGTATTATTTTTAAATTTCATTTTCCAATTGTTTATTGTTAGTGTAGAGAAGTACAGTTATTTTTACAATTATTTTTGTATATTGACCTTGTATCATGCAACCTTGCTAAAGTCATTTATTCTACTAGTTTTTTTGGGGTGCTTTTTTTTTTGGTAGAGTCCTTAGTGTTTTCTATGTAAACAATTGTATCATCTGTAAATAATAACAATTTTAGTTTTCCTTTCCATTTTTTTATGCCTTTTGTTTCTTTTCATTGCCTTATTTCACTGGCTAGAAATTCTAAAACAATGTTGACTCAAAGTGGTGAGAGCAGATGTCCTTGTTTCTGATCTTAAGGGAAAGTGTTCAGTCTTTCAGCATTAAGTATGATGTTAGCTGTATATTTTTCATAGGTGCCGTATTTCTAGTTTGCTTAGATCTGTCATCTGACACATGACTAAATAATTGGCCCAAATCATTGAAATCAAGACTGCCTTGGAAAAATTTGGAATATGTGAGGTTGCTATATCGTTACTTTTTATTTTTAAGCCCCAAGCAAACCCAAAGCTGTACAGTCTCTTCTTCCTGTCCTCTGAACCTTGTTCTGGTACTTCTTAGCCCCTAAAGACATCTCCCAAGCAAAAGGTAATCTCCAGTCCTAAATGTGCCTCCATGCCAAAAGGCCCCACATGCTCTGTCAAAATCTCAGAAAAGTACCACCTAAAATCAAAAGCCCATCCAGCTCTTACAATCCATTTTCTAACAAAAGTCCTGCCATCAATCCATTGAAGGGGACAATGTGGAAAGCCCTTGTGCTCCCAGGTGCCTCTGTGGGTAAGGCTGTTTTATGTAGGTGAGAAGGAGCACTGCACAGGTATATGAGTGGGTGGTAAGGACACAGGTGATATGGTGAAAAGAACCTGGATTGGCAATAAAGAGACCTGAGTTCTGTTTTGTATTCTATATCTAGCCATTCGACCTTGGCTAAGGCCCCTCATCTCCCTAGCCTCAGTGTCCTCACCTTTAAAATGCGTGAATTGAACTAACATATGAACTCCAAGAGCCCTCTGACATTCTGGACCTCTATGATACTATATTAGAACAACTAAACATATGTAAAGACTGATGGTTACAAAATGATGAATTTGCTAGATAGCAAATGCAAATACTCTGTGCGACTGTTTACTAGATCACTGGAGCCACATTTACTGCAAGTTTATCAACCTTGCTATCGATTGTCTAATGCCCCAGGAAATATCTCCCCACTTACCTCCTCAGCTGGATCACAGCTTCCTAGCCAGTAAGAAATTTATAGGGTAAGGTAAGGTAAGGTTTCACACAGGAAACAGGAAGTGTTCCCTTTCTGCTTTGACAGGGAAGAAGTGGGTAGAAAACCTCACGTTATGTTGTTTCCCAGGAAGGAATGAGGAAGCAGGGTAGGGGAAGCTGTCGTCAAGAGATCCCCTTGTTTTAATGGGGAAAAAAGAAAAGGCAACTCACCAACGTTAATGGGGAGAGTTTAATTTGGGGAATTCCTAGAGATCCAACATGTCCAATAGGCACAAAGTAAAATTAGTTGGGCACCAGAATATTATAGTTAACAGACCCAACTCAACAGATTCAAGCTCCATTATTGCTCTATTGAAGCCAACATGGTCCTGGCCTTCTGGGACAGTGCTGATTTTATACAGTTTAGTAAAGGTCATTAACGAATGCATAACTCTAGTGGTTTTAAAACATAGCTGCAAAATCTTTGACACTCCCATTGGGAAGTGGGTCTGTGTCCCCTCCCTTTGAGTCTTGGCAGGCTTGTGACTGTTTTAACCAAGAGAGTACAGCAGAAGTGATGCTGTGTGACTTCCAGGGCTAGGTCAAATAGGTGATTCCACTTCTACTTTGTTTGCTAGAAAATTGTCTCTTGCAGCCCTGAGCTACCATATGAGATGTCAGACTACTCTGAGACACCATGCTGTGAGGAAGCTCGGGTCACATGGAGGGGCCACACATAGGTGCTCCAGTCATTAGTTCCAGCTGATCCCAGTCTTCAAGTCATCCCAGCCCAAATGCCAGACACTTGAGTGAGGAAGCTTCCAGATGATTCCAGTCCTTAGCCATTCAAGTCACACCCATCCGAGTCTTCTCAGCTGAGGTCTCAGACGTTGTGGAAGAGAGATAAGCCAGCCCCACCATTCCTTACCTGAATTCCTGATCCGCAGAATCTATGAGCATAATGAAATCATTGTTGTTTCACACCACTAAATTTTGGGTGATTTGTTAACAGCAATGGATAATCAGAACAATAACCAACAAATTTATTTTAATCATTATAATGACCTTCAATAATTTAAATTAATCATTAATGGCCTTCAATTTTTCTATATTAAAAATTATTTTAAAATAAAATTTTACGTGGAGAATATTTCCTAAGCTTTCATTCGGAAAATGACATCACTGTTATCTGTTATCCATCCTGTGTTCCATGCCCCCAGATGAAAAGCTATTGGCGTATACAATGAACATGTTGATACATGAGCCAGCTGCTATTTACTCAGCACATGCTAAACAGAGCAGGGCAATGGTGACTCAGTGGCAGAATTCTCACCTTCCATATGGGAGACCCAGGTTTGATGCCCAGCCAATACACCTTATACACAGTCACCACCCATCTGTCAGTGGAGGCTTGCCTGGAGCTTCCAGACTAAGATGGACTAGAAAGAAAGGCCTGTCAATCTACTTCCTAAATTCAGTCAATGAAAACCCCATGGATCACAACAGTCAGATCTGCAACCAGTCATGGGGATGGCGAAAGATCGTTTCGTTCCTTTGCACATGAGGTCACCATGAGTTGGGAGCCCACGTGATGACAGCTAACAAACAACAGCAACGGCAATAAACACATAACCCAGAATAAGTTTGAAACAGGGCTAGATTAAGGCATGTGAGGGCCCAAAGCACTGATAATCTGTGGTGCCTCCTCCTCTGCTTACTCACACATTCAAACAGGATACATGAGTTAAATATATATATGTATAAATATGTATACGTGTATGTGTCTTAGCTATCTATGATTAACTTCTTTTTAAATGTGACTACAATATTAGCCACCACTCATCTGTCAGTTTGTTGTACTGTGCTTGTTTGCATGTTGCTGTGATGCTGAAAGCTATACCACTGGTATTTCAAATACCAGCAGGGTCACCCAGGGTGGACAGGTTTCAGTGGAGCTTCCAGACTAAGATGGACTAGGTAGAAGGACATGACCATCTACTTGTTAAAAAAAAAAATTGGCCAGAGAAAAACTTATAAATAGCAGTGGAACGTGATCTGATATAGTGCCAGAAGATGAGCCCCTCAGGTTAGAAGGCGCTCAAAATATGACTACGGAAAAGCTGCCTCCTCGAAATGGCATTGACCATAATGATGTAAATGGAGTAAAGATTTTAGGACCTTAATTTGCTGATGTAGTATGACTCAAAATGAGAATAAAAAGTTGCAAATATCCATTAATAATCAGAACATGGAATGTACAGAGTATGAATTTAGGAAAATTGGAAGTTGTCAAAAATGAAATGGAACCCTTGAAGATAGATATCCTAGGCATTAGTGAGCTGAAATGAACTGGTATTAGCCATTTTGAATTGGACAATCATATGGTCTACTATGGCAGGAATGACAAATTGAAGAGGAATGGTGTAACATTTATTGTCAAAAATATTATTTCCAGATCTATCCTGAAGTACAACACTGTCAGTGATAGGATAATATCCATACACCTAAAAGAAGGACCAGTTAACACAACTATTATTCAAATTTACACACCAAGCACTAATGTGAAACATAAAGAAATTGAAGATTTTTACCAACTTCTGCAGTCTGAAATTGATCAAACATGCAATCAAGATGCATTGATAATTACTGGGGATTAGAATGCAAAAGTTGGAAACAAAGAAGAAGGATCAGTGTTTGGAAGATAGGGCCTTGGTAATAGAAACGAGGCTGGAGATTGCATGGTAGAATTTTGCATTACCAATGACCTATTCATTGGAAATACCTTTTTTCAACAACATAAATGGTGACTATACATGTGGATGGCACAAGTTGGAATACACAGGAATCAAATCGGCTACATCTGTGGAAAGAGACAATGGATCATCAGTCAGAATGAGGCCAAGGGCTGACTGTGGAACAGACCATCAAATGCTCGTATGCAAGTTCAAGTTGAAGCTAAAGAAAATTAAAACAAGTCCACGAGAGCCAAAGTACAAACCTGAGTATACCCCACCTGAATTTAGAGACCATCTCAAGAATAGATTTGACACACTGAATGCTAATGATCAAAGACCAGACAAATTGTGGAATTACATCAAGGACATCATACATGAAGAAAGCAAAAGGTCACTAAAAAGACATGAAAGAAAGATTTCAAAGGATAGCTGGAGAAGACAAAGTAAAAATTATAATGAAATATGCAAAGACCTAGAGTTAGGAAACCAAAAGGGAACAACACATTAGGCATTTCTTAAGCTGAAAGAACTGAAGGAAAAATTCAAGCCTCAAGTTGCAATTTCGAAGGATTCTATGGGCAAAATATTGAAAGACATGGGAAGCATCGAAAGAAGATGGAAGGAATACACAGAGTCACTGTGCCAAAAAGAATTGGTCAACGTTCTCCCATTTCAGTAGCTAGCATATGATCAAGAACTGATGGTACTGAAGAAAGAAGTCCAAGTTGCACTGAAGGCATTGGCAGAAAACAAGCCTCCAGGAATTGATGCAATATCAGTTGAGAAGTTTCAACAAACAGAGGCAGCGCTGGGAGTACTCACTTATCTATGCCAAGAAATTTGGAAGACAGCTACCTGAGCAACCAAACGGAAGAGATCCATATTTGTGCTCAATCCAAAGAAAGATGATCCAATAGAATGCAGAAATTATCGAACAATATCATTAATATCACACACAAGTGAAATCATGCTGAAGATAATTCAAAAGTTGTTACAGCAGTACATCGACAGGAAACTGTCAGAAATTCAAGCCAGATTTAGAAGAGGATGTGGAAAGAGAGATATCATTGCTGATGTCAGATGGATCTTGGCTGAAATCAGAGACTACCAGAAAGATGTTTACTTGTGTTTTATTGACTATGCAAAGGCATTTAACTGTGTGGATCATCACAAATTATGGATAACATTGCAAAGAATGGAAATTCCAGAACACTCAATTGTGTTTATGAGGAACCTGTACGTAGACCAAGAGGCAGTCGTTCAAACAGAACAAGGGGATACTGCATGGTTTAAAATCAGGAAAGGTGTGCATCAGGGTTGTATCCTTTCACCATATTTATTCAATCTGTTTGCTGAGCAAGTAATCCAAGAAACTGGATTATATGAAGAAGAACAGGGCATCAGGATTGGAGGAAGACTCATTAACAACCTGTGATATGCAGATAACACAACCTTGCTCACTGAAAGTGAAGAGGACTTGAAGCACTTATTGATGAAAATCAAAGACTACAGCCTTCAGTAAAGATTACACCTCAACATAAAGAAAATGAAAATCGTCACAACTGGACCAATAAGCAACATCATGATAAGTGGAGAAAAGATTGAAGTTGTCAATGATTTCATTTTACTTGGATCTACTGTCAATGCCCATGGAAGCAACAGTCAAGAAATCAAACACCGTATTGCATTGGGCAAATCTGCTGCAAAAGACCTCTTTAAAGTTTTAAAAAGCAAAGATGACACTTTGAGGACTAAGGTGCACCTGCCCCAAGCCACGGTATTTTCAATTGCCTCATATGCATGTGAAAGCTGGACAATGAATAAGGAAGACAGAATTGATGTATTTGAGTTATGGTGTTGAGAAGAGTATTGAATATACCATGGACTGCCAGAAGAATGAACAAATCTGTTTTAGAAGAAGTACAGCCAGAATGCTCCTTAGAAGTGAGGATGGTGAGATTTTGTCTTATGTAATTTGGACCTGTTATTAGGAAGAACCAGTCTCCAGAGAAGGACATCATGCTTAGTAAAGTAGAGGGTCAGCAAAAAAGAGGAAGATCCTCAAGAAGATGGATTGACACAGTGGCTGCAACAATGGGTCGCTGCGATGGATCACTTCTATATGGCCTTGTAACTCCCACAAAATGATTCGGTGGGACTGTGCAATAAGGTGCTTGTGATCCACCAAGGGAATTGGCTAGCTGGCTAGTAACATAAATAAGGTGCGTGGCATCCTTGTTGGGATGTGGCCATGCAAATAAGATGTATGGAAACCTAATGAGTGGATTGGTCATTTTTGCCATTCTGCTAGGCTTAAAATGAGCTATCCCAGAGGTGGGAAGGGAGGATCGCAACATTACCAAGAAAAAAGAGCCAATAGTGGAGTGAGTCCTTTGGACCCGGGATCCCTGTGCTGAGAACCTTCCAGATTCAGGAGACGGAGAGAGGAGCTGTAACATGGAAGACAACTAGAGACAGCGGTGCATGAAACGGCTGTGGTGGAGCTTTCAAGCCCACGGAAGGAGAAAACTGAACACCTTCGGGTATGAGGTTTACTGGCAGAGTGGGGTGCCTCTGGGCACTTATTGGCAGAGCTAAAAGGGCCTTGTAACACTTGCCTGAGCAGGGCAGAGGCCTGGCCGAGGGGCTGAGAGGCCGAGGAGCCAGAGAGAGACATGCCTGCAGATACATCTGAGAAGAGGCTATCTTGATGAAAGAACTGTATTCTGAGCGTTCCTGAACCTGAATTGCAACCTGTTACTTCTAATAAACCCCATAATCATGAGTATTATCTGTGAGTTCTGGGTAGTCATTGCAAGGAATTATGGAAACCAGTGGAGAAGTAGAGAGTGCCATGGGAGGGACAGTTGGTGTCAGCATTGGTAAAACAGTTGGAGGATGGAGGCATGTCTGACCTCTGCCTCATAGGAATTACCCTTGGGCTGTTGATGCTGATAATGATTCTTCCCCCCTTGTGAAGTTAGAGGAGGTCAGATGCCTCCTCCAAGCCATTCTTACAAATGGGCTCAATTATAGCAACGATTGTGAGGATGGAGCAGGACCTGTCAGTGTTTCATTCTGTTGTACATGGGGTTGCTATGAGTCAGAACTGACTCAATGGCACCTAACAACAACAACAAAAACAACATAATATTAGCAACTGAACGCAGAAGTAGCATGTGCCATTTTAGCACAATGAAATGAATTGAATTATAAAATTTTTAGTGGATGTGGGGTACTAAGATTTTTATTATATACCACATTTTCTACAAAAAATATTCCACATATTCTACAACAAAGAAAAAGAATCAGTGAACTTAGTTGTTTCAACCATCAATGTAAAATTCTGTTGATCTCCCACAATGAAAAATTGACTTGCACCAATTTTGCTTTAAATGGCTCATACTTCAATTTTGATGCTTGTTTAGTAATACATGCTATAATTATAAATGAACAAATGAAAAGAAGTCATAAAAGAAAATCTAATGATCAGAAAACAAATATTACAACAAATTACTATATTTTATTTTTAGATACATCTTTTATCTCTAACATGTTATAAATAAAAACATTTTTTCTATTCTTTGCTCTTACAAATTCTTCAATGATTTCATCACCATTAAGATGCGAAACAATATCTACTTCCATACATAATAAGGATAATGAATTGAGTCTTTCTTGAATCACTGCTGTGTGATCGCTTTTCCTTGTGTCCTATCTGGTTGATATCTATCAGTCTTTGCTTTGGACAACTGGTGTCCCTGTTTTGTTGATGCCCTAAGCACGTGCTTACCTTGCTTATTGGGTAATCTATCCCTGATTTGAAAATAATAATGTGGAATGGGAATTTGCATTTGAGTTGAATGGATGAGCCAAAATACAGGACAATGACAAATTTGCTTACAGAGGGCACACTAGACAAGCTCTAGCATGTTACTTATAAGAACAGGCCATGGATCCCAATGACCTGGGATTTGAATCAGGATTTGAATCTGAAGATTCAAATTCAGATTCAGACCTCCTTCTTTCCAGCTCATCAAACAAGTTACTTAATTCCTTTGTGCCTCGATTTCCTCATCTATAAAATCTGGTTATTACTATTACTTTCTCATAGGGCATTTGCAAGGATTAAATGAGATAATACATATAATACTTTAGAATGGTGCCTGGTGCATAGTAAGGTCTCAATAAATGTTAGATGGTAACATTACAGGAGTATTGAAAGGCTGCTCAAGAGGTTAGACATACCACTCATGGGCAAGTGCACAATAAAGCAGCATTTCACTAAAAACTCGCTTAAATAATCCAGGGGCTAAAGGCTCAGGTATGCCCCATGAGCATAGGGCTGATTGCTGGAGTTTGAGTTTAAATCCTACTTGTGTCTTTCTTTTTTCCCCAGTCACTGACTACCTCTGGCTATCCTCATCTGGTTGTGGGTGGGATGAAAGGGCTTGAGTTTGGGAGTCAGACAAATTATGAGTCCTGACCTTGCCACTTAGTATTGTGACCTTGGTCAAATTAGCTAACTAACATTCTATAGCTTCCCCATCTATAAACTGGAGAAAACAATACCTACATTTATAGAGTGTTGTGAGGAAGAAAAAAGATAAAGAATGAAGTACATAATAGGTACTTGATAATAATTTCTTTCATGATGGGACAGAGGAGAATGGGTTAGGGAAGATGCATCAACTACGTTTTTATGAATGTTTATTTATACACAATTCTGATTAGCCTGCTCCCATAACAACCTTATAAAGTAGCTGCCTTACTGCAGGTGCAATTTATCATGTCCTAAACACACAATGCTAGCTGGCCTTCAGTGTATCAGGACCCGTTAATAAGTGTTTACCTTCTCAGGACAAACAGAATCTAGACATTCAGGCTCTGAGGCATGAAAACTTCTTCTAGGTCAGAAAATGAAGCCAAGTTTTCTGGGTTAGTGTTTATTATTTTTTTTAATTTTATTGCATTTAAAAGTTACCCAGAAGCAGCAATGAAACACAGATGCAACTTGGATGAATGTCACCGACATAATGTGGAGTGAAAAAAATGAGACACAAAAGAATACACACAGTATGTTTCTTTTTATATGAAATTTAGGAAAAGGCAAAGCTATAATCTATGGGCTGGAGGCCTGCCTTAGTTATCTAGTGTTGCTATAACAGAAATACCACAAACGTATGGCTTTAACAAACAGAAATTTATTTTCTCACAGTTTAGGAGGCTAGAAGTCCAACTCAGGGTGCCAGCTCCAGGGGAAGGCTTTCTTTCTCTGTGGGCTCTGGGGGAAAGGCCCTTGTCTCTTTGAGCTTCTGCTCCTGGGTGATCTTCACATGGCTTGGCATCTCTCCTCCCCTATAGCTGCTTCGCTGCTTCTCTCGATTGCTTGTTTAATCTCTTTTATATCTCAAAAGAGATTGACTTAAAACACACCCCACACTAATCCTGTCTCATTAACATAACAAAGACAACCCATTCCCAAATGGGATTATAACCACAGGCATAGAGGTTAGGATTTACAACATGTATTTTGGGGGGACACAATTCAATCATAACAAGTTCAAAATTGTGATTAGCTTTGTTGGGGTACTGCCTGGGAGAAGGAATGAGGAAAGCTTTGGGAATACTGGAAATGTTCTAATCCTTGGTTTGGGTTGTAATACAGGTGAGTTCATATGTACGAATTATGTCAAGCTGTACACTTAAGATTCATGTGCTTTACTACATGTGTGTTATACCTCATTAAAAACCATTCCAGGAAGGTGCTGCCATTATGGCTTGCCTTTAATTTGTTGGTGGTGAGGATGAGGAAGAGGAGAGCAGTCTGTGGTGGCTCTTACATATTTCTTTGGTGGTAGACCAAAGCCTTCATTTTGGTAATTACTTTTAATTTAGCAGAAAAGGCCTGAAGCAGCAACAACAGTTATGATTCAGTGCCCTGCCTTCTCACAGCATTCTCCAAAATGAAGACCCAGTAGGGGGGATATATGCAAGTCTTTTCTTCATACATAAAGGGCTTATAAATAGTAATACCAATCTCAGTGCTGGGCATTTCCTGGGGAATTAATAACCAGCTGGGGTTAATGGTCCTTGTTTCGACTTTGGGCCATCAACTCTTCTTGCTGCTCATTAATTCCCAGAAAGTACCCTGTGCCTTGATGGTTATTGCTTAAATACATTAAAATCAAGTTAAGGGTCTGACTTAATGTTTAGCTGTGATAATGTAAAACACAAGGAAGTACTTCCAGAAGACACATTCACTGTCATATGTTTTTATTTAAATAATTTTCTTCTGTATTTTTGAGTAGCACAATGCAATGATGCACATGGACATTTTTTCAGATTTTGTTACTGTTTTGGGGGGGATCGCTGTGAGTTGGAAGACTTGACAGCAATGGGTTTGATTTGGTTTGGTGTGTGTGTTTAATGCTCATAACTAATTAAACAAGACTTGCACAGAAATCTCACTGAAAAATTTTCAATGGGTTCATCATTTCAGGGAAAATATTCTATTGAATCCGAGTGTTATATGAGAAAATAGGAAAATATGGGTTTATTGAATTATCTATTCTTTGTGAATTTAGCACAAAGACATTTACAAAGTAAAGAGTTTGTGGCTGTGGTGGCCTCAAGGGAGACCTGGAATATGAGACAAAGCAAAAAACCAAACCCATTGTTATCAAGTTGATTCTGACTCATGGTGACAGAGTAGAACTGCTCCATAGGGTTTTCTTGGCTGTAATCTTTCAAAAGCAGATCACTAAGCTTTTCTTCCACGGCACCGCTGGGTGGATTTGAACCATCAACCTTTAGGTTAGTAATCGAGTGTAAACCATTCTTACCACCCAAGGACCTGGAGGAACAGCTTTTTAAAACAACATTTCCCATGTGTCACTTTGATTATATTAGCTGCCCTTGGGTCGGTCCTGACTCATGGTGGCCCCATGTGTGTAGAATAGAAGTGTTTCATAAGGTTTTCAACGGCTGATTTTTCAGAAGTAGATCGCCAGGCCTTTCTTCCGGGTGAAACAACCTTTTGGTTAGCAGCCAAATGCATTAACCGTTTGCATCACTCAGGGACTCCCACATGCATCTTGGGAGAGTGGAAAGAATCCTTCCTAGGGCTTTCTGCTTCTTGCTGCCCAGTAGAAGAGAAGTGACTTTAAGGCAATTTCAAGCAGTTCTTGGAATAGGAAAGCACACAAATTTCTAAATCAAAAAAATTCCGTTCATTTAATTCAGTACAATGAGCATTTATTACAAACTTCTTATGTGCAAGGTGGGGTGGGAGGTACGGATCATCCACTCTAAAGCCCTTGCCCTCACGTAGCTCACAGTCAAGTGAGAGAGCTGGACAGGGCCAGATCAGAACACAGGGCAGAAAGCATTTATCTCTATAATCAACATAAATGTGCTTCAAGAAAACAGACGGAGAGTTAATTGTGATAAGAGGAAATAGAGAAGGATCCACAGAGATCATCCAGATTGTAACAACTCAAAGCATTTGGATTAATTCTCAATTTCTTCTATGAATCAGGTTCCCAAGAAAGTGTATGACTACATGTGCAAGGTCCACAACTAAATACTTTGCTGGAAAACATTTTGAAAACTATTTGAGTGTGTGAAACTCATTTGTTTGAATGCCCAAGGTTGGTAGAGAAGAGGGGCAGGGAGCTTGTTAAAAATTCAAATTCACTGGCTCTACTCAAGAAATTAAATCAGAATCTCTAGGGGGTGGGGCTGAGACATCTCATTTTAAACAAGTTCCCATGGTGATGTTTTAGTCCACTGAAGCTTGAGATTCACTGAATTAGGGTCTTTCCAATCCACAAAAATTGTTTTGCCGTATACTAGTTGAGAAGGATTAAAAATCACAAACAACAACATAATATCTTGTCTTAAGAGAAGCTAGATTCATATCATCCAAACTTCTCACAAGTACTTTGTAATTGGTTTTAGAGTTTCAGAATTTTGTTTAGCTTCTTGCTTGCCAGTACCACTTCTAATTCATTCTTGTACTCTTATGGCTCAGATAGCACTTGGCACACCAGCAATCTACTCAGGTATTTGATAAATGGAGGAATGGTTAAATAAATGTAAGTAAATTTATATTTAAATAGATAGCAGCTTCCTTTCAAAGTGTCCCCACTATCAAAACATTCATCCAGAATAGACATTAATCTCGGAATGGTCTGAATTCTACAAGATTGGTGACTACTGGGAGATATGTGCATGTGCTAAGTCCCTGACAGAGGTAAAACCTGGCTGCTTCATACATAGGATGCAAGAAAAATAATGTGCAACACTTGTATTAGCAAAATAGAGAAAAATTGTCTGTGGCAATTAGGAGGGGTACAACTGATTTTTGCCTTAAACTGAAATTTGAATGTTTATGTAAGCTATTAAAAATAAAATCATATTATTGGTTCACTCTCTCTCCATCCATCCATATGTAAACTAGGGATAATAAGTACACATATCTTTCCTACCTCCCTGAGTTAGGGAATACGTAATGTATGTGAAAACCCTTTTATAAATTGTATGTTGTTATTAGCTGCTGTCAAGTCTACCTCTGATTCATGGTGACCTCAAGCACACCAGAACAAAACTTTGCTTGGTCCTGTGCCATCCCCATGATGTTGCGGATAGAACTGCTGCGATCCATAGGATTTTCACTGGCTAAGTTTCAGAAGTAGATTGCCAGGCCTTTCTTCCTAGTCTGTCTTAGTCTTGGAAGCTCGGCTGAAACCTGTTCAGCATCCTGGCAACACACAAGCCTCTGCTACATATGGGTAGTGGCTATGCATGAGATATATTGGCCAGGCATTGACCCAGGTCTCCCACATGCAAGGCGAGAATTCTACCACTGAACCACCAATGCTCCTCCATAAATTGTATAGTATTATATAAATACCAATTATTATTATTACCACTTCTACTCTCTATTGTACATTTTATGGACTATCTGTGGTAAATATTTCACTTAATGTGGCTCTTTCCTGTCACAGCACATTCCAAGACTCCTGCACCCCTCACCACCAGACTGAAGTGCGCCCCTCCTGCAAAGTAAAATGATTTTAACATCTCTTAAACACACACACACACACACACACACACACACACAGCAGGAAGGTAAATGCTAAATGAAACAGATTTTTAAAAAAAATTATTCTGTCTTGCATTGTTTATGCTCTTCATTTCCTTAGATAATCAGTAGTTAACTGCTAATACACACCATGGTGTTCTGTTTATCATGCTAACTTGGAGAGATCTTTACCAAAAAGAAAAAGTGCCGTTTAAGTAGTATATGTGACTGTTCCCCCATTTCCAAGGTGTTTTTTTTTCCCCAGTAAGCCATATTGTTTTTTATCTTAAGTTCACCTAACCCCTAGGATCTGAATCTAGGGAAAAAGAGGAGAGAGCCGACCTAAGATTCATTGATGTGGGCACCGTTGTTCTGATTTTAGAAGTTTAATGCCCTATGGGCCAAATTTTTCAAAGGACAAACACACAATAATGATATAGTACTTCCGCTCTTTAAAAAATTCAACAACCACTGTTTAAATACAGTTAAATATCAGTGGGATAATATAATGTATACTTTAAAAAGTAAGCCTCTGTGTGGTTTAGAGTCATTCTATAATTACATTTTAAATAAATGATGACCTTTTAAAATATATGATAATAATATCTTTGATTAAAAAAAAAAACTAAACCCGTTGCTGTAGAGTTGATTCTGACTCATAGCGACCTGATAGAACAGAGTAGAACTGCCCCATACGGGTTCCAAGAAGCGCCTGGTGGATTCGAACTGCCGACCTTTTGGTTAGTAGCCGTAGCTCTTAACCACTATGCTACCAGGGTTTCAAATATTGTTGATACTTTGGGTAAATGATTCCTGTTTCATTTTTAATATGTCATTAGCTTACTGTTACTAAAAATTTAACCATGCTTTAAGAAATTCCCAGATGGAAATGAGATTATATTAGTAATTTACAATAGAGCAATACATTTCTGTTAAGCTTATTTAATAGCACATTTATATTATGCAAATTCCTTTGAATATAAAATTATCATCTGGTTCTACTGAGTGGTAGGTAGGAAATGAGAAAAAATCCAAACAGGGGATTTGGGGGAAAGATGACAAATATACAAAGTAGAACTTTTTCCTGTAGATAGGACAGCACCTCGGGGAAGGAGTTTTTAAATTTATTTTGGAAAGAAGAGGGGCTAAAAGAAGGTGGTGTGTGTGTGTGTTTAAAATAAAAATAATTCCTAAGTAATAGACTAGAATTATTTTTCAATGTTCAGAATATTCATTTATGAAAAGAATCACTCTGTGACATTACTTTTATTGACCAACTACTTTCATTTTAATGCCACTTCTTGCTAGTCTATAATGCTTTCAGGATTTATAGTATACAAAACATGTCGCCTATAGCTACTGCTAATGATAGTTGTAGATGTAGCTGTAGATGCCATCAGGTAGATGATGCTGTGTCTCTGTTTTCAACATTGGCTAACAACCAACTTTATGAGTGTGTGGACATTTGAAATTGCTCTGGGCCTCGTATGCTTTCCAAAGCTCCCTGCTTGCTTTAGTGATCCAGTATGATTTTTTAACATTTCTGCCAAAGACCTACTAGCCAAACTTCACTGAAGTGGTTTTTGTCTTTTTAAGGTAGTTCCCTGAAACCTCTTTATCAGTTGATATATAAAAAGAAATGAATCACAAGTACATTTATTCCAGAAGTTCTTAACCTGGAAAGCTTTAGGCATCAACTCCCAGAAGTTGTAAATTCAATTTGCACATCTGTGCTCTACTCCAGGGAGAGGGTTCCTAGTGTTTGTCAGAGTCTCAGAGATTAGAAAAATGAGAGATTTTGAGATTCAGTGCAAGATGGAGCCAATGATAGGACCAGAGGCAGGGCTGGGAAAGAGGGGGAAAAACAAGGAGGGATAGAAGAAAAAACAGTAGAAAAGAAAGGAGAAATAAAGATGTTATATAATATAAACGAGCCAAAGATGGCTTCTGTGTATTGGCCCCAATTTGTTTACCTCTTCACAGCAAGTTGAGGCCCACTGTTGTTGTTGTGTGCCATCGAGTCAATTCCAACTCATTGTGACCCTACAGGATAGAGTAGAATTGCCCCATAGGGTTTCCTGGGCTGTAATATTTATGGGAGCAGATCACCAGGTCTTTTCTCAGCGGAGTTTGAATCACTGATTTTTCGGTTAGCAGCTGAGTGCTTAACCGTTGTACCACCAGGCCTCCTATTGAGGCCCATTAGCCCCCAACACCCTAAAAAAAAAAATAATAGCACGCTGGCACCAAACTCAAATTTGTACACAATTGTTTAAAAAAAACCCAAATAATCAGTTTTTAATCCTCTTAGAGCCTGCCTGCTTTACTTACCCAACAAAACCGCACCCAACATCTGCTACTCCTAGATAAGATAAAATCCTGTAGTCATAAAGACCCTAGGATGCTGCTGTCCTTCAGAGCTCTCTGACCCAGAGACTCCCACCTTGCTGCAGGAGGACCTCGGGAAGAAGCACATAAATCTCCCTCCCTTCCTCCCTTCTCCAGGAGCTTTGATACCCGCCTTCCCTTCTGGAAGATCTCCTGTTGTGGGGGACCACCCCCTGCATGCTGGCTGTCAGTGGTCAGCCCCAATAAATAGCTTGTTATGTAATGCTGCTATTTTGTGGCCATATCTTTTTCCTTAATCAGTCCTGAATTCCCTCAAATTCACTAGGCAGGAAGGAGAAGAACAGAGGACAAGAAGTTGTGAGCAGGGGAAAATAAAGGGAAGGGGGGGGGGAAAGAAAAGAAGGGCAAGAAGGCCTCATTCCACAACCTTCTCTGGGGCTTAGAAAACCACGAACTTTCTCCTCTCAGCTAGGTGCCCCCTAGCAGTTCCAGCATCTGTCTGGCTATGAAAACTAAACCAAACCCATTGCTATCAAGTCGTTTCCGACTAAGCGACCCTATAGGACACAGCAGCACTGCCCCATAGGGTTTCTAAGACTGTAATCTTTACAGAAGCAGACTGCTACGTCTTTCTCCAGAAGAGTGGCTGGTGGGTTTGAACCACCCACGCTGGTGGGTTTGAACTGCCCCCCTTTTGGTTAGCAGCCAAGCACTTTAACCACTGTGCCACCAGGGCTCCTAGGCTATGAAAAGTAACTGTTATTCTTTTTTATTTATTTCACCCTGTGGCTGCAGATTAGAGGATGGATTTTTAAGTGGGCAAAGGTCCCATAGCAATGAATCGAAGATGATTCCAAAAGGGCATCAAAGGAATGAGGATTGTTCAGCCTCACATTTGGGTGCAATGAAATAGCTACACTAAATGAATAGCCTTAAGCAGCAACTTGGGCTCCAATGAACATCGGACAAACTGACTGACATAAGTCAGTGATAAAAGAAACCTGCTGCTGTATAGAGTAAAAAACATGGAGGTAAATGCTGAAACTTCATAGAGCTCAAGGCCTTTAGGTCTTCAAGGAAAAACAACTTTTATTTTAAAAATTAAGTTGAAAGAAAAGGCTCGATGTCTTGAATTTACATTAAAATGATGGTTAAAAAAACATTGTTTCCAGGAATAAACTTTTGGAGCAGACTGAGAGATTAGTTATTTAAAATCAAGTACACAGAAATTTCCATTAGTGCTTGAAGTGGCATAGTGGAGACTACTCCAAAAAGGACATCCTTTTTAGATGTTTACCTTGGCACCCAGAAACACCAACTATGCTGAAGTTCTGATCTGGTCTCAAAAACACACAGAGGAATATGATGGAACTGTTTAATCAATGAGACTAAATTAGCACTAAGCTGTCCCAAATGCCTTCTATTTATAGGGTGAACGTACAATTTATCATCCAAACTGGGATACTTTTGAGAGTGAAAGAGGTGTCGTTAATAAATTAAACAACAGTCATAACTAATGCCATAACTAAGTTATAATTAAGGGCAATAGTCATAAACCAGCACCGTTGCTGGCAAATTGGGATATATGATCACCCTATCTCACAGAACTTCTCACTGCCTGGCACTGAGATCAAAGTAACAACCAGAAATGATTATTAAAACTGTAATTAAATTTGGTTCCAAGTGGAACCTAAAGGAACTCAGGAAATACCAAAACTCATCACTTTTGTGGCTATTGTTTAGCCCTTGTGCTTGTGTAAAAGAGGTGTAAGATAAGGCATAAGGTATTTGGATAATGTCTTTTTCTGCATAAATGGAATATCTTTGCCAATATGTAATTTAAGCATTGATGGTGAGGAGCCTCCTGATGACTGACAGTGGGCACTTTCTAGCAATGAGTGTAGGTGGAGGGAAGAAGAGTTCCAAGTGGGGGGAGCAACTGTTTGTATATCAGGAAATCACCTCCACTTTAGTGAAAACTTTTTATTAAAAATTTTACCATATTATCTTAATGCACAGGAATTAGCTATATTTTATTGGATGACTCTCATCTTTTTCTGTCTGTCCTTCACTCTTCTGGTGAGTCTAAAAGGTCACTGGTCCTCCTTCAGTCGTATGTCTTTCAGAAGGCTAGAAGAGACAGGAGCAGAAGTCAAAGCTTTTCCT
Source organism: Trichechus manatus latirostris (assembly GCF_000243295.1). Lineage (NCBI taxonomy): Eukaryota > Metazoa > Chordata > Mammalia > Sirenia > Trichechidae > Trichechus > Trichechus manatus. The sequence continues at coordinate 7,568,437 of NW_004443982.1, read as the reverse complement.
CAGCCTTCTGGGACTACTGGGACATAATTGTTAAAAAAAAAAAAAAAGAACAATACAAAAAAACTTCTTAGGAAATTTCATTTATTCCAATTTATTCCTGCACTGATAGGAGGGTGGGATAGATATTTTGATTGGTGGATAGAGACGGGGAGCCCTCTCAGAGTGTCTTTCAGAAAGTGGGCACCCACTTATTCTGCTTACTTCTAAAGACAATCCTACTTTAGAACAATCTGTGTCCAACAGTACCCTGAGATACAGCAAAGAATGGGTGTGTAACCCACTGGCAGTCAAGAAAAACATCTCATCGTGCACATGGAAGCTCATCACAATGGGGCCCTGGTCTGACCTTGAAGTTACCAGCTGTTACCTCAAAGCAGGCCGGTCCAAAATCATCAGGTCCTATGACTTTCCAGTCACTGTTCTGTCTGGGAGAGCCCTTCCAGTACTTGGAGAGTAGTCCTGTGCCCCTAACACCTCAAGCCACCTCTCTGGTACTCTTCTGTTTACAGCCCAGCCCTCAGGAACAAATCAAGGACTGAGGATGGATTCTGAACCCTGAGGCTGTCTACTTGGGGGAGGAAAGGGGCCAAGTGGTAGAGTTCACTAGATATATTGTCCATCTAAGCATTTCTTTAGAGAATAAACAACAAGCCATGAAATGAGGAAGGAATGGGTGTGCTTGAGAGCTGACTTAGCCAATATATTGATCAGGGCTCCAAATGGAAAGTAAGAGATGGTTGTTGTTAGTTTCGGGTTGAGTTAGTGTTATTGACTGAATTGTGTCCCCCCAAAAATGTGTGTCAACTTGGCTAGTCCATGATTCCTAGTATTATGTGATTGTCCACCATTTTGTCATCTGATATGATTTTCCTTTGTGTTGTAAATCCTACCTCTATAATGTTAATCAAGTGGGATTAGTAGAAGTTATGTTAATGAGGCAGGACTCAATCTACAAGATTAGGTTGTGTCTTAAATCAATCTTTTTTGAGATATAAAAGACAGAAGGCAGCAGAGAGACAGGGGGCCTTATCCCACCAAGAAACAAGGGCCAGGAGAGTAGTGCGTCCTTTGGACCCAGGGTCCCTGCGCTGAGAAGCTCCTTGACCGAGGAAGATTGATGACAAGGATCTTCGCCCAGAGCCAACAGAGACAGAAAGCCTTCCCCTGGAGCTGGCGCCCTGAATTCAGACTTCTAGCCTCCTAGATTGTGAGAGAATGAATTTCTCTTTGTTAAAGCCATCCACTTGTGGTATTTCTGTTATAACAGCACTAGATAACTAAGACAGTTAGCTTCCACTCATGGCTGGTGACCCTATGTATAACAAAATGGAACGTTGCCCGATCCTACATGATCGTTGGTCTGCTTGAGTTCATTGTTGACCTTTTACTTTACAAAGCATGATGTCCTTTTCTAGCAATTGGTCTTTACTGATGACATGCCCAAAGTAAGCGAACTGAAGTCTCACTATCCTCTCTTCTAAGGAACATTCTGGTAAGGGATGGGGGGAAGACAAAATCCTCAAATACTGCACTCTTGCATCTGTGATTCTTCGGGCTCAGTTATTCGTGTTTCTGTTGAACCTAAACAGGGCCACAAAGTACCTTGGCCTTGCTGGATACCTCAGGGTCATTAGACATTAATTCTCTATTCTCCTTTTATAGGTATTTTAATCCCATAATTTTGTCTCTTAAAATTCATCAATGAGATTGATGTGCCTTAAATGCGTCAATGAGATTTTATATCAGTTGGACAAATTCTCCCTATTCCCAGACAATCAAGGCCTATAATTGTTAGCCATTTATTTTAAGGATGAAAGCATCCTTTTTCCCATCCCCACTTCTGTTCATTTATGAGGTTAAAAAGGCATCTGTAAACTTTGTCTGATAAACTTTCCATTCATTCTCCTCCTCTCCTTCAATATGCCAATCAAGCTGTCAGCTTGCTTTCTCTTCAGCTTCATAACACTGCATCTTCAGTTGCATTAACTGATTTTCCTTTTGTTTCACATGAAGAAAACTCATCTTAACACTTAAAACCCTGGGAGTTACAATTCAGAACTTCTTCACTTGTCTCTTGGATTTTTAGCCCCCACTGCTTGCTCTTTATTTTCTGTCTTTCAGATAGAAAAATTTTCTTTTTCTTTTAACCACCTTTTGTTTACCCCATCTTCATATATGAGGTAAGGTTTACACTCGTATTCTAGATTTTACATGTGTGAACTTTTATACATTTCAAAATACAGTCAGACTTCACTCATTTGGACTCTATTAAGATTTTGTGAAAATTAGGATAAACTCTGGGCAAAAGTTTGCTTAGGTATACCCCTCCCCATTAGGGTAATGACTACCCCAAAATATTTTATACGTAAACAATTGAGGACTTAATTGCAAGTCATTCTGAGAGCATTCATGAATGCAAGTGACCTTCACAGTGGTACGTAGTGAGCTCAGTTTAAGTTAATATAGCCACTTGATTGCTGAAAAAACTATGTTTATAAAACTTAAAACTTTAGGTCATGGTTAAGGATGCAGTTTTAGAGTCTGACTGCCTGATTTGGAAACCTGGCTTTACCAATAACTTGCTATGTGATCTTGGGTCAGTTACTTATTCTCAGGGTCTCAATTTCTTATCTGTAAGATACGGAAAAATATAGTAAATGCCTCCTAAAGTTGTCTTGAAGATTAATTGAGATGAGACATGTAAAATACTTAGCACATTGCCTGGCAGATAGCACTCACAAGTAGCTGGCTTAGTTTGGGTTCTTCTAGAAGCAGATTCTGGGACAAAGATTCCAGTGCAAGTAATTTATCTGAGAAATGATCTCAGGAAACACTGGCAAAGAAGTGGGGGAGGTGAGACAGGAAAGGGAAGGCAGCCAATAAAGTATGCAGTATCAAGCAGGTTATCACTGTGGGCAATTGAGGTTCAGTCTCACTGGGGACTTGAAGGAGACAGTGTAGAGCACACATCTCAGAGATATGCCCACACCTCTTGCCGAGGGGTAGGGGAGATAGACCAATTCTTAATGACTATGCCAGCAGTACTGCCTGGGGCAAGGGAGCATTGAGTCTGCCTTTGTGGATTTAACATTTTAGTAGGAATAGAATAGAGCAGCATGGAGGTCTTATTGTATGCATTTAACAAAATTGTCTGTATCCTACCAGCGTGACTGTAATCAACTGGGGCGGGGGGAGCAGCAATGCCTGTGGATGCAACATCAAGGTAGGAGGTCTATAGAATCAGAGTTGCTCAGAAGAGCTAAATTTGCAACCAGGTGGTCAGCAGTATATGCTACATCCATGGGGTAAGGCAAGGCCAGAGTAGGGAAAATGGATAGGACAGGGTGAGAGTCACGGAATGGGCCAAGGCAGATAGATCAGGGCAGGTCCTTGAACAAAGACAAGTGCTGGATCACCCCCTAAATGATGTCCAAAGCTTTCCAAGCTGGCTTAAACAGGTGTGCTTAGTAAAAATGATATAAATCCATAATATCTAAAGGAGGAGTTTTTTTGCTTTTGTTTTTTTAGCCTGGAAAATGAATAGGAAAAATGACATTTTCTATGTAAATGTCATAAATCTTCAAAGTTTGAGAAGACATGTCAGGACTTTAGGAAATCCAACCTGCCTTTCATTCAAAGTTCAGCTCAAATGTCACTTCCTTAAGAAAGCCTTCCCCAGACATTCCTCCCTCCTTACACATTGTCGTGTCACCATGTGAATCTCCTTTGTGGCACTTATCTTGATATCTTGATTATAATTAAATGATCAGCTGTGTCATTAGTCATTTGATGGTCACCTTCATGAGAGGTCTGTAACCTTCACCATCTTATCCTAGCACCTTGCATAGTGTAGACCAGAGCTGGTAATTCAGGAATTAATTGTTGCATTAAAGAGTAGAGTAAGTAATTGCTTTGTGGGATTTATAAAATATGATGTAGGCTAGTAAATAGCAGCCAAAGAAACACAAAACAGACTCCTCTTGGATGATTTTTCTACTGTTTCTCTCGGCAGTGTCTCTTGGTGCTTCTCTCTCTTCTTGGAACAGCCTCAGATCCCTCAGTTGTTGGGAAGTGCATAGTTTCTTTCTCAATAATATTCTTAGCAAGCAGCTGCTATTAGTTGGTGAATATAATGCTGTGAAGAGCGTGCAAGAAAACTATTCAAATTCAAGGCAGTGACTGAGGCCTAGCTGTCTTCTCAGGGGTCTTCTGCAGGTCGCACGTACCACCAGATACTTGCCTCAGGTGAACTTTCATCCTTTCAGGAGCACAGCTTTGAGCCTGGCACTTTGCTCTCCCCCATGAGTGTTCAATCTCACGTATCAAAGGGCTTTGGTCAGAACCCCAAACTATCTTCTTTCAACCATAGTGTGGAGGAGTACTTGTATAAAAAAGAGTTTTGGGACATTTGTGTTATCCCATGATTGCCAGGTTATTTGTACAAATTAAACTCTGATACTAACCCTGGGAAAACACTCATTTACTCAGAGTTGTGAGGGAGATGCTATGGAATCTCATGGTTTTGCTACACAGGTAGTCCTTGCTTTGCATGGTTTTGATATACACAAATATTAGTTAGTACCAGCCTCAAATAACATGATTCAAATTTCAGTTACCATGATATATTAACTGTGAGTAATTACGTAAAGTACAAACTTCACTGCTAGCTCTTCATTCCACGAATCACTACAGAAATAACAGAGGCACATCACAATCAGTGACCAATCATATCACTTCTTTTAAAGTCCGTCAGTGAGTGGTCACTGGATGTCTGTTATTCAGTTCATGCATAGACAGCAAAGTGTTTAGTTGTGTTGCTTCCTTGTCTTCCTTGATAAACCCACATTTTACCAAAATGGATAATAGTAAAAGGAAATTGGCCAACAAAGATGAAAATGCAGCCAAAAAAAAAAAAAAGGTGATAATACCAAAAGTTAAATTTGGATAGAACATAAATGGATTTATAGAAGAAATCTCTGACTGTGGGAGGACTGGCACTGCCACCATTCAAGAGGCTCTAGACATACAGCCAGAGGAACTTAGTGAAGGTGACTTTATCAACGTAAATGAGGAAAGTGGTTGTGATGAAAAGGATGAAGATGTTCCAGAGGAAGTGACGTCAGCAAAAACACTTTACATTAAAGGAACTCACGAAGATATTTCACTGCAATGAAAATATAGAGGACAAAATTTTGGAAGTTGATACAAACTTAGAAAGGAGTATGACAATTTGCCAATGTATAGAAAAGGTGCTTGCTCTGTACACTAAGTGATACGACAAGAAGAAGGAGGCAAGCACTGTTCAAACTACTCTTGATAAGTTTTTGTAACAAAGAAATCAACCACTTTAATTCTCAATGTTTCTAATATTTTAAATTACAGTGCACTAAATAAATATTAATATTACTAGTTTTCATTTCTCCCTACACTTACAGCTGACAGTAAGATAAATTGTAATATTTTGACAAAAATTTCTAAAGGTCCTAGAATAATTGTCATTTTTCCTATTAATTATTATGATTGCTCTGCATGGTTTAGAAAGCAAGGACTACATGTAAGTCCAGACGCTTTGACAAGTCCTTTGGTATTATAACTGAATTAACATAAAAACTTGTTTGAAACAATTATTCATATTCTGATACTAGGAAAGAATATTTGAATTTAGGGGTCTTCTGGAAAAATAAAGTTACATAAAAGAATAATATCAGATATTTGGAGCATGAGATTTTAACACAGCAACATTGTCTCAAATTTTTAATTCCACCAATTCTGGCTACCCCCAAGACCCCTGTTTTTCTACTCAGTGTGTTCTAAATACTAGGAAGGAAGCTTAAATATCATCCCTTGATACACTACTGAATAAAAAGTAGACTTGAACATGTTTCATTATCGTCATATGCCTCAACCCCTCCACTTGTGTGATTAAAGGAGCCCTGGTGGCGCAGTGATTAAAGCAATCAACTGCTAACCAAAAGGTTGGCAGTTTGGAACCACCAGCAGCTCCGCAGGAGAAAAATGCGGCAGTCTGCTTCCATAGAGATTTACAGCCTTGGAAACCCTATGGGATAGCTATAAGTCAGAATCTACTAGACAGCAGTGGGTTTTTCTGTTTGTTTGTTTTAGGTATGTTGAAAGAGTTAACAAAATATTTTTAGATAACTTTGAAGAGTAGGTGATGCGAATAAACTGCGAGTATTAAAATATATTTTATGTACACTTATTACCTAATGACCCTTATGTGTACAAGCACATTGGAAGCTGGAATTCCTAGCTCTAACTCCATTTGGCCAATGCCTACCAAACATAGGAGACTTTCATTAATATGAGCTGAGCCTGGTCTGCAAAGTTATTGGAATTTATTTTTCTCTCCAATCCAATATCTCTAGCATACTCCACAGGGCAATCTGTGATCTTCTCCCAGCCGTGGCTTGGGCTCTTCTCCCATGGCTTGATCTAGAACCCAAGAAAGCAGGGTCAAAGCCTCCCCCCGGCCAAAGATGTGAGCTTCCCTCAGGAAACACTATGGTTTCCTGTTTTGTGTGTAATAATTGTTCAGTAAATAATGTGGATTGAGCTAAATCTATGATTTGATGCCTTGTGGAGACAGAATCATAGAGCCCTGGGGAAATTGAGGACAGAGAAGCCCATAGCAGTGGCTCTTAACTTCTGGCCATGATGAGACAATGAGACTACATAAACTGGGGTGTTCAAGGGTTTTGCATATTGCTAGAAATAACTACAACAACTTTGTTTGTTCTGAGATATTACAGACTAGTGGTTGTTAGAAAACCAATGAATATACTCAGATTGTGAACAGAGTGATGTGCAGGGAACAGCAGGAGCTGGGGCACAAGAGGATAGATGGCTCCAGAAATGGACATGTTGCTGCTCTGTGGGGCATTTCTTACAGTATTCACGCTTTAGCCTCCCTTCCAACTATCTTTTCTCTCAACTGTAAAATGGGACAATATCCCAAAACAGTTGCTATGAGATTAATTTAAATAGTGCATACAAATTGCTTGATACAGTGCTTGATACACAGCATTATTTATGATTCTGTCTTATGATTCTTTTGATAGCACTATGAGTTAACATGGGTAAAATTGGGTTTAAATAAACACAAATGCAATCTGTAGTTAGAGAAAGATGAGCAAAGGGAGTCAGGCAACAAAAGCCCATATGTGGAAGAGGAAAGAAAACGATGAATATCCTTATCATGGAGATAGGGAGTTGGGATGAATTTCCTGATATACCTTGGCTTGAATGGAAGATATATTGAAAAAAAAATAAAGGTTGCCATCGAGTAGATTCTGACTCATAGTGACCCTATAGGACAGAGTAGAACTGCCTCATAGGGTTTCCAAGGAGTGGCTGGTGGATTCGAACTGCTGACCTTTTGGTTAGCAGCTGAGCTCTTAACCACTGCACCACCAGGGCTCCGATGGCTGTATATAACCCTCAATTTCTTTGGCTCCTGTGGTGAAATGTCCCACAAGACCTGGGCTATTTTCAGCTTGTCCTAATGCAGAGGTAGCTGATGGCGATGAGTTTTTGTTTAGCTTAACGTAAAAAGAGTTATTAAAGAAGTGAAATAGTTCTCAACATTCATTAATCAGAGATTTCATACAAAAATCCATATTTAATGACTGGTCCTCATTCTATTGGGGAATCAATTGGCCAGAGCTGTGTAGATGGTTCCAACTGAGCCTGTATCACTTAATTATGTCACCTGTCTAGCCTCTGAGGAAGGTATTTTGTGAAGTTAATTGGGCAATCTCTTTTTTTTTCCATATCATCAGACAACCCAGATGCCACCAGTACCATGACATGTAACGTTGTTCCTACCTTTGCTGGTACTCTTGATAACCTCTGGCTACAAATGTGTCTATAAGCTATATTCTCCTAAGTAAACACTTTCAAAAACTGTGATAGGTTTGAGATTTTACCCTACTTGCAGCCTAACAAGTTAGCTTGGCCCAGTTTCATGGATGCTGGATGAAGACATGAGACTCCAAGGCCAGAGACAAAGGACAGTTTATTACTTACAGCAATAGCCATAGCCAGAATATCAGCATTTGCACTGGTTGCCCAAGTTCCAGTTCTCACAGGGCAACACGAAGAGGGCCAGGTGACACCTGCACATACATGGGTTGCATTACAGGAGAGGGACTCTGAGCTTAGGGAAGCCGAAACTTTTCCTGACCTTTGCCTTAGAGGGAAACATTATCCTTATTATAATGGGACAGTAAATAAATTTGTCCTTTGCTCCAGAGGGAGACACTATATCTTCTAGAGCTGTTCTTTACACAAACATACTTGAAAAGATGGTCTGGAAAAAAGGCAGTCGGTGCCTCTGCTTTGAAGACGTGCAGAAACAAAAAGAGCCATTGAGAATTGTCTCCCAACAAGCACCAAGCATCAATTGTCCTGCCAGCCTTGCCTTAACTTTAGAACAAGTTGTCACTTACCCAAAGGAAACAAATGGAGAATATTATGTATGAAGTATACTGGGTATTCACTCATTCATGAAGCAATTGTTTATTGCACACTTGCTAATAAGTGAGAACAGATGTGCTAGGCCCTGGAAACACAAACTTGAAAAAGACTCACTCTCACCCCTGACAGCACTCACGATTTAGATGGTGAGTCAGGCAATGTGATTCTGCAATTACAGTAACCACTGCTACCTGTGTGCAAAGGAGGGAGGGAGGTAGCTAGGATGGGGGAACCACGGGAGAGAGTGATGGCTTCCAAGAGGAGGGTTCACTTCAGCAGGAGTGTGAAAGAAGAGTAGGAGTAAGGGGAAGTGAAGTGGGGAGGATGAACTCAGGATGTCAGGCAGAGAAAGGAGAAGTGAGAAAAATGATTGAAGAGGACAAGGGGCGAGGTCTCGACTTGGTGGATGCCTTAGTCATCTAGTGTTGCTATAACAGAAATACCACAAGTGGATGGCTTTAACAAACAGAATTTTATTCTCTCACAGTCTAGGAGGCTAGAAGTCCAAATTCAGAGCACCAGCTCCAAGGGAAGGCTTTCTCTCTCTGTTGGCTCTGGAGGAAGGTCCTTGTTATTAATCTTCCCCTGGTCTAGGAGATTTTCAGTGCCGGGACTCCAGGTCCAAAGGATGCACTCTGCTCCTGGCACTACTTTCTTGGTGGTATGAGGTCCCCCTGTCTCTGTGCTTGCTTCTCTCTTTTGCATCTCGAAAGAGATTGACTCAAGATACAACCTAATCTTCTAGGTTGAGTCCTGTCTCATTAAGATAACTGCCTCTAATCCTGCCTCATTTACATCATAGAGGTAGGATTTACAACACACAGGAAAATCACATCAGATGACAAAATGGTGGACAATCACACAATACTTGGAATCATGGTCTAGCCAAGTTGACACACATTTCTTGGGGACACAATTCAATCCATAACATTCTACCCTTTGGCCCCAAAACCTCATGTCTTTGCCAAATGTAAAACAAATTCACCTCATCATATCATAGCAAAAGTCTTGATTCAACTCTGCACTATGATTAATTACTTTTGTGTGGCCTTTATAGCCATGGTCTTGTAACTCCCACCAAGGTGATTGGGCGGGACTGTGTGATAGCCTAATTGTGACCCACCAAGGAGATTGGTCAGTTTTGCCTTAAAAGAGAGCCATTTCGCAGAGAGGAAGAGCCCACCACCACCAAGTCAGGAGAGACCGGCAGGAGAGACCCACAGGAGATGGCGTGGTGGGCTTCCTAGCCCACGAGAGAGAAAGTTGAGTGCCTCTGGGCAGATGCCGAGGGCCAGGGAGAGGCGTGCCTGCAAGAACAGCTGAGGAGAGGCTGTCATGATGTAAGAATTGTATACTGAGTGTTCTTGAGCCTGAATTGTAACTGCTAACTTCCCTAATAAGCCCCATAACCGTGAGTGTGGTCTGTGAGTTCTGTGTGAACATTGCAATGAATAATCAAACCCAGCAGAGAAGTAGAGAGTGCTGTGGGGGGGACTGTGGGTGTCAGAATTGGTAAAGATAGCAGAGAGAGAAGGCGTGTCTAACCTCTGACTCATGGAAATCAGCCTTTGGCTGTTGGTCTTGATTCTCCTTTCCCCTTGTGAAGTTAGAGGAGGTCAGACACCGCCCCCCATGCCGTTTTTACAAACTTCAAGTCCATAATTAAAACATTCCTTTTCGTCTGTGAAATCTAGAATACAAGTTATCCACTTCCAAAGTACAATGGTGGAACAGGCACAAGCTAGACATTTCCATTACAAATGGGAGATACTGGAGGGAAAGAAGGGATAACAGGCACTAAGCAAGTCAGCAGAACACCTTACATTAGCTCTCAACTCTTGAAAATAATCTTCTGTTCTCTGAGCCAATTTAAGCAATGGCCCTGCCCTTCAGACTCTTGGTGTTGACCACACTCTCCAGATTCTGAGTGGAGTCCCCTCGGTCCTTGGCTTCAGCTCTGCCTTCTAGGCACACTGGAAGAGCAACTCTGCTCCCTCAAATTTGGGCAGGCCCATTCTCCGTCTGCCCTAACGCGTCTGTCAGTTTGTTGTACTGTGGGGGCTTGCGTGTTGCTGTGATGCTGGAAGCTACACCACCAGTATTCAAATACCAGCAGGGTCATCCATGGAGGACAGGTTTCAGCTGAGCTTCCAGACTAAGACAGACTAGGAAGAAGGACCTGATGGTCTGCTGCTGAAAAGAATTAGCCAGTGAAAACCTGAAGAATAGCAGCGGAACATTGTCTGATATAGTGCCAGAAGATGAGCCCCTCATGTTGGAAGGCACGCAAAAGACGACTAGGGAAGAGCTGCCACCTCAAAGTAGACTTAACCTTAATGACATGGATGGAGTCAAGCCTTTGGGACCTTTATTTGCTGATGTGGCACGACTCAAAATGAGAAGAAACAGCTGCAAACATCCACTAATAATCGGAACGTGGAATGTATGGAGTATGAATCTAGGAAAATTGTAAATCGTCAAAAATGAAATAGAATGTATAAACATCAATATCCTAGGCATTAGTGAGCTGAAATGGACTGGTATTGGCCATTTTGAATCAGATAGTCATATGGCCTACTATGCTGGGAATGACAAATTGAAGAGGAATGGTATCGCATTCATTGTCAAAAAGAACACTTCAAGATCTATACTGAAGTACAACGCTGTCAGTGATAGGATAATATCCATATGCCTACAAGGAAGACCAGTTAATATCACTGTTTTTCAAATTTATGCACTGTCATGGATTATGTCCCCCCAAAAATATGTGTATCAGTTTGGCTGGGCCATGATTCCCCAGCATTGTGTGATTTTCCTAAATGTTGTAAATCCTGCCTCTATGATGTTAATGAGGGAGGATGCATGGGAGCTGTGTTAGTGAGGCAGGACAGTCTACCAGATTGGATTGTGTCTTGAGACTATCTCTTGAGATATAAAAGAGAGAAGTGAGTAGAGAAACAGGGGGACCTCATACCACCAAGAAAGCAGCACCGGGAGCAGAGTGTGTCCTTTGGACCCAGGGTCCATGCACGGAGAAGCTCCTAGTCCAGGGGAAGATTGATAAGAAGGCCGACAGAGAGAGAAAGCTTTCCACTGGAGCTGAGGCCCTGAATTTAGACTTTTAGCCTACTTTACTGGGAGGAAATAAATGTCTCTTTGTTAAAGCCATCCACTTGTGGTATTTCTGTTATAGCAGCACTAGATGACTAAGACACGCACCAACTGCTAAGGCCAAAGATGAAGAAATAGAAGATTTTTACCAACTTCTGCAGTCTGAAATTGATTGATTATGCAATCAGGATGCATTGATAATGACTGGTGATTGGAATGCGAAAGTTGGAAAGAAAGAAGAAGGATTGGTAGTTGGAAAATACGGCTTTGGTGATAGAAATGATGTCAGTCATCACATGATAGAATTTTGCAAGACCAATGGTTTCTTCATTGCAAGCACCTTTTTTCACCGGAATAAACAGCAACTATACACGTGGGCCTCACCAGATGGAATACACAGGAATCAAATCGACTACATCTGTGGAAAGAGACGATGGAAAAGGTCAATATCATCAGTCAGAACAAGGCCAGAGGCCAACTGCGGGACAGACCATCAAGTGCTCATATGCAAGTTCAAGTTGAAACTGAAGAAAATTAGAACAAGTCCACAAGAGCCAAAGTACGACCTTGAGTATATCCCACCTGAATTTAGAGACCATCTCAAGAATAGATTTGACACTTTGAACACTAATGACCGAAGACCAGACGAGTTGTGGAATTACATCAAGGGCATCATACGTGAAGAAAGCAAGAGGTCATTAAAAAGACAGGAAAGAAAAGACCAAAATGGATGTCAGAAGAGATTCTGAAACTTGAACTTCCAGTAGCTAAAGTAAATGGAAGAAATGGTGAAGTAAAAGAGTTGAACAGAAGATTTCAATGGGCAGCTGGAGAAGACAAAGTAAAGTATTATAATGACATGTGCAAAGACCTGGAGTTAGAAAACCAAAAGGGAAGAACACGCTCAGCATTTCTCATGCTGAAAGAACTGAAGAAAAAATTCAAGCCTCAAGTTGCAATATTGAAGGATTCTATGGGGAAAAATATTAAACAACAGAGGAAGCACCAAAAGAAGATGGAAGGAATACACAGAGTCACTGTAACAAAAAGAATCAGTGTTCAACCATTTCAGGAGGTAGCATATGATTGGGAACCCATGATACTGAAGGAAGAAATCCAAGCTGCACTGAAGGCATTGGCGAAAAACAAGGCTCCAGGAATTGACAGAACAACAATTGAGAAGTTTCAACAAACGGATGCAGTGCTGGAAGTGCTCACTTGTGTATGCCAAGAAATTTGGAAGACAGCAACCTGGCCAACTGACTGGAAGAGATCCATATTTATGCCTATTCCCAAGAAAGGTGATCCAACCAAATGTGAAAATTATGAACAATATCCTTAATATCACAGGAAAGCAAAATTTTGCTGAAGATCATTCAAAAGTAGCTGCAGCAGTATATCGACAGGGAACTTCCAGAAATTCAAGCTGGATTCAGAAGAGGACATGGAACCAGGGATATCATTGCTGATGTCAGATGGCTCCTGGCTGAAAGCAGAGAATACCAGAAAGACGTTTACCTGTGTTTGATTGACTATGAAAAGGTATTTGACTGTGTGGATCATAACAAATTATGGATAACATTGCAAAGAATGGGAATTCCGGAACACTTAATTGTGCTCATGAGGAACTTGTAAGTAGATCAAGAGGCAGTCATTCGAACAGAACAAGGGGATACTGCATGGTTTAAAGTCAGGAAAGGTGTGCATTAGGGTTGTATCCTTCCACCATACTTATTCAATCTATATGCTGAGGAAATAATCCGAGAACCTGGACTATATGAAGAAGAACGGGGCATCAGGATTGGAGGAAGACTCATTAACAACCCATGATACGCAGATGACACAACCTTGCTTGCTGAAAGTGAAGGGGACTTGAAGCACTTATTGATGAAAATCAAAGACTACAGCCTTCAGTATGGATTACACGTCAACATAAAGAAAACAAAAACCCTCGCAACTGGACCAATGAACAACATCATGATAAGTGGAGAAAAGATTGACATTGTCAAGGATTTCATTTTACTTGGATCCAGAATCAACACCCATGGAAGCAGCAGTCAAGAAATCAAAAGACACATTGCACTGGGAAAATCTGCTGCAAAATACCTCTTTAAAGTGTTAAAACACAAAGATGTCACCTTGAAGACTAAGGTGCATCTGACCCACGCCATGATGTTTTCAGTTGCCTCATATGCATGCAAAAGCTGGATGATGACTAGGAAGACTGAAGAAGAATTGATGCCTTTGAATTATGGTGTTGGTGAAGAATATTGAATACACCATGAACTGCCAAAAGAACAAACAAATCTGTCTTGGAAGAAGTACAGCCAGAATGCTCCTTGGAAGCAAGGATGGCGAGACTACGTCTCACATACTTTGGGTATGTTATCAGGAGAGGTCAGTCCCTGGAGAAGGATATCATGCTTGGCAAAGTAGAGGGTCATGGAAAAAGAGGAAGACCCTCAACGAGATGGGCTCAAGTATAACAACGATTGTGAGGATGGCACAGGACTGGGCAGTGTTGCTTTCTGTTGTACATAGGGTCGCTATGAGTTGGAACCAAGTCGATAGCACGTAACAACAACAACTTTCTCCACCTGAGTGGCGACTCCACCCTTTGAGACCACAGGGGTTGTGGCCCCACTCTTTGAAACTGAGGCAGCTCTGCTTCCTGTGTTCCTTGTCTCTTCAGCTTCTGCTTACTGGTTCCTTGGCCTCTAGGCCCCTTGGGCCTCACGGTCCATGTGTACCCTGCTGGGGCAAGTGTTCCAAGGCTCTTTAGCTCCACCAATATGCATCTGTAGGCATGCAACTCAGCCAGTAAACTTCGGCCAGAAGGTACTCAGCTCTCTTGCTCCGTGGATTGGCAAGCCTAGCTCCACCAGTAAGTGCCCAGAGACACCCTGCTCCACCAGGAATCCTCCTGTGCAAAGGCACTCAGCTCTCTTTCTCCGTGGGTTGGCTCCAGAGCTGTCTTGTGCTGGTGTCCTCATTCTGCTGCTGCCTTTTCTTGCTGCGCTGTCTTCAGTGTAACAGCTCTCCTCACTTCATTCTGAATCCTTACCAGAATTGTCTTTGACGTCCATAATTCCACCAACGGTCTCTTCAAGGCAATCTAGGCTTTTTCTACTGGGCACTTTAAAATTCTTCCAGCCTCTACCCATTCACACTTTCTAAACCACTTCCACGTTGTAAGTATCTGCTAGAGCAGGACCCTACTCATGGTGCCAAATTCTGTCTTAGTCATCTAGTGCTGCTATAACAGAAATACCACAAGTGGATCGCTTTAACAAACAGAAATTTATTGTCTCACAGCCTAGTAAGCTATAAGTCTGAATTCTGGGCGCCAGCTCCAGGGGAAGGCTTTCTCTCTCTGTCAGCTCTGGTGGAGAGTCCTTGTCATCAATCTTCCCCTGGTCTAGGAGATTTTCAGTGCAGGGACCCCAGGTCCAGAGGATGCACTCTGCTCCTGGCACTATTTTCATGGTGGTATGAGGTCCTTCTGTCTCTGTGCTCAGTTCTCTCTTTTATGTCTCAAAAGAGATTGACTTAAGACACAAGCTGATCTTGTAGATTGAGTCCTGCCTCATTAACATAACTTCCCACTAATCCCACCTTATTAACATCATAGAGGTAGGATTTACAACACATAGGAAAATCACATCAGATGACAAAATGGTGGACAATCACACAATACTGGGAATCATGGCCTAGCCAAGTTGACATACATTTTTGGGGTACACAATTCAATCCATAACAGTAGACCAGGATGAGAAATTTAGACACACTCAAGGGCAATCTTGGGACAACCCCAGAAGCAGAGAGGCTAGTTAAGAAGTTTGTGCAATAGTGTAGGCATAAGATGCTACTGGCTTGAATAAGAAAGTGGCAATGGGGATGGAGGGAAGAGAGTCCAGCTGAATGATATGAAGGAGGTAGAACTGATCAGAGTTGGTGATGAACTGAATGAGGGAGTGAGGGGAGAGGGAAAAATCTAAGATTGTGCCCAGTTTTTGGCTTGGGCAACTGGGTGAATGGTGGTGCTATTAACTGAGATAGAGAACTTAGAAGAAGGAGCAGGTTTTCGGTGAATATAGAGTTCAAATTTGGACACTGAGTTCAACACATCTGTAATCCAAGTAGATATACATTAGGTAGATATATATGCAAGAATTTTATGCCATATAAAACCAGGGTATTATTTTTTAATTGTTAGTATTGCATAAATATTCTTTTATAATTTAAAAATTAATTCTTTCAACACATGAAATTATATGAAAGTCGATAATTATCAGGCAAATATTAAATAATAGGAAGCGTATGATTCATAAGTGATAGAGAAAAGTACAGTTAAAAATGCTGTGTGGGCATACATTAAGCAGGCAACTCACATGGCTGAATAAAAATTCAGAGTACTTAACACTGTGTTCTCTTCATACTCAAATCTTTTAAGGAAAGGAAGTAGCACTTCATTTTAAGTTAGGTGTCATTTCCACTGTAATTGCAATTGATATATTACTAACGCACCAAGACAATTTGTGATTAAAAAAAAAACACCCAGAAGTTCACGTTATCACAGCTCATGATCACTAGAGCTTTGTTTGTGCATATAGTACACTTTGAAAAAGCTGTCATTTACCATCCAAAAGCCATAATGAAATAGAGAATTTTGTCTTTGATGTTGCCATTACATTATTTCCAGAACAAAATAAAATTACAAATTGTTAATGAACCGAGTGAATTTTAATTTCTACAGGGATCTTATAAGAAAGAAACATTCCTCATTAGATATTGCATATTTATTTAATGATCTAAGCAAATGAAGTACTTTCCACCAAATACTATAGAATATATTTGTCACAATCAGTGCAAACACAAATGAGTAGGACCAGGCATAATTGGAGACCAGTTGTCCCGTCATCCATCACTAATGCATCCAATCTGTTCAAGTCATGCTTGGCTTTTTCTAGACCAGGTTATGGTTCATATTTCCCACAGACTCATTGTGGAAGCATTAAAGATAGTGAATTTACATTCGCCACTGTTCTGTCCCACTTTAGATACAACACCTAATGGAGAATACCGGGAAAACGAACAGGGTATTATCTTGCTGGAAGAGCAGGACAAATAAATTAAATTAGACAAAATGCAAGTTGTAGGTTCAGTCAGACAACCACTGTCTCAGACGTTCACTTTTTATTTATATACGTTTTCTTTCCTCTAAATTTCAGCTGCACTAGGACATACCTACATTATGTCCACTCAAATTTTTAAAAAATCACCATATAGGAATATTTTGGAATGTTAGATATTTGGAAAACCCTCAGTGAGATGGATGGATACAATATCTGCAGCAATGGACTCAAACCGGGGCTTCCAACCAGTTCATCTGATTTGAACCCCTGCTGAAAATTTGCATTTCTAACAAGTTTCCTGCTGAGAATTTGCATTTCCACCACAGATATACTGAATCAGAATCTGCATTTTAACAAGATCCCCAGGTGATTCTTATGTATAACTTCCTGGGAACTTGTTAGAAATGTTAATTCTCAGCAGGAGTTCATACCTAAAGGAACTGGTTGGAAACCCTGACTCAAACATACCAAGGATCATGAAGATGGAGCAGGACCAGGCAACATTTCATTGTTTTAGATAAAGTTGCTATACGTCGAAGATGACTTGACTGAAACTACAAATAACAAATATTTATTCCCAGGTTGCGTAACATATGGCAGATTTTCTCCCCTTGAAGACTATATTTCAGACAATTGTTTATCTGTCAGCTACATTTCTTTAAATTCTTTCCTCTCATATTCTCTGAAAACAAAACCAAAGTTGAAGAGCTCCAAATTAGCATGTGGTCCTTGGAATGCAGTAATGATTAAAGAAAAACAGAGGAAAACGGTTAGTAGTATTGAGCATGTCACTGCATAATCAAGGGTCATTGGTTGAGACTGGTTTTCATTTTCTAACCAACCATTGCAGTAATTATTTGACTTTTTTTTGTCTCTTTCCTGAAGTTGAACAGCAACATGATTCCATGAGGATGAACATTGTAATATATCTGATTCGTTGTTTTGATCAAAGTCTGTGATTATTCTAGGGATCATTCCATACAGCGCCTGTCAGGGTCAGGGTAAAGCTTCCACATCAAAACTGTTGT
This sequence comes from Trichechus manatus latirostris, assembly GCF_000243295.1. Lineage (NCBI taxonomy): Eukaryota > Metazoa > Chordata > Mammalia > Sirenia > Trichechidae > Trichechus > Trichechus manatus. The sequence goes on along the minus strand of NW_004443982.1, from coordinate 7,550,667 downwards.
TGTCCCTTTTATGCTTAGAAGAATTGGCCCCTGACAGTCTCCCAGATTCACGAGACTTCACTGTGATTGTTGTTTTGGTCTCACTGGAGAGCAGCTTAAGTCTGGGGTGGCCTAGAATCTTCAGGATTTAAGTTTAATAAGTATGGGTGATTAGAACAGGTTCCAAGAACATAGTGTAAAAATGGAAGAAAATGGGGAAGAGCAGAGCAGAATATAGAGATAATGTCATCATAGCGTCCTGAGGTTCAATGCGGGATGCTAAAGTGTAATTCCAAGGGACAGTAAGTCAGGTATAGCTTAAGGTCTTTTCTTCTTCCTGGAGGGATAATATATTCCTGGGGATGGGGTGGAGGGGCTTGGGGATTTCTGATTTTCCTTCTTGCTCTACTTGCCCATTGCTGTTGATCCCCTACCCCTGTGTTACCTTCATCTACACAAGGGGTGCTGCTCCCTCCCGTTGTTTTTCTTGACTGGCATTGAAGGAGTATAGCAGAGAGCCCCTGCTCGGTGCTAAGTGACCTGTTCAGAGGCAAGTGCTGTGGGAACTCAGAAGGCGAGGATTGCTGAGAACTAGGTTGATCTAGAACAGTCAGAAGCTTGGCAGCCATCACTAGATGAACTCTGGAGCCAGAATCCCTGAGTTTCAATCTCTGTGCCATTTCCTAACTATGACATGTAGAGAAATTTACTTGACCTCTCTAAATCTGTTTTCCTCATCTGTGAAATGAGGATGATAAGAATACATACCTAATAGAATTGTTACAAATATTAAATGGGTTCATATTTAAAAGCACTTAGTGCCTGGCACATAGTAAATAATTGGTTGTTGTTAGTTATCATCAAGTCTGCTCTGACTCATGATGATCTTTTTATCAATTATGTTTTATCATGTTTTCGGTGAAAGTTTACATAGCAAAATAGATTCCCATTTAACAATTACTACACAAATTGTTCAGTGACATTGACTACATTTTTCACAATGTCTTAACATTCCCATTCATTCCATTCTGGATGTTTCATTACCAGTAATCTGGTTTTCCTGTCCCCTTACCCTATCATCTTTGCTTTAGAGTAATTGTTGACCATTTGGTCTCATATAGATGATTTTTTAAAGGAGAACCGTATTCGCAGGTGATACTGTTTATTTCATGCACCAATCTGTTATTTAGTTGAAACACACCTCTGGGTGAGGTTTCAGTACATAGTTTAAAGGGTATCTCAGGGCAATAGTCTCTAGTCTCTATAGGTTCAGTAAGTCTAGCCTTTGTTAAGAATTTGAGTTGTGTTCTACATTTTTCTCCCATTCTATCTAGGACCATCTATTGTGTCCCTGGTCAGAATGGTCAGTAGTGGAAGCCAGGCACCATCTAATTCTTCTAGTCTCAGGATAGATTAGGCCATGGTTCGTGTAGGCTATTAGTCTTGTAGACCAGTTTCTTTGAGTCTTTGGTTTCCTTCTTTCTCTTTTGCTCCAGACGAGTAGAGACCAATAAATGTATCTTAGATGGCTGTTTGCAATCTTTTAAGACCCCAACACTACTCACCAAACTAGGATGTAGAACATAAACTTTATGAACTATGTTCCACCAATTGACTGTGTTGTCCCACAAGACTATGGTCCTAAGCCTTCAAATCCCACGAGGTGTTTGGTTATGTCTAGGAAGTATCCATAACTGTGGCCCCATGTGCTTTATTATACATATGAATATATATGCAGCACACACACGCATTTATATATGTATGCCTATAGATGCGCCTATATCATGGTGATCTTATGCATAACAGAAGGAAATGTTGCCCAGTTCCGTGCCATCTTCATGATCATTGGTACATTTGAATCCATTGTTGTGGCTATTGTGTCAATCCATTTCACTGAGGGTTTCCCTCATTTTGGCTGACCCTCTACCAAACATGATGTCCTTTTCTAGTGATTGGTCTTTTCTGATGTTGTGTCCAAAGTAAGCAAGCTAATTGGTGTTGGTCAAATAATAAATCCCTTTATGTGCAACTTTGTTGAGTGCCTAGGATGAAACTTTTTACACAGGAGTTATAATTAATGCCATTGTGGTTCTACACAGAATGGACACATTTTCATGCTAGTTTCAAGCCTCATATTAGCAGGTATAATTGTTTTATGGTGCTGAGGGAAAGGGAGGAAGTCCTCAGAGAAGGTGGAAACATAAAACAAAGTCATAACAGAGGTAGATGAGTGAGGCTACTACATGCTCTAGAATCTGTATCAATTATTATGGTAGCCACTAGCCATAATTATATAAATTTAAGTTATATAACTTATATAAATTTAAATTAATTAAAATTAAATAAATATACTCAGTTCCTTAAAAGTACTAGCCACATTTCAAGTGTTCAATGTTACAGAGGCTAGTGGCTACTATATTGGACACCACAGATATAAAACATTTCAATATCACAGAAAGTTCTTTAGACACTGCTGATCTAAATTTTTGAAGATAGACACAATTTCATGTAATTCAATTTTTTAAAAAAATTTTTCCCATACAAAAGTTTATACATACATTGTTATGTGACTCTAATTGCTCTCCCCATACTGTGACAGAACATTCCCCCTTTTCACCCCTGATTCCCCATGCCCATTCAACCAGCTCCTAACCCTCTCTGCCTTCCCATCTCACATCCGGACAGAAGCTGCCCATTTAGTCTCTTGTATCTGCTTGACCTAAGAGGCACACTCCTCACAAGTATCATTTTATGTCCCACAGTCCAGTCCAATCCCTGTCTGAAGAGTTGGTCTCGGAAATTGTTTTAGTACTGGGCTGATAGAGAATCCAGGGGCCATGCTTTCTGGGGTTCCTCCAGTCTCAGTCAGACTATTAAGTCTGGTCTTCTTACTAGAATTTGAGTTCTGCACCCCACCTTTCTCCTGCTCTATCAGGGACTCTCTGTTTTGTTCCCTTTCAGGGCAGTCATTGGTGGTAGCCAGGCACCATCTAGTTCTTCTGGTCTCAGGCTGATGAACTCTCTGGTTTATGTGACTCTTTCTGTCTCTTGGTGTCACACTTTCCTTGGGTCTTTGGTGTTCTTCATTCTCCTTTACTCCAGGTGGTTGGGACCAGTTGATACATCTTAGATGGTCGCTTGCAAGCTTTTAAGACCCCAGACGCCACTTACCAAAGTAGGATGCAGAACATTTTCTTATTAAGCTTTGTTATACCAATTGACCTAGATGTCCCCTGAAAGCATGGTTCCCAGACCCCTACCCTGCTCCTCTGTTCCTCAAAGTGTTTGACTGTATTCAGGAAACTTCTTAGCTTTGGTTTAGTCTAGTTGTGCTGCCTTCCCCTGTAGTGTGTGCTGTCGTTCCCTTCACCTAAGATAATTCTTATCTACTATCTAGTTAGTAAATAACAATTCCCCTCCCTCCTCACCCTCATAACCAACAAAGAATGCTTTCTTCTATGTTTGAACCTTTTCTTGAGTTCTTGTAATAGTGGTCTTATACAATATTTGTGCTTCTGTGACTGATCAAATTCACTCATCATAATGACCTCCAGCTTCCTCCGTGTTATAAGATGTTTCATGGCTTCATCATTGTTCTTTATCGGTGAGTAGTATTCCATTGTGTGGATATACCATAATTTGTTTATCCGTTTATCCGTTGATGGGCACCTAGGTTGTTTCCATCTTTTTGCTATTGTGAACAGTGCTGCAATGAACATGGGTGTGCATATATCTACTCATGTGATGGCTCTTATTTCTCTAGGATATATTCCAAGGAGTGGGATAGATGGATTGTATGGTACTTCTATTTCTAGCTTATTAAGGAAGCGCCAGATAGATTTCCAAAGTGGTTGTACCATTTTACATTCCCACCAACAGTGTATAGGTGTTCCAGTCTCTGCACAACCTCTCCAGCATTTATTGTTTTGTGTTTTTTTGGATTAATGTTAGCCTTGTTGGGGAGAGGTGATACCTCATTGTAGTTTTGATCTGCATTTCTCTAATGGCTAATGATTGTGAGTATTTCCTCATGTGTCTGGTAGCTGCCTGAATATCTTCTTTGGCAAAGTGCCTGTTCATACACTTTGCCCATTTTTAATGGAGTCATTTGTCTTTTTGTTGTTGAGGTTTTACAGTATCTTGTAGATTTTAGAGATTAGACGCTGATTGGATTTGTCGTAGCCAAAAAATTTTTCCCAGTCTGTAGGTTGTCTTTTTACTCTTTTGGTGAAGTCTTTGATGGACATAAGTGTTTGATTTTTAGGAGCTCCCGGTTATCCAGTCTCTCATCTGGTGCTTGTTCATTGTTACTTATGGTTCATATTGTGTTTATGCCATGTATTAGGGCTCCTACCGTTGTCCCTATTTTTTCTTCTATGATCTTTATCGTTTTTGATTTTATATTTAAGTGTTTGATTCATTTTGAGTTAGTTTTTTGTGCATAGTGTGAGGTATGGGTCTTGTTTCAGTTTTTTGCAGATGGATATCCAGTTATGCCAGCACCATTTGTTAAAGAGACTGTCTTTTCCCCAATAATGGACTTCGGGCCTTTGTCAAATATCAGCTGCTCATAGGTGGATGAATTTTTGTCTAGATTCTCAATTCTGTTCCATTGGTCTATGTATCTGTTGTTGTACTAGTACCAGGCTGTTATGACTACCGTGGCAGTATAATAGGTTCTAAAATCAAGTAGTGTGAGGCCTCCCACGTTTTTTCTTCTTAAGTAATGGTTTAATTATCCGGGGCCTCTTCCCTTTCCATATGAAGTTGGTGATTTGTTTCTCCATCTCATTAAAAAATGCCCGTGGAATTTGGATCAGGATTGCATTGTATCTGTAGATCGCTTGGGTAGAATTGGTATTTTCACAATGTTGAGTCTATCTATCCATAAGCAAGGTATGTTTTTCCACTTATTCAAGTCTCTTTTGGTTTCTTGCAGGAGTGTCTTGTAGTTTTCATTGTATCTTTTACATCTCTGATTAGATTTATTCCTAAGTATTTTATCTTCTTGGGGGCTATTGTAAATGGTATTGATTTGGTGATTTTCTCTTCGAGGTTCTCTTTATTTGTGTAAAGGAATCCAACTGATTTTTGTGTTTGTCTTGTATCCTGAAACTTTGCTGAAATCTTCTATTAGTTCCAGTAGTTTTCTTGTGGATTCTTTGGGGTTTTCTGTGTATAAGATCATATCATCTGCAA
>NW_004443982.1:7523675-7544637 GCF_000243295.1 Trichechus manatus latirostris | reverse complement strand
TGAGCAAGGTATTGTTCAGTTTCCATGTGTTTCATTTTTTATCCTTACTTTTTTTGTTGTTGATTTCTACTTTAATGGCTTTATGGTCAGAAAAGATGCTTTGTTATATTTCGATGCTTTGGATTTTGTTAAGGCTTGCTTTCTGGCCTAATATGTGGTCTATTCTGGAGAATGTTCCATGTGCGTTGGAAAAGAAAGTTATACTTGGCTGCTGTTGGGTGGAGTGTTCAGTATATGTCTAGGAGATCAATTTGGTTGATTTTAGCATTTAGCTCTTCCATGTCTTTGATGAGCTTCTGTCTGGCTGTTCTGTCCTTCACCGAAAGTGGTGTGTTGAAGTCTCCTAGTACTATTGTGGAGCTTTCTCTCTCTCTTTTCAGTGCAGTTAGAATTTGTTTTATGTATTTTGGAGCCCTGTCTTTGGGTGTGTAAACATTTATTATAGTTATGTCCTCCTGGTGTATTGACCCTTTAATCATTATATAGTGTCCTTACTTATCCTTTGCGGTGGATTTTACTTTAAAGTCTATTTTGTCAGAGATTAGTATTGCCACTCCTGCTCTTTTTTTGTGTGTTGTTTGCTTGATATATTTTTTTTTCCATCCTTTGAGCTTTAGTTTCTTTGTGTCTTTAAGTCTAAAGTGTGTCTCTAGTAGGCAGCATATAGACAGACCGTGTTTTTTTATCCAATCTGCCACTCTCTGTCTCTTTATTGGTGCATTTAGTCCATTTACATTCAGCATAATTATTGATAGGTACGAGTTTAGTGCTGTCATTTTGATGTCTGTTTTTGTGTGTTGTTGAGAGTTTCTTTGTTCCACTTAATTTTCTGTGCTGAGTCATTTTTCTTTATGTATTCTGTTTTTATCTTTTTCATTGTTGTTGATTTTATGTTTGCTGAGTCTTTATATTTTTCTAGTTTTTTAGTTTGACTTGTAGGATTATTAGTTTCCTTTGTGGTTACCTTAATATTTACCCCATTTTTCTAAGTTTATACCAGTCTTTTATTTCTTTATATCACCTTGACTTCCTCTCCATATGAAAAATCGATGCCTACATTTTTTAAGTCTCTATTTTGGTTAGTGTTGTCATCTTTTACATATTGACATCTTTTTCTTTATTTTCAGTGTTTTAGCTTTGATTTTTCTTTTGTGACTTCCCTATCTGGGTTGATACCTGGTTGCTCTGTCCTGTGTTCTAGTCTTCTGTTGTTATCTGATGTTACTGATTTTCTAACCAGAGGACTCCCTTTAGTATTTCTTCTTATTTTGGTTTGGTTTTTGTAAATTCCCTAAACTACTGTTTATCTGGAAATGCCCTAATTTCGCCATCCTATTTGAGAGACAGTTTTATTGGATATATAATTCTTGGTTGGCATTTTTTTTTCCTTCAAGGCTTTATATATGTCATCCCATTGCCTTCTTGCCTGCGTGGTTTCTGCTGGGTAGTCTGAGCTTATTCTTATTGACTCTCCTTTGTAGATGACTTTTTGTTTCTTCCTAGCCGCTCTTAAAATTCTCTTTTATCTTTGATTTTGGCAAGTTTGATTATAGTAAGTCTTTGAGACTTTCTTTTGGGATCTACCTTATGTGGGTTTCAATGAGCATCCTGGATAGATATCTTGTCATCTTTCAAGATATCAGGGAAGTTTTCTGCCAACAAATCTTCAAGAATTCTCTCTGTATTTTCTGTTATCCCTTCCTGTTCTGGTACTCCAATCACTCGTAGGTTATTCCTCTTGATAGAGTCCCACATAATTCTTAGGATTTCTTCATTTTTTTAATCCTTTTATCTGATTTTTCCTCACATAAGTTGGTGTCAAGTGCTTTGTCTTCAGTCTCACTAATTCTGACTTCCATTGCCTCACTTCTGCTCCTATGACTTTCTGTTGAGTTGTCTAATTCTGAAATTTTATTGTTAATCACCTGGATTTCCGATTGCTGTCTCTCTATGGATTCTTGCAGCCTGTTAAATTTGTCATTATGCTCTTCTCTAATCTTCTTAATTTCCTCTATCGTGTGTTTTGCGTTTTGCTTAATTTCCTTCCTAATTTCTTGAAGAGTTCTGTGTACTAATCTTTTGTATTCTGCCTCCGGTAATTCCAAGAAATTTTCCTCCTCTGTAAAATTTCTAGAGTCTTTATTTTGGGAGCTTGCTGAAGCCATCATGGATTGCCTCTTTATGTGATTTGATATTGACTGTTGTCTCCGAGCCATCAATAAGTGATTACATTTATTTATTTTATGTTTGCTGACTGTGTCCTTGCTTCTTGTTTTGTTTTGTTATGCCCAAATAGGCTGCTTGTAAGATCTAGCTTGATTATTGGCGCCTTTGTAGCTCTAGTGTCCTGTCACCAGGTGGTTAGATCTTCTACTACGTATGTGAGAGCAGGAGTCTGCCCACATCTCCTGTATGGATTCAGCTCAGGTGCCCAGGTAGATAGCCACCAAGTGTGTGGTGTAGGCTCTTACTTACAGTCCTAGACAGGCATGGGTGATTGGTGTAGGCACAGGCATCTGGCTGCAACAGAGGAACACACGCTGAGCAAGGCAGGGGGCTGACGGCCACCCCTGAGTGTCCAGGAGGAAGGCCTGTCCCTGTTCCTTAGAGTGCATAGGTGGGTTGGTTTTGCCGCCGGACTATGAGCACCTAATGCTGTTGGCTGTAAGGACTGAGGGGCACCTCTTATTCATGGGCCTCTCTTGCAGGTAGCTAGGTGGCATGGGTGGAGTCACCAGTCCTCAGGCCCCTGATGTGGGTAGGTGAAGACCCTGCTTAATGGGCAGAGCAGTGTCAAATGTCAAGAACCTGCCACTTCACAGCTGAAACAGTTGAAGTTAGAGTTCTGATATATACCCTGCTGTACTGTGGTAATGAGGGCCTACGCTGTTGAGACAGGTCCACACAAGTCTATGCAGGGGGAAAGGCACTCAAAGTACGTGAATCCCTTAAGCCTGTGCCTAGGCAAAGGAGCTGTGCCTACTCTGGGTTCCTGGCTTAGGGGAGCTGGCAGTTTATTTTTTCCCCGTTTGTTAATTTGTTCACTCACCAAGGCAGGGAGAATGGCTCCGGGCATGTGACGGATCCTACTTCCGGCCCAGGGGATTTGGCAATTGCTGAATCTGGTCCAGGACCCAGTGCAGAGCAGGGAATAGAGAGGTAAATGGGAGAGAGGTTTCTCCCTAATGGGGGTGCTTTTGATTCAGGCAGTAAGTGGTAGGCAAGTACTTATCTTTCGTGGAGGGCTGCTTCTCACTGGTTCTGGGTGGCTGTGTAGAGTCTCTGGTGCTGGGTCTCTCCCAGTGTAGAAACGTGCCTCTCAAGCACAGCTGCTTGCCTGCCTCACCCCTCACCACCGAACTGATCAGGCCTGAAAGGCTCAGGCTCTCACTGGGTCAGGTCTGGCAACTGCTTGCTGCTTCGAACCATCTCTCCCTCCCGCTGCCGGTCAGTCTGGTTTCTCAAATCTGCCTTTGATGTTCAGGGCTCCCAGATTGCCATATATAATCGAATCACTTGTTTTTTCGGGTCTTTGTTGTAAGAGGGTCCACTGGAAGCGTCTGACTACTCCGCCATCTTGGCCCCCCAGTTTGTAATTCAAATTTTATTTCAACCAAGGCAATTTCTAAATATGTGGTTCATCTTTGTCAAACTGTCCACATTATGAGACTTGCAAATTAGAAAACACTCTCGTGAAGCCACAAGTACTGATTTGGGGTACTAAAAATGGTAAATGCTAAACACATGACACTGAAAGCTGAGGGGGTAACAGTAGGTACAGTTTCTCATCCGTGTTTCTGAGCTGGCAGGGGGAATCCAGTGATTGTGCTGGAAAGGTGGCTATCTGGGGGATGACTAGCGATGTCACTGGAAAGGCCCCCAGATTGTGTATTTGACTTGTTCCCTCTGGGCCAGTGAAGAAAGAACTTTCTGTTGGTAGAGGGAGGCAGAAGTGTAGCTATCACTTGACCTTGCTTCTGTAATTGTCTTGATTATTACAATTGAAGCAGGTATAATTAAGAAATATTAATAGGAATATTACTGAGAATATTATTGAGAAGCTGGACTATATGAAGAAGAACGGGGCATCAGGATTGGAGGAAGACTCATTAACGACCTGCGTTATGCAGATGACATAACCTTGCTTGCTGAAAGTAAAGAGGACTTGAAACACTTCCTGATGAAGATCAAAGATCACAACCTTCATATGGATTACACCTCAACATAAAGAAAACAAAAATCCTCACTACTGGACCAATAAGCAACATGATGATAAACAGAGAAAAGATTGAGGTTGTCAAGGATTTCATTTTACTTGGATCTAGAATCAACATCCATAGAAGCAGCAGTCAAGAAATCAAAAGACTCACTGCATTGGGCAATTGGCTGCAAAAGACCTCTTTGAAGTGTTGAAAAGTGAAGAAGTCACCTTGAGGACTAAGGTGGGCCTGACCCAAGCCATGTTTTCAGTTGCCTCATATGCATGCGAAAGCTGGACAATGAATAAGGAAGACCGAAGAAGAATTGACGCCTTTGAGTTGTGGTGTTGGTGAAGAACATTGAATATACAATGGTCTGCGAAAGGAATGAACAAATCTGTCTTGGAAGGTGTACAAGCAGAATGCTCCTTAGAAGTGAGGATGGCGAGACTTCATCTCACTTACTTTGGTCATGTTATCAGGAGGGACCAGTCTCTGGAGAAGGACATCATGCTTGGTAAAATAGAGGGTCAGGGAAAAAGAGGAAGACCCTCAGTGAGATGGATTGACACAGTTGCAAAAATGGGCTCAAGCATAGCAACAATTGTGAGGATGGTGCAGGACTGGGCAGTGTTTTGTTCTGTTGTGCATGAGGTCTTTATGAGGTGGAACCGACTCAACAGCACCTAACAACAGTATCAACTGGACAGTTTGTGACATGATTTTGTTTTGCTTAGCCAACAATTTTTTAATCCTTGGCTACAGAGACCATATTTACCTGCCCTCTCTCTAATGGATTTTTGTATAGATTCAGATACGTCTGTCTAAACTTTCTCTTTCATTTACTTCATAAAGTCCAGAACTAGAGAAACTCCTCAGTAATTGTCACAGACACTTACTTGGACTGAGTTGATCTCATTCTGCTGTTTTAGTAATAATTTTGGTGCTCACAATAGCATAGGAAAAATCAGATAAACAGATCCCCTTCCACCCCCTGATTGATTTCTGCCTAGACCATGTTATGTATGCAGAACATGTCACAGTATAAAGAGTGGCAACAGGAAGGGCCTAGGATTCCACCAAAAATGATTAAATTCTTTGAGTTACATAATACCTTATATTTGTGTAAGTAGTTAACTGGTTGCCTTCTAGGTGACTCTGACTCATGGTGATGCCATGTGTGTCAGAACTGTGCCACAGGGTTTTCAATGGCTGATTTTTTGGAAGTAGATCACCAGACCTTTCTTCCTAGGCACCTCTGGGTGGACTCGGACCTCTAACCTTTTGGCTAGTAGTTCAATGCTTAACCATTTGCATCACCCTGAGTTTCCAAATCCTTCTGCTTATAGCCACTGGAATATTTTGTGGTGTTCTGTGGGTCTAAATGGAGCCCTGGTGGTGTAGTGGTTAAGAACTCAGCTGCTAAACTAAAAGGTTTGCAGTTGGAATCCACCAGCCTCTCCTTGGAAACCCAATGGGGCAATTCTACTCTGTCCTATAGGGTTGCTGAGTCCGAGTCGACTCAACCTCAAAGGGTTTGGTTTTTGGTGTGATTCTAAATATTGAGTGACCAGTGCTGTGAGGAGTGAGCAGTACTTTTCCAGGCAGTGAGGCTTGTTTCGTTTTTCTCATGATGTTGTACACCCTCTCCCCAACCCCCACCTCCACTTCACTTTCTCTAGATTCTCCAAGGTTACTCTGGCCTATGTGCCTGTGCTTTCAGCCACTTAAGATGACATTTTGGCCCAGACACACAGGTATGTCACTTAAAGTCAGACTGGATTCTCAGACATACATAAATGTGAAGTACTCAAATGGACCTGAGTGAAATTATAAGGAACATTCTCTGGCATTCTCCCATACGTTACCAGATTCACTCTAGTCTAGAACACGACGTAATCCATTTCAATGGAGCATTCCTCCTGAGACAAAGCATCTGTCTATAAAAGGCCCCTGCTGCTGAGTGGGGGGAGGGTGCCCTCACAACATGCAGAAACCAATAAAGCACTTTGTCTGGCAAAACCCTAGCCCATTATAGTTCCACAGATGTTGGTTTTAGTTAAAAAAAAAAAAAAGAAAAAAAATTTCAGATGCATTTGCCAAGGGAACAGCAATGGATAGTCAGTTTTCTGCGTTTATTTTTGTTTGTTGGTCGCTGAGCTCTCATCCTCCTCTAGACAGCTCTCCTCAGAGCTACACCCCCCATGTTGTTGTTGTCCACCCCCCTCTGAGCCTCTTCTTGAAGCCAGCTGCAGTTTACCCTCCACCCCCTTGCCCTCTCTGTTTCTTCTTCCTGAAAGTCCATTAGCATTTAGTCTAACAGAAGTTTTCAGGGGAAAAGGCATAGAATATTGCTTTCTGCAGAGCCAGGCAGTGGTGCCAAGTAGTGGTGGATTAGAAAGAACACCAGTGTGGGTGGGAAGCAAGAGACCTGGGTCTAGTCCCAGCTCTGCCCCTAACTGGCAGGGATACTTGGGACAATTCACTTTCCTTTGTGGCACAAGTTTCCTTGGTATAAAATGAGGAAATTCCTTATTTGTAAATACTCAGGAATGCTGTTTGTAATTGAGAAATGAGGTCGGTGGTTGGAGTTGTCCAGAAAATAATCTTTTTCTAAACACCAAAATTAAAATAGTATGATTTTTTCTGATTATAAAATTATTTGCCCATTGAGAACAAAGCCACACTCACAGACTAAAATGAGAAAAATCAGAACTACCCAAAATCTCCTCAACCAGAATGAGATTATTTTTAGAAGATCTATCAGTGTCACCTGAATAAATTGTCCCTCTGAAGGCATGGAGTACCTGGGTGGTGCAAACAGTTAACATGCTTGGCTGCTAACCTAAAGGTTGGAGGTTTGAGTATGCCCAGAGGCACCTCAAAAGAAAGGCCTGGCGATCTACTTCCAAAAAATCAGCCATTGAAAATCCTATAGAGCAAAGTTCTTCTGTGATACACATGGGGTCGCCATGAGTCAGAATCAACTCAATGGCAACTTTTTTTTTAAGGCACCTTGCCCAAAAAGGGCTTTAGCATCCAAGGTAACAAATAAAAGATTGGATCACCTAAATACTGAACACATTCTGTGCAGTAAAAGTAATCAAAAACAGAAGTAAGGATTTAAGTTTTGTATTTATTTTGCATCTGTTCAACCTGGTGAAGTGGAACAAACTTGGTACAGTAAAACCTTTGAAAGCCAGAACCTGTATAAGGCAGAAACCTGTTAGAGAAGGAAAATTCAAATATTTTTCACTAAAAGTGGTAAGACTGCACCCTGTGAAAGGCAGAAAACTTGCAAGACCTGGAAAAACAAGGCTGTCCCATCGAGTTCCAACTTTCACAGGTTTCACTGTATCTGAAATTAGAGTATCAAGGTGCTAGTCCTGACTCAGTCTTTTCTTGTCTGCATTAGTCAGATTCAGCTGGTTGCTCTCCATTTGCCTTTCCCTACACCTCTATCCCCCTCTGCCCCCAAAGATCTTCTCTCTACCCTTCTCTGCCTTTCACTGTACCCCTGTGGACTGACTTCTGTGAACTGCATCACCTTTGCCCTCCGGTATTTAGTTGAGTTTGGTCAGCGGGAAGCACCAGCAGGAGGGTGGGAGCAGAGAATGGTGTATTTCTTCCCCTGCCTCACTCCCTGTTGAGATGCAATTTTGTCAGTGCCTGTGTTCTATACCTACAAGTCACCAGTCTTGTCAAGCAACCCCTCTTCCAAGACTATAGCTCTTACTTGGTTCCGGTAATACGTTTCCTCCCCTTGTCTTTGCTGGCCCAAGGAAAGTGAGTCCCTAGTAATTCACCATCATCCCCTGTCAGCTCCCTTCCGCCTGCCCGCATCAGTGTAAACAGTCTCTCATTAAGCTCCCTTCAGTTACCCTGTGGTGTGCGCCATCTGTTTCCTGCCAGGACCCTGCCTGATACAGTCTAGCCAATAAACAGAAACCTGTTGCGTGCTTTTAACACAGAGGACTTTAATGCAGGGAGCTGGTTACTCAGGTAAAGGAATCGCGGACAAGCCAAACAGACAACTTGGCAACTCAGAGATTAGCAACAGCAGGAAACCACAAAAAGAGAGGGATAAAGGGAGGAGGTGAAGACATAGGCACGGAAGAACTGGAATCAAACTGCGTAAACTGGCACCAGGATGGGTCTGTCTATTCAGGGAAAAGACACAACCCCTGCAGGAAAAGCCACCCCAGGCATAGAGGGGCGGCCTAAATTCTCTGTCCCCCACTCCATCTCCCACCCAATTCCTTCCATTGGCTTAATCCTGTTGACAACAGGAGCCTCCTGATAAATATGGCCTGCAAGGGTCGACCCCCCTGCCATACAAAGCAGAAGAGAGGAAAGACAACAAGAATGGACTGAGAGCAAGTAGATCCAGAACCAACACAATGGCTGTGACACCTTGGACCAGTTACTACACCACTCTGAGACTTTGTGTCCTCATGTACCAAAAAAAAAAAAAAAAAGAGTTACCATCAAGTCAATTCCAACTCATGGTGACCCTGTGTGTGCAGAGTAGAACTGTTCCATAGAGTTTTCATGACTGTGATCTTTCAGAAGCAGATCTCCAGGCCTTCCCTTGGAAGCACCTCTGGTGGGTTTGAACTGGCAAACTTTCAGTTAGTAGTTAAGCACTTAACTGTTTGCACCACCCAGGGACCCCTTCATGTACCAAAGGGGATTATTAATACCTTACCTACCTTGTGGACATGCTCAGAACCCCAATCTAAATGAGTTAGAGTATGTAGAACTGTTTGGTAAACTTTAACGTGCTGTATAAAATAAGGTGTCTGATTGCCCTGGAGTTTATGGGCTTGGCAGTTTCTAATACTATCTTGTTCTCAGGCTACTACTTTTAGTGTAATACCTCAACCAAAGAAATGCCTTCACCAGACAGCTTCTCTTAAACTGCCTAAGAGCCTGTTTTGCAAGGAGAGACAAAGCACAGCCTCAGGAAACGCAATCATTTGTTTGTGACTGGAGTCTGCTGGCTACCAAATCAGGTGGTCTGCTGGGAGTGGGGGGGCTCCTGTCTTCTGCAGCCCAGCTTTGTCCTTGAGCACATGTGCCAAGCTTGGTGTGGTACACAGAGAAAAGTGTGCCCCCTTAGAGGTGCCCACACTAGGCAGTATTTAGGGAGATACAGTAGACAGCCAGATGGAAAACAGGCACACCTCTGCACGGGATTGGCTTTCTTGTCTCCTGGCTCTGGTGAAGCCAGAAGCCAAGCTGCCTGCACAGAATCACCACTCCACCAGCAGGATGCATTTCTTCAGCATCTGCTTTATGGGGACAGTGGAGATTGTCTTAAGTACCTGCCTAATTCTTCCTCCTTCAGCCATTCATTTCTCCTTCCCTCCTCTTCCTACATGATTTTTCCCCTCCTTCATTTTAATATACATCTTCAAGAAGCATCTGAGGCCAGTCACTGATACTTGAGTGGGTTTTTGCATCGCCGTACTACATCACCTCGGCAGTAGTTCTGGAGCCTGGTTGCATTTGGAGAGCTTTTAAAAACTCCAATGCCTAGGCTGTATCCTAGGCCAGTGATCAATATCAGAATCTCTAGGGATGAGACCTAGGCATTGATATTTTTTTAAAATTCCCCAGGCAATGCAAATGTGCAGCCAAGGTTGAGAGCCATTGTCCTAGGAGTAGAATTGCATTTAACCTCATCATACTGTGAAACTAAAGCCATGCTTCTCTCTCTGAAGGAA
Organism: Trichechus manatus latirostris; assembly: GCF_000243295.1. Taxonomy (NCBI): domain Eukaryota; kingdom Metazoa; phylum Chordata; class Mammalia; order Sirenia; family Trichechidae; genus Trichechus; species Trichechus manatus. The sequence continues at coordinate 7,534,709 of NW_004443982.1, read as the reverse complement.
TGTCAGGTGGGAGAGGCCTGTTGTACGGCAAAGAATATTCCTGAATCACAAGTGGGCTGCCTGAGAGGGAGCTTGAAGGGTGATGAATGGTCACATCCTTCCAAGGAGGAGGCAACTCCAAACCACAGCACTTAGGAGCAGTTGGTGAGCAGCACAACTCCACCATTACTACCCAGTCTGGTATCAAAACTGTATTCTTCACACAGTTGACCAATGTCTTGGAATGGAGGGAGAAAAAGGGATCCAGTACTCTGTACATAATAGAGGATTTGAGTCATGGGGGGTTCAGGGGCTTTTAGACATTATCAAAACAAGAATAAAGGGAAAATGTAGGATTGAGAGGTTAAGAGACTTTTTTAAAAAATATAATATTTTATTGTGTTTTCGGTGAAGGTTTACACAGCAGTTTAAATTCCCATTCAACCATTTCTACACAAACAAGTTGTTTAGTGACATTGGTTACATTCTTCACAATGTGTGAACATTCTCATTATTTCCATTCTGGTGGTTCTGTTTCCATTAGTCTAAGTTTCTCTGCCCCCTTATATTCTCATCTTTGTTTTAAATTAATTGTTGACCATTTGATCTCATTTAGGTAACTTTTTAAAGGAGCACAGTACTTAAGGTGATATTCATTATTTTTTGAGCCAATCTGTTGTTTAGCTATAAGAAGACCTCAGGGGTTAGTTTTGATTCAAGGTTGGAAGAGTATCCCAGGGCAATACTCTGGGGGTGTCCTCCACTCTCAACCAGTCCAGTAGGTCTGGTTTTTGAGGTTAAGTGATTTTTATGTGGTCCCACAATGGACTTCTGGAAGAGCTATAATTGACCCCAGGTCTCCTTCCTGATGATTTTTCAATCGTTCCATTCCTCCCTGCCCTCAGCCCATGTTGCTGGAATCTAAGCCCCCATAGCAAAGGTTTTGAAAACTTCTAAAATGATGATTCTTGTACTAGGAGTCAGTGATACTGATTAGGAAATATTTACGTCTTTTGTGCATGAGGCCTTCACATGCTGATTTGTTTACCTGGCAAATAAACCGGTCCCGCCCAATCACCTGGTGGGAGTAACAAGACCATGGCTAGAAAGACCACACAAATGTAATCAATAGCACTGAAGTCAGTACTTAGATTTCTAATATCTTTATGCCTTTATCCACTTATTTCTGCCCCACAAATAAAAATATTTAGCCCATTCCTCCAACTGAACCCTTCCTAAAACTTAGGAGCTGTAAGAAGTCTTCATAATATCACTTCATATTATTTGCCAAAAGCACCAGAACACGATATGCATTTTTTTTTAAATGCCATCTTGGGCGGGACTGTGTGATAAGGTGGAGCCCAGGTGGTGCAGTGGTTAAGCGATATGGCTGCTAACCAAAAGGTCGGCAGTTCAAATCCACCAGCTGCTCCTTGGAAACCCTATGGGGCAGTTCTACTCTGTCATATAGGGTCGCCATGAGTCGGAATCGACTCGACAGCAACGGGTTTTTTCATTTGATGTGATAAGGTAATTATGGCCCACCAAGGGGATTGGTCAGTTTTGCCTTAAAAGAGAGCCAATTCCAGAGCAGAGAGGAGGATCCTACCACCACCAAGGAAGAACATCCAGGAGCGGAAATCATGTCCTTTGGACCCGGGATCCCTTCACTGAGAAGTTCCCGGAAGCTGGAGACCGAGAGAGACAGAAAGAGAGAGTGAGAGCAAGTTGTAGCCCTGAAGAAGGTGAGAAGCAGCGGCAGGAGAGACTTGGAAGCAGAGACCTGGCAGCAGGAGACAGCGGGTGGGCTTCCCGGCCCATGGAGAGAGAAAGCAGAGTGCCTTTGGGGAGAGGCCTAGGGCCAGGGATAGGTGTGCCTGCGAGCACAGATGGGAAGAGGCTGTCCTGATGGAAGAACTGTATCTTGAGTGTTCCTGAACCTGAATTGTAACTGTTACTTCCCTAATAAACCCCATAATCGTATTATCTGTGAGTTCTGTGTGGCCATTGCAAGGAATTATCAAACCCAGCAGAGAAGTAGAGAGTGCTGTGCGAGGGACGGTTGGTGTCAGAATTGGTAAACATGGTGGAGAGACGGGGCATGTTGGACCTTGGCCTCACAGGAATCAGCCTTGGGCTGTTGATCTTGATTCTTCTCCCACCTTGTGGTGTTGGAAGAGGTCAGACACCTCCCCCAAACTGGTTTTACACTGACCTAGAGTTTTGAAACTTTATTTCTCCTCCACTTAGCTGCGCCATAAAGCTCCAATAAGACCTATGGCTACTGTGGACGCCAGGGCCAGACTAGGATGAGCCAATGGAGGCAATCATTCTCCAATGCCGACCCTGCCCTTGCACCACCCTGAGAGTGCAGTGAATGTTGTTGGATTTCAAAGTATGAAATTGGTAGCTTAGAAGGGTTGCTTTAAAGGCCAGGAAATAATGCCAGTAGTACACAGATAGCTTCATGAAGGAAGGTTTCTGTGGCCAAAAAAGATGTAAAGGAAAAAAAGTGCTGAGAGTAAAAAGAAAGCCTAGGAGTAAGAAAAGCCAAATCACCATGAGAGTGTAGAGAGCAGTGTCTCTCTAACTTAAGCCTGTATCAGAATCCCTGGAGGCTTATGGCTGGACCCCACCCCCAGTGTTTCTGATTCAGGAAGTCTGAAGGAGTCTGGGAATTTGCATTTCTAACAAGCTACTGGGTGATTCAGTTGGTCCAGGGACTGCTCTTTGAGAACCGCTGTTTTAGAGCAATGTCTCTCAAACTGGGGTCCCTGACCATCTGAGAACGTAAGAAGAATTTTTGTATTCTGTCTTTATTGTAATAATAATAATGGAAACCCTGGTGGCGTAGTGGTTAAGAGCTATGGCTGCTCACCAAAAGGTCGGCAGTTCGAATCCACCAGGTGCTCCTTGGAAACCCTATGGGGCAGTTCCACTCTGTCCTATAGGGTCACTATGAGTTGGAATCGACTCGACAGCAATGGGTATTATTGTGATAATAATCTTCACTTTTTTGTACTGGTTTTATAACCAAATCCTTTTCTGGTGATAATTCCCAATTTAAAGATATTTTCATAAAATTAGAATTAAGTCATTGTCTCTAAAACTGGGATTCTCTGAGGAGAATCTGGTATACTACACAGATAAAAGTAGCATCATTTTTATTAGTCCAATGCACATTGTTACTGCTGAAAGGGCAGGTGGCTATTTATAAAGTGGCATTCTGCATTACCTGCCCAGCATTTGAAGAGTTTTTTGAAAAATCACACTTCAAAACTGTATTTGGGTCATTGAAGCTGAGGTTTCAGTGATACTTGAAATCTTTTCTGGGGTGAAAAGTGTATAGAATTCCCCAACAGAACCACAATAAAGTCTGGAAATTACTTCTGGCTGGGGTAGAATTTTCATGAGGGACTTAAGAATCCTCAAGTGGGTGCTTAGCTGGCTATAAGGGAAGCCATGTGCACTCCAGCAAAGTAGAGCGCTACACAATGAAACATTTCATGGCCCACAAACTGCCCATTACTAACTTGGATAACTGTGGCAACGAGAGTTTATTTTTCCTTGTCTTATTTATTTTTATTTTGCTAAAAATCTACAGCCTGCTGAGCCACATCTACCCCACCATTGGCATTCTATTATTTTTCCAGGTTTTCTCATGTTTCTTGCTTCTCAAACCCTTTATTTCTCTGACCCCTTGGCCATGTTCCTGCCATTTCTTTCTTCTATTATCAGTCAATCAATCAATCAATAATTAGATAAATATTTAGTTACATTCAACAGATATGTGATAAATTACATGGATAGAGAACAAAGAAGCAGTCCCTGACCTAAACCCATTGCAGTTGAGTCGATTCTGACTTATAGTGACCCTATAGGACAGAGTAGAACTGCCCCACAGGGTTACCAAGGAACAGCTGATGGATTCAAACTGCCAGCCTTTTGGTTAGCAGTCAAGCTCTTTAACCACTTTGCCACCAAGGAGCATAATACACAGTCCCTAAAGGAATATATAATTTTGAATCTTCTTACTACTAGTTACAGACTATTGTTTTCAACAGCCGTGTAACATACCTTTCTGAAGATTGTAATTATTAATAAAAACATCAGTCAGTAGCTTGCCTAGGGCAATCCTGCAAGGTGGAAAAGCTGCAAGGGCTACCTCTGGTGACAGAAAGTGGAGAAGGATGTGGAGGTTCACAGAGGCCACAGGGTTGTGTTCCCAGAAGGAATTTTCTAGGATCAGGAGCAGAAGCATAGAGGATCATTCAGAAATGAAGCAACATTTTCTTTTGCTCACAGCAGAAAATAGAATAGAAAACTAGAGAGAAGGTGTAGAGACAGAGTCAGATATTCAGCTATTATGGTTTAGGGGGTAATATGGAGGAAAGGAACTTGGATTTATTGAGACCGTGCAATACACTAGGCGCTTAACTACATGCTTTATGTACATTATTGCATTTAACCCTTTTAACAATCTTGGGGACTAGCTATTATTATTGCTGTTTCAGATTTGAGGAAATAATTCTAGGTTGTATAGTTAGAAAATGGTGAAGTCAGAATTTGCATCAAGGTATTTCTGACTGCTGAGCCCGCGCACTTTCCATCATATCTTGCTGATGACCCAGTCTGAGACTGATGTGAACATGCTGTAGGTATTTATGTCTGCCTTTCGAGCCAGAGACTGTGCACTTGCATCAACTTGCGTATCATCTTTCTGAGAAGTTTTGTGTGTGTGTGAATATTTTATTATTATTGTTGTTATGATTCTGGTGGAAAATATCCACAGAATTTCAAATCATACATGACTCATTTCTTGACATATGCTGTCACAATGATTTCTTTCATGAAAATATTTAATCCAGGCTCTGGAAATTAGAAAGATTTTTTTTCTACACATGCACAGCAGAATAATGCTTAAGCCAAAAAAGGAAAATGGTGACCTTATTAACCCAGTTCCTTCCATATAAAATTCCCACAAACTGTCAGCATCCCACAGGATTCCACCTACATAGCAAATCCTAGTGCGATACTTTGAACAAAGACATCTATCTCAATAACATTGCAGGCAGCTGTTCAAACCACCTTCAGGATATAGAGCTTTCTTTACCAGCTCTGTAATTAGGTGTAAAGCTGTCAAAGTCTTGTAGTGAATACGGGGAATCTTGGATTTAGTGCTGTTGGACCACACATGGGTAATGTGTGCATGGTTTCAGTCAGTGGGGAAAGACATTTTTGTAAATCACATGTATCAAAATGATGCACACATGCTGCCACTCACTCAAGCTGCACCAGTGGTGGCTACCTGGCAAGGATACCAACACCCTCCTCCTAGCCCAAAAGCAGTCTTGGCCCTTCTTCATGCTGGGAACCTATTGATTGGAATGGTCTCTTAAGATGAAGCCCATTTGACATCTCTGATCTAAAAACACCCTTTCTGGAAAAAAACACGTAGACAGTATTCAAATGTATGCTACTCATGGCTTTCAGAACCATGCTGTTGCCCGATTAGGGTCCGTGCCCTGGAGCAGTCAAGCCAATGAAACGTACTCCAAGTCAGAAAGAGAGAGAAAGTTTATTTAGGAGGTGACACCAACAGGGAGTCCAGCAGCAATGCAGGCTGTCTTTATGTAGAGTCCTGAAAAGCAATTTTACATTACAGCTTATATATCGTTGTCATAAGGGGGACATGGTGTCTTTTAGGCACATAGCCCAAAGATGGCATGGCCAGATGAGTTATTCATTACAAGATAATTACAAGAGACTCTTTATCAGACTAAAGAGATACATGCCAGACATCTCCTTATCAGGCTAAAGATTTACAGACTGGACTTCTGGGCTCTAATGTGTATGTGGGGGGGCCGTAAGTCACAGGTGGCCATACAGAACAAAACAAAGCCATTAACAAAAGTATGCAGAAAGGAGAAGACAGGCAGAAAAAAACTTACAGGTTCATCATGGAGTCAGTTATGTCAAGCTCTCAATTGCCTATTTTGAAAGGAAGAAAACATGTTGCAAAGTATTAGGGTCACGTATTCCCCTGTTTTGAAGCTTGGGCAGCCATATACACCTATCCCAAGTTTCAACCTAGTCCCTTAAATCAGAAAGTTTCAAGCAAAAAGATTGAGCCTTTTACCTGTGACGGGTTTGAGCCATCCATTGGATGGACTGATTTGGGACAGGGGACAGGGGGACTGTCTATTTCAGGGATAAGGATTCTCCGGGCAGAAGTCTCTCTGGTACCTAGTAGTAATCTCATCCAAGCTAGTATCAAAAACATTTTTACTTTTTAACCCTAGAAAGTCTTAACTTCAGGCCGTCGATGAGTTGGGCTTTCCACTCCTTGTCACTGTAGGCCAGGCAGGGCTTGAAGCAGGGATGATGGATCCACGGTTTAACTCCTGTAAGCTTCACAGCTGTGTGAGTGCTGAATAGTACGGTGAAGCATCCAGTCCACTTAGGCGGTCCTTCCACGTTCGAAGGAGTGCCTGGTCACCTGGCTGGAAAGAATGTGCAGCTCTCTCAAGAGGGAACTTGGGCTGGATCCACATTGCCTGATGCAACTGGGAAAGAATTTTGGTTAGAGAAAGCAAATATTTAGACATCATTACATTAGGGAGCTAGGTGGAGGACTGCTGGGAGAGTTGGTTGGGACAATATGGTCTCCCATAAAGTATTTCAAAAGAACTGATTTTAAGTTTTCCCTGGGGTGCAATACAGACTCAGAGGAGGGCCAGTGGCAGAGCATCCATCCAGGGCATCCTGGTCCCTTGGCACAGTTTTATGGTCTGATTCATTCTTTCAACCTTTCCACTAGACGGGGTCTCCATGCTGTGTGGAGTTTCCACTTTATTTCTAAAGCAACCGAAACCTGTTGTACCACTGTGGATGCAAAATGGGTGCCATTGTCACTACTGAGACCTCTCGGAAGCCCAAAGTGGGGGATGATTTTTTTTCAGAAGGGCCTTGTTTACCTCTCTAGCTACCTCGGCCTGGCGGGGAAAAGCTTCTACCCACCCTGAAAAAGAATCTACACACGCACCAGTAAATATTTCATCTGATGTTTAGTTGTTGAACACTTCACAAAAGTCAATTTGCCATATTTCACCTGGAAAGGGTCCTATTCCTTGCGGGCCAGAAATCTTGGGCCCGTAAGTCTTTGGATTACTGACAGCATAAGGTAAGCAAGTGTCAACCACATGGTGAATGGCTGTAATGAGCTTTTCTCCCAAGACATGTTTTGTTACCCAATCAAACATGGTTTCTTTCCCAAAATGTGAAGCCTGATGTAAATGAAAAATCAAATTAAATACCTGATTGGCCAGGATGAATGTCTTACCATCAGAGGTGTGTTTCCATCCCTGACTCTCTTGGGTGGCAACCCAGTCTTGGGCTCTCTGTAGATCTTCTTGAGTATATTGGGGAGGTTCATCTGACGTGAAGATGGTTGGAAGGAGAACACAAATTGGCCAGATACTAGCAGCCACTCGCTTAGCTTCCTGGCTGGCAACCTCTCAGAGACAGGCCGGCCAATATTTTGAGACAGTGTCTAGATTTTTAGAGAAATAGGCGAGAGGGCGTCTCCATGGTCCCAACAACTGTGTTAATACACCAACGGGTACTCCTCTTCTTTCATCTATATATAATTCAAAGGGTTTTTGATAATCTGGCAGCACTAGGGCTGGGGCTTTCATCAACTGGGACTTTAAATCACTAAAGGCTCATTGACATTCAGGAGTCTATTCGAAAAGATCTCTGTCTGCCCCCTGAGTAGCCTGATAGAGAGGTTGCACCAAGATCCCAAAATTAGGGATCCAGATGTGACAGAAGCCCGCCAGTCCTAGGAATCCTCTGAGTCGTTTATGTGTCTTAGGAGGGCCTAAGCAGCAGATCGTTTATATCCTTTCAGGTAGTAAGTACCTTTGCCCTTGGGAGATGAAGAAACCTAGGTATTTTACCTCTGTGAGGTTAGCTTGTAACTTTCCTGGGGACACTTGGTATCCAACTTCAGCCAAGAAATTAAAGACAGTCATAGTATTTGTAACAGTCATCTTCAGACTCACTTCCTATTAGGAGGTCATCCACATATTGCAGGACCACTCCTCAGCTGAGGGGAGATAACTGCTCTAGATCTTGGGCCAGCGTGGCTGATGCCTTCTTCACCGCAGAACAGGAGTGTTGAATGGGGATTGGCACTCTCACAACAGTCCCCACTCCAGGTATCGAGTGATTAGTCCCTGTAGTCTCAGATGAGCCTCAACTCTCAGCAGATATTGTTCAATCTGAGGAGGCATGACACTAGGTAACAGCTCCATGACAACAGGGAGGACAGTCCAAGCTCGTCCTGGCCTGCCTCTGGCCCAAATTCATGGGGCTATGGCATCAACCACTTTTTGAACTGTGGGTGAGATGGACACTGGGAATAGCACTGACTGGGTGAAGGCTAAGAGAGCTGCTTGTATTTTCTGGGTGTTTGCTGGCAGTACTGTCAGAGACAAGACTTTTTCATCAAAAGAGATTTCAGCACGCAGTTTACTTAGGAAATCCCACCCAAAAAGGGGGACCGGGCATTCGGGCATGCATAGACACTGGTGGGATAACTTAGTTTCTCCTACTTCACAGTCTATTGGCTGCAAAAAAGATCTAGTCACCTCTATACCAGTCACCCCGACAACCTGAGTACTGCTGATCGAGGCAATCCCTTTAGGCTTCTGGGCGAGTACCAAGAAGGCTGCTCCGGTGTCAATCAAAAAGTCTACTGGCTGTCCCCCTACCATAACCTTTAACAGGGAGTCGGTAGGAGAGAAGTTAAAAGTTGTCTCCCCTGGTCTCCATCATTCAGAGTCCTCCTCCTGCTCTTTCATAACTCCTTGAAAAAGCTTCTCCCCCCCTTTCAAGCTTGCTGGCCCTTTTCCCTTCTTTGATCTTGGGGCACTCATTCTTCCAGTGTCCCTCCTCTTTGCAAAATGCACATTGTTTTTTCTTTAGTCAGGGCTCGTCCTTACTTTGATCTCGTTGTCTTCCCCTAGATGATCCTAGAGCAGCAGCCAGTAGATTGGCCTGTTTCTTCATGTCCTGGTCTTTTTCTTTCTTTTTCTCAGCCTCTTTTACCTGATCTCTGTTGATAAAGAACTTAAATGCAATTTCAACTAATTGAGTTAAAGACAGGGTCCCTAGTCCTCCTTCTAGCTTCTGCAATTTTCTTCAAATGTCAGGAGCACTCTGCCCAATAAGAGTCATACTGATTAGAGGACCATTCTGGGGCATTTCAAGGTCAATGTTTGTTTACTTATGGAATCCTGTCATGAGCCATTCCAGAAAGGCTCATGGGTTTTCTTCTGACCCCTGAATGATCTCCTCGATCTTATTAAATTTATCTGTCTAGGTGCCCCATGCTTTAGCCCATACAGGAGGAACCTTCAGTAAGCTATGAGACTCCATCTGCCTTCCTTTGTATTCGGGTCCCACTTTGGCTCCTTAGCTGGTACCACTTCATCTGCTGGTACTCCAGCTACAGCCCCTTCATCATTGTATCTTTCTTCTGCCTTTTCTTTTCCTTTTGCTAAGACCATCTGTCATGGATTGAATTGTGATGACTAAGACAGAATTTGGTACTGAGAGTGGGGTGCTGCTCTAACAGATACCTAAATGCGGAAGTGGTTTTTGAAACTGAATGGATAGAGGACTGGCAGCAGCAGAGGATTGGAAGCAGCAGAACCAAGAAACCAGTGCCAGACAGTGCTGGAGCAATCCCACGGAGTGAAAGACCTGAGTGCCTGTGTGCAGGAGGCTTTCTGGAGGAGTGGGATGCCTCCGGACACTTATTGGTGGAGCTAGGCTTGCTGATGCACGGAGTGAGGGAGCTGAGTGCCTGTGTGCAGGAGGCTTCCTGGTGAAGTGGGGTGCCTCTGGGCACTTATTGGTGGAGCTATAGAGCTAGTAGGGCAGATGCGGGCATGAGGCCCGAGGGTCGAGAGGCTACAGGAGCAGAAGCTGAAGAGACAAGAAACACAAGAAGCCGAGCTGCCTCAGTCTCAAAAGGTACGGCCAGGACCTCAGGGGTGTCAAAAGGTGGAGCCATGGCCTCTGGTGTTTCTAAGGGTGGAGCTGCCACTCAGATGGACTAGGAGAATGGCACGCCTAAAGCAGAGAGAGCAGAGTTACCATCCCAGTGGGCCTGGAAGGTGGAGCTGAAGCCCAGAGCCAAGGGGCCTTCACTCAGAACCCGGAGACTGTGGCCAATACCTAGAGTCTGGAGGGCAGGGCTATTGTGTGAAACGTCTCAGAGAACAGAGGATTATTTTCAAGTCTTGAGGGCTAATGTAATGCATTCTGCTAACTTGCCTGGTGCCTGTTATGCCTTCGTTTCCTCCAGTTTCTCCCATTTGTAATGGAAATTTCTAACTTGTGCCTGTTCTGCCATTGTATCTTTGGAAGCAGATAACTTGTATTCTAGATATCACAGATGAAGAAGAATTTTTGGATTTTGGACTTAAGAGTTAAGACTTTTGCTATGATATGATGAGATGAATATGTTTTACAGGTGAGAAGGACATGAATTTTGGGGGGCCAAAGGGTGGAATGTCATAGATTGAATTGTGTCCCTCAAAAATATCTGTCAACTTGGCTAGGTCATGATTCTCAGTATTGTATGATTGTGTACCTTTTTGTAATCTACTGTGATTTCTTTACTTTTGTAATCTCTATTACTATGATGTAATAAGATGGATTAGCAGCAGTTATACTGATGAGGTCTACAAGATTAGATAGTGTCTTAAGCCAATCTCTTTTGAGATATAAAAGAGAGACGTGAGCAGAGAGACATGGGAACCTCATACCACCAAGAAAGCAGTGCCAGGAGCAGAGCACATCCTTTGGACCTGAGGTTCCTGTGCTGAGATGCTCGCAGACCAAGGAAGACTGATGCATCACAAGGACCTTCCTCCAGAGCTGACACAGAGAGAAAGCCTTCCCCTGGAGCTGATGCCTTGAATTTGGACTTATAGCCTACTAGACTGTGAGAGAATAAATTTCTCTTTGTTAAAGCCATCC
>NW_004443982.1:7515351-7521985 GCF_000243295.1 Trichechus manatus latirostris | reverse complement strand
ATGGGTTTTTACAATAGAGGTCTCATACAATATTTGTCCTTTTGTGATTGACTTATTTCACTCAGCATAATGTCCTCCAGTTTCATCCATGATTACATAAACTTTTAAGATGTCTCTTAGTTAGCGGATCCCCCCCTAAAATAGGTCCAGTTAGAAAGAATGAGACCTAATGGACTCTCAGCCAGAATCTTACGTCCCTGGTTACCCATTTGCAATCGGGAACCTCACTGGTCTTTTGTCCAACCTCACAGGACCTAGTCACCTGTTCTTGGAGGGAGTCTATGAGAACAGATGCCACCTGGGGCTTTTACAGAGGATTTACCACCCGAAGCCCAAACACCTACCGAAACACGGCTGAACTTTCTCCCTCTGTCCAGTGTTCACTGCTGTGGAGTCATCTCCTGTCACTGGACCTCTGGGCCACCACAGGTTGAGAGACCTCCACAACTTGAGGAGGGGTGCACCTTCTCTCTTCCTGGGTCCTTCCCGGGGGCTCAGTCCTTAGGGAGTTGGAACCAGGACCAGAGTAATTCGAGCCCCACGTTGGGTACCAAAATTTGTTGCCTGATTAGGTTCCGTGCCCTGGAGCAGTCTAGCCAATGAAACATAGTCCAAGTCAGAAAGAGAGAAAAAGTTTATTTAGGAGGTGACACCAACAGGGAGTCCGGCAGCAACGCAGGCTGTCTGTATGGAGTTCCAAAAGGCAATTTTACATTAGAGCTTATGTATCGTCATAAGGGGGACATAGTGTCTTTTAGGCACATAGCCCACAGATGGCATGGCTGGATGAGTTATTCATTACAAAATAATTACAAGAAACTCTTTATCAGACTAAAGAGATACATGCTGGACATCTCCTTATCAGGCTAAAGATTTATAGACTGGACATCTGGGCTCTAATCTTTATGTGTGGGGTCATAAGTCACAGGTGGCCAGACAAAAAGCAAAGCCATTAACAAAAGTATGTGGAAAGGAGAAGATGGGTAGAAAAAAACTTATAGGTTCATCATGGCATCAGTTATGTCAAGCTCTCAATTGCCCATTTTGAAAGGGAGAAAACACATTGCGAAGTATTAGGGTCACAATGCCAAGCCCCATGTAACTCATGAAAACTTCCCTTGGAATCTCCACCACTCCTGACGTGTAGTGAATTATGTCTAAATCGTCAATTGATATTTACCATAAGCTTCTCTGTGGCTTTATTTATTTTCCTAGGTATATGGGATTGCAAACCCCTCACCAATGGGAGCCACATCTTATACCTCTCTATTATGCTGTCATGTAGTGCCAGGCTTTGCTCTTGGGAGGTGCTCAGAAGTGTGTATGGTGATGTTAAGATGATGCTCGATGGTCAGCATTTGGAAGTATGAGCAATGAGGAGACTGAGGAAGATGGCGCAGATGGACCAGCATCAGTTTAGTTCACCATTAAACCAGAAAACCAAACCCGTTGTCGTTGAGTTGATTCTGATTCATAGCAACCCTATAGGACAGAGTAGAACTGACCCATAGGGTTTCCAAGGAGCAGTTGGTGGATTCGAACTGCTGACCTTTTAGTTAGCAGCCGAGCTCTTAATCACTACGCTACCAGTTCACCATCACTGGAGAACAACTCAGCATCACTCTTACTGCTCATGGGTCGCAACATTGCTTTGCACAGGAAGGGAAAAGTATTCTTACAGAGTGTGCGGTTTAATCTAAGCTCTTTCTAATCAAATTGCTGTCTCATCCAGTGGAAGAGGGAGGGAGACAGACCCAAGACTTCACTATTGGTTACTTTGTGTTAGAGATTAAGAAGGTCACCCATGGCTGGCAGGATCTCTCCAAGACAGCTAGGCTCACGGGGCTCCTTCATGAAGCTCTGAAATGAAAAGAGATCTGTGAAGCTGCTCCTTCTTTATGCTTTGCTCCAAGTTTTTCTCTTCTCTATCAGGTGCAGCCAGAAGCCTGGATTAGAGATCCCAGCTGTTGGAACCTCTGTCCATGGTGGAGTGTCCTATCTTCCCATCTGTCCATAAGGCCTCCAATCATCCTCTGTTCTCTTGGCTCTCTGCCTTGACACATGGACACCAAGTAGTAGTACAGAGTTTTCCTTTGGGTATTCCCTCAGTTCCTAGCCTAGGCTTAGCAGTTTTATGTAAAAGCTTATTCTGCAAGTATCGTAGGCAATAAAAAGAGCCATGTTTATTATATATACATCATATAAACCCATTGCCATCGAGTTGATTCCGACTTAGAGCAAACCTATAGGACAGAGTAGAACTGCCCCATACGGTTTCCAAAGCCGTAAATCTTTACAGAAGTAGACTGCCACATCTTCCTCCCTTGGAGTGGCTGGTAGGTTCAAGCCATCAACCTTTTGGTTAGCAGCTGAGCACTTTAACCACTGTGCCAGCAGGACTCCTTGAGGGATGATAACCAAACCAAACCAAACCCACTGCCATCGAGTTGATTCCAACTCGTAGTAACTCTATAGGATAGAGTAGAACTGCCCCATAGGGTTTCCAAGGCTATAATCTTTACGGAAGCAGACTGCCACATCTTTCTCCTGTGGAGCAGCTGGTGGGTTACAACCACAAACCTTTTGGTTAGCAGCAGAGCCCTTAACCACTGTGCCACTAGGGCTCCTTATCATACGTATAGGTGTGTGTATTTATTTATTCATATAATATTCTATTGCATAATCATTTTTATTGTGGTAAATATATATGTAACAAAACATTTACCATTTCAACAATAGTCACGTGTACAGTTCAGTGACATTAATTATATGTTCATCATGTTGTTCAACCATCACCCTTATCCATTCTGTATAATCTTTATACACAGCAATCCTTAAATAATATTCCCAAAGCAATTCTACACCAGATTTAGGGTCATATCTAAGCTCTGTGAGAAGGATGAAGGGCTTCCAATGAGTAGCTATGAATAAATGTGGTTCTCAAAATCCTTATCCACCTCATGCAACATGTTTTTCTTCCTTTTATTATTGGAACAAATTTTTAAGTACGTACATAGTACAGAGAATAATATAACAAACACACAAATATGCAAAACACATAATTGACTTTTATAATTTGCTTCCTTTTTTAAATATAAGAAAAAAATTATAGGTAAAGTTGAAGATTCCTTTGTACTCCTTCTCCAGTGCCATTTACCTTTCTCCTCAGAGACATCTACTATCCTCAATTTCGTGGGTCTCTTTACAGTCTATGTTCTTATAATTTTATCACACATATATTCATTGTGTGTTTCATGTATATTCATATGTGTGTTTACATAAATAATAACATACCGTACACATACTTGTACAATTTACTTTTCATTTCAATATAATTCAGCATATTTTTGGAGAAGATTCAATTCATTTGTGATAGCTATATATTACTGCATTATGGAACCCTGGTGGCGTAGTGGTTAAGGGGCTTGGCTGCTAACCAAAAGGTTGACAGTTCCAGTCCACCAGCCGCTCCTCAGAAACCCTATCAGGCAATTTTATTCTGTCCTATAGGGTTGCTATGAGTCGGAATCGGCTCAATGGCAACAGGTTTGGGTTTTAGTACTCCATTATATAAATATATTCCAATTTATTTATCCATTTTGTTATTGATGAGCATTAAGTTATTACCAGTTTTTGCTATTACAATAACCCTGTCCTGCAATACACAACACTTGTCCACTTGAACACATGAGTGAAAGTTTCTCTGGAGTACATACTTTGAAATGGAATTGCTAGGTATGTATATTTCCCAACTTTACTAGTAGTGTCAAGTTGCACTTGTTCCAATTTATACTCCCATTAGCAGCGCTTGGGTGTTCGTAGTTTGCCAGAGATCTATCAACATTTTATATTCTCTGACTTTTTGTATTTATTAATCTGCTGTGTGTGAAATAGAATCTATTTTTTTTATTCACATTTTGCTAATTACTTGTGAGGTTGAGCTTCTTTTTATATGTTTATTGGCCATTTAAGTGTCCTCTCTGGTGAATTGCTTGCTCAGTATGATATACTTACCCTTTTTTTTCTGATTTGTTTGTCTATTTCTAATTGATACATCAAAGATCTTTGTGTATTATGGATGCCAATCATTTGTTAGTTGTATGCATTGCAAATATATACTATTAAGCAATTGTTCAGGTTTTAATGTCATTTATAATGACAATTTTTTCCTTATATTTAAAATCTGAATACAGAAGTTTTAAGTTTTAATGTACTTCAATTTGTAAATATTTCCCTTCATGACTTGTACTTTTTAAGACCTATCTGAGGACATAAAGATATTCTGAAAAATTTTTTTCTAATGGTTTTAAAGTTTGAATTTTCACATTCAGGTACATTCATTTGAAATTTACTTTTTGCCAATGGTATGTAGTAAGGTTCTATTTTTTTCTACTTAGAGATAATCAAAAGTCCTAATACTACTTATTAAATAGTTTAACATTTCCTCAATTATTTATAAGGCTATCTGCATATCAATTTTCACATATGTGGATCTCTATTCTATTCCCATTTACTTATCTATTCATGTGCGAATACCACTCCATTTTAGTTATTATAGCTTGTACTGTATATAGCCATTTCCACACAAACTTCCAGCCCCAGGCAACCACTTACCTGCTTTCTGTCTTTACAGTTGTACTTCTAGAAATTGCATAAAACAGAATCATAAAATATATATTCTTTTCTGCCTGGCTTCTATTACTTAACATAATGTTTTTGAGGTTCATCCACCTTGTTATATATAGTAACAGTTTATTCTCTCTTAAGCTGAGTACTGTACTGTTGTGTGTATATACCACATTTTGTTTATCCATTCACCAGCTGATGGACATTTTGGTTGTTTTCAGTTTTCAGTTATTATGAACAATGCTGCTATGAGCATTTACCTACAAGTCTTTGTGTGGACATATGTTTAAAAAGCACATGATTATTCAAAGCAATAATTATAATATTGTATAGTTGGTATATAGCATATATTGTTGTTGTTGTTAACTGCTGTCAAGTCCATTCTGACTCATGGTGATCCCATGTGTGCAGAGGAGAACTTCTGCATAGGAGTTTCCAGGCTGTGACCTTTCGGAAGCAGATCACCAGGCCTGTCTTCTGAGATGGCTCTGGGTGGGTTTGAATCATCAATCCTTCAGCTAGTAGTTAAGCACTTAACCATTGCACCACCCAGGAATCCTATATCATGTATAGATATACTATGCATGATAATTATGACACAAAGGAGGGGGAAGAAAGGGGGCTACAATGCAGCAAAGTTGCTATATTTGACTGTATTTAAATCAATATTAACCTCAAGTACATTGCTAAATTAAAGATGCATATATTAATCCCTAGAGTAACCACTAAGAAAAAAATTTAGATTAAAAATCAAGGGCACACTGGCTATCAATTAATTTTTTCTATGTTTGTTTATCTGGGAATGTTTTTACTTCACCTTTTTTTAATTTTTTCCCATACAAAAATTTATACATACACTGTTATGTGACTCTAATTGCTCTCCCCATACTGTGACAGCACACTCCTCCTTTCCACCTCTGATTCCCCATTTCCACTCAACCAGCTCCTAACCCTCTCTGCCTTACAATCTCACCTCCAGACAGAAGCTGATAATTTAGTCTCTTGTATCTACTGGAGCTAAGAGGCACACTCCTCACGAGAATCACTTTAAGCCCCACAGTCAAGTCCAGTCCAGTCCCTGTCTGAAGAGTTGGCCTTGGAAATTGTTGTATTTCTGGGCTGATAGAGAATCCAGGGGCCATGCTTTCCAGGATTCCTCCAGTCTCAGTCAGACCATTAAGTCTGGTCTTCTTACTAGAATTTGAGTTCTGCACCCCGCCTTTCTTCTGCTCTATCAGGGACTCTCTGTTGTGTTCCCAGTCAGGGTGGATATTGGTGGTAGCTGAGCACTATCTAGTTCTTCTGGTCTCAGGCTGATGAAGTCTCTGGTTTATGTGGCCCTTTCTGTCTCTTGGGCTACTACTTTCCTTGGGTCTTTGGTGTTCTTCATTCTTTACTCCAGGCGGTCGCTTGCAAGCTTTTAAGACCCCAGATGCCACTCACCAAAGTAGGATGTAGAACATTTTCTTAATAAGCTTTGTTATGCCAGTTGACCTAGATGTCCCCTGAAAGCATGGTCCCCAGACCTCTACCCCTGCTCCTCTGTTCCTCAAAGTGTTTGGCTGTATTCAGGAAACTTCTTAGCTTTGGTTTAGTCCAGTTGTGCTGACTCCGCCAGTAGTGTGTGCTGTGCTTCCCTTCACCTAAGATAATTCTCATCTACTATCTAATTAGTAAATAACCCACCCTCTCCCTCCTCACCCTCATAACCATCAAAGAATGTTTTCTTCTGTGTTTAAACCTGTTCCTGAGTTCTTATAATAGTGGTCTTATACATATTCGTCCTTCTGTGACTGATTAAATTCACTCATCATAATGACCTCCAGCTTCCTCCATGTTATAAGATGTTTCATGGCTTCATTGTTGCTCTTTATCAGTGCGTAGTATTCCATTGTGTGGATATACCATAATTTGTTTATCCATTCGTCCGTTGATGGGCACCGAGGTTGTTTCCATCTTTTTGCTATTGTGAACAGTGCTGCAATGAACATGGGTGTGCATATATCTA
>NW_004443982.1:7485032-7509233 GCF_000243295.1 Trichechus manatus latirostris | reverse complement strand
TAATTCCAAGAAATTTTCCTCCTCTGTAAAATTTCTAGGTTCTTTATTTTGGGAGCTTGCTGAAGCCATCATTGATTGCCTCTTTATGTGATTTGATATTGATTGTTGTCTCCAAGCCATCAGTAAGTTATTATATTTATTTATTTTATGTTTGCTTACTGTGTCCTAGCTTCTTGTTTAGTTTTAATATGCCCAAATAGGCTGCTCTTATGAGCTAGTTTGATTACTGGCCCCTTTGAAGCTCTACTGTCCTGTCACCAGGTGGTTAGATCTATTACTAGGTATGTGAGCCCAGGAGTCTGCCCACTCCTCCTGTACGGATTCAGCTCAGGTGCCCAGGTAGATAGCCACCAAGTGTGTGGTGTACGCTTTCACTTACAGTCCTAGACAGGCATGGGTGATTGGTGTAGGCACAGGCATTTGGCTGCAGCAGGCGGACACACTCTGAGCAAGGCAGGGGGCTGATGGCCACCTCCGAGTGTACAGGAAGATGTGTGTCCCTCTTCCCTAGAGAGCATATGTGGGTGGGTTTTGCAGCCGGACTGTGAGCACCCAATGCTGTTGGCTATAAGGACTGGGGGGCACCTCTTATTCATGGGCCCCATCTCAGGTGACTAGGTGGTGTGGGTGGAACCACCTGTCCTTAGGCCCCTCATGTGGGTAGGTTAAGACTCTGCTTAATGGGCAGAGCAGTGTCAAATATCAAGAACCTGCCACTTCACAGCTGAAACAGTTGAAGTTAGACTTCCGGTATTTCCCCTGTTGCACTGCAGTAATGAAGGCCTACGCTTTAGAGATGGGCCCACACAAGTCTATGCAGGGGGAAAGGCTCTCAAAGTCCATGGATCCCTTAAGCCTGTGCCTAGGCAAAGGATCTGTGCCTACCCTGGGTTCCTGGATTAGGGGAGCTGGCAATTTATTTTTTCCCCCTGTTAATTTGTTCACTCTCCAGGACAATGATAATGGCTCCGGGTGTGTGACAGATCCTACTTCCGGCCCAGGGGACTCAGCAATTGCTGAATCTGGTCCAGGACCCAGTGCAGAGCAGGGAGCGGGGAGGTAAATGGGAGAGAGTTTTTCCCCAAGGGGGGTGTTTTTGATCCGTGCAGTAAGCTGTACACAAGTACTTATCTTTTGCCGAAGAGCGCTGCTTCTCATTGTTTCTGGGTTGCTGTATAGACTCTCTGGCGATGGGTCTCTCCCGGTGTGGAAAACGTGCCTCCCAAGGAGCCCTGCTTGCCTGCCTCACCGCTTACCCATGAGCCGCTCAGGCCTGAAGGGCTCAGGCTCTCGCCAGGTCACGTCTTGGAACTCCTCGCTGCTTCTGAACCGTCTCTCCCTCTCCCTGGCACTCAGTCCGGTTCCTCAACTCTGCCTTTGATGTTCAGGGCTGCCAGATTGCCGTATATAATTGAATCACTTGTTTTTTTGGGTCTTTGTTGTAAGAGGGTCCACCGGAAGCATCTGACTACACTGCCATCTTGGTCCTGCCCTCACCTTCATTTTTTAAAGGATAATTTTTATGAATATAAAATACATAGTTGACAGTTTTTTGCTTTCAACACTTTGAATATGTCATTCAACTACCTCTGTCTTTCATTGTTTCTGATATGAAATCACTTGTTAATTATTTTGTTGTTACCCTGTTTGTAATGATTTTTTTTCCCTCACTAGTTTCAAGATGCTGTCTTTCTGATATGAAATCACTTGTTTTTTGTGTTGTTGTTACCCTGTTTGTGATGAATTTTTTTCCTCACTGGTTTCAAGATGCTCTCTTTGTCTTTGTTTTTTTAGCAGTTTAAGTGTGATGTGTCTAAGTATGGATCTCTTTGTGTTTATTCTACTTGGGGTTTGTTTAGCCTCTCACATATCTGTTTATACCTAGAGATTAATGCTTTTCAGCAAATCTGGGACATTTTCAGCCATTATTTCTTCAAATTACTTTTCTGCTCCTCTCTGTCTTCTTGTTCTGGGACTTCCATTACATTAGCACATTTGTCTGTGTTCCATGGGTCTCTGACATGGTTTATTTTTCTAAAAAGTTTTCTATCATTTCTTTGTATTGGATAATTTCAATTAATTTATTTTAAAATTTACTGATTCTTCTGCCATCTGAAATTGGATTTGAGCCCATCAAGTGAAGTTTCCATTTTGGTTATTGTACTTTTCAACTCTAGAATTGCCATTTATTATAGTTTCTAATTTCTTTTCTGAAATTCCATATTTGTTGAGTCAATATCATAATATTTTCCTTTAATTCTTTGATACTTTAATACTTTGAACGTATTTGTAATATATTATAATAGCTAATGTAAAGTCTTTGTCTGCTAAATCCAATATCTGGGTCCACTCAGAATAAATTTCTATTAACTGCTTTTTTCTCCCCCAGAGTGTAAGTCACATTTTCTTGTTTGTATGCGTGTCTCAGAATTTTTGGTTAAAAAATGGACATTTTAGATAATAAACTGTAGTGATGCTGGCCTCTGTTTTCTTTTTCTGAGAGTTGTTGTTGTTTACTTTTTAGTAACATTCTTGGACTTAAACTGTGGAATTTGTCTCTCCAATGGTGTGTGGCCACTGATGGCTCTTCTTAGATTTATTATTATTATTTTAATTTTCTAACCTGGATTCCTAGGGGCCACTCCTTTGTGTGCATATCTTAGTGGTTAGACAATGATTTGGGCAATAGTTATACAGAAACATCTCAAGCCTGTAAGACTTCCACCTTTTGATGATTTATTTGTGTGTGGATTGGTGAATACGTTCAAATTTGCAGTTAATTTTCAAGTTTCCCTTGGCTTTTACTTTTCACTGAGCTCTCTGGGGGTTCTTCCGTGCATGTGTGTAATTTCCCAGTCATCCAGATATGTGGAGAGCTTATCTCAGCCATTCTATGGCTCTGTCATTTCTAGCATCTCCCTGTTAAATTTCTGGCTTTTCTGTTGCTCAGTGTAAGCAGGACTTAAAATTCAGACTAGGAAAATTGTGCGTTCTCCCCATTTGTTTCCTATCAAATTTGCTACCTTTAATACACCAAATTGAGTCTGTACACTCTAGAAACAAAGCTTCTGGATTTTATGGCCAGCCTTGTGCTGGTAAAACTAATTTCTCACCAATGGAGTTAGGGACCAGGGCATGTGAACAACCCCAGGAATGAAGGCTATAGACTCTTGGTGGTTCTACCCAAAGCTTTAGCAATTTCTTAAAAATAAGTGCCTCTCAATTTTGTTATCTACTTTTAGATGATTTACAAAGCTCTGAAATGGTTGTTTTTGACAATTTTTCCCATTTTATACTTTTTTTTTTGATGATGTCTTCCTGCCACCATAACATGAAGGCTTACTCTCTTTTCTTTTTAGTGACACCCGTGAGTTCCTCTTAGTCTCTCTTATGTCTTCTGGTGTCAAAAACATTAGAAAGATCTGGATTTCATCTTGTGGCTTGACAGAACTCCAGGATGCTCTTAGCCAGGCAATGTAATATATGGAACAACTGCATCTAAGCCTGGAAAACCGGCAGCACTAGGTATGAATGGGAGATAGAGAAATAGTTTACTTCTATTATATGGAGACAAAATTTAGGGTTGAGTAATTTACAAGGACTTTTAAATAAGGGGTACCAAATTAACTCACAAGTCAAGAAGGTGTCCAATGTCTGGCAAAGGTGTGGCATGAGTTCAGGAGGATATTTACTGTTTTCCTCAAGCAAATTAGAAAGGAGCTGAGATCAGAAAATTTATCCTGAAGGTGGTTGCTGTAGAATAGGAGGGGGCCTTGAAGGACATTGTAAATAATTATGTTATGGTGGGTTTTACCAGACAACTATTCTCCCAATTTAAAAGAGGCAATATAGTATGATGGTGTACATCATATTCTTTGAAGTCAAACAGATTTAAATACCTCCAGGCAACCAGAAAGATTCTCTCCTTAACTTCTGCCCACACCATCCTTAGAGACCTGCTATTTTTGTGCAGGGCATCTGGCAACCCCATTCACAGATACCCATTTTTACTTCTAATTCAGAACTAAGGGAAACTTTAGGTTTGATCAATTTACAAATCCCAGGACCAGGAAAGGATAAGGATTCCCTTTTTTTAGGGAGTGGGATAATATCCTAGAGTAACACCAAGACAGTGGGGAATCCTCACTTAATTCCCATAGTCCTGTGGATCCTACCAGGGCTTTGTACTCAAGTTAGGAGCAGGGTTTGTCTGGGCTAGCTTGGAGTAGTAGGCCAGGTCAGAAGAAATTAGGGTGGGTGATAAGGGAGTGCAGAGGGAGAGGAAGCTGTGAAGAATGGGGAGGAGAGCTATTTTTAATTTTACTTGAAGGTATTCTTTAAAAATTCAAATAAAATAACAAAAACCCTCTATAAAACCTCATTAAAAATTACCTTGACAAATTTTCAAATCAATTTGAACCTTTTGAGACAGATCATGTGGCTAGTGCTACTCATTCACAGGAGCACAGGAAGGCTATAATTCAAACAAGTATGTACTGAATGCCTAGGATCTTTGAATCCTTTCAGCACTTTGCTAAATGCCATTAATACTTGACTACGGAAATTCTCTTTGTCTTTTTGACATCAACATTCAAAGGAAATTTTAAAACATATTACAACTATAATGTACCTCATTTCCTTGCTTCTCAAGACACCCATTTTCCCACTCTGAAACTGCAATACATTTTTCAATCAACCTGTTCATTTAATGTGGTAGTGTTCCTCATTTCTTTCTTTTTTTTTTTAATTACACTGTAGGTGACAGTTTACAGCTCAATTTCTCATTCAAAAACTTATACACATATTGTTTTGTGGCATTGGTTGCAGTCCCCACAATTTGACTGCACGCTCCCCATTTCCACTCTGGGTTCCCTGTGTCCATTCGTCTAGTTCCTGTCCCTTCCTGCCTTCTCATCCTGCTTTTGGACAGGAGCTGCCTATTTGGTCTCGTATATTTGATGGAACTAAGAAGCACTTTCCTTCTTCAGTTCATTCTGTTCCGAATCCCTGCTGAGAATTTGCATTTCCACCCCAGATTTACTGAATCAGCATCTACATTTTAATAAGATCCCCAGGTGATTCTTATGTATAATCAATTTTGAGAACCACTTCTCTACTAGTGGTTCTCAGAATTGCTCCCTAACCAGCAGCATTACCATCACCTGGGAACTTGCTAGAAATGCAAATTCTCAGGAAAGGGTGGAACTTGAAGGAACTGGTTTAAAGTCCTGGTCCAAAGCAACCAAGTCAGACAATGTTCTGTTGTAGTCCATAGGTAGGTTTTCATTGGGTGATTTTTGGAAGTAGATCCGAAGGCCTTTCTTCCTAGTCTGTCTTAGTCTGGAAGCTCCACTGAAACCTGCCCACCATGGGTGACCCTGCTGGTATTTGAAATACCAGTGGCATAGCTTCCAGCATCACAGCAACACGCAAGCCTCCACAGTATGGCAAACCGACAAATGGGTATTGGGGACAAAAGACAAACTCATATAAGTAATCAGAGATTATGTACTTTTGTAACTGTTATTACGTAAATTTGTATCTAATTATGTTAATAGGGATAAAAGTGACTCAGTACTCCTTGAAGGATGGGAATAACATGGATTCTAGAGTCAGATCAGGGTTCAACTCTTGGTTCTGCCACTTACTAGTTGTGTAACCTTGGGAAAGTTGTCTAACTTCTCTGAGCTTCCATTTCCTTGTTGGTAGAATGGGGGTAACATTACCTATGTTACAGGGTTGCTATGGGAAGTAAATATAAAGTCCATGGCCTCTAGCTAGTACTTAATAGGTAGTAGCTATTATTATTTGATATATCTTTTTTCTTCCATAGCTCAGCACCTAACTCAGCGAAGTGTACAGAAATAACGTAATCAGCAAATGTTTATGGAGCTGAAAAATTAGTATTTCTTCTATATTTTCTTCAGGCTGTTTTATTCACTGCTATTATATGTAGCCTCATGGTAATCATTCAGGTGAAGTAAATTGGTGGACAATTTGTGGGCTGCCATATTTTCAGAACTCATCTACGGTCTGGAAAGATTCATGAATTCACATTAACTGAAAGGTCACTATCTTCACTGTCTCACTGATGAATATTCTGGCAGTCGATTATAGCAGGAAATAGTGTAAATTTTCTTCTTGATGTTTACCGTGCTCTATGTGTGTTATCTTATGCCAACTACTCCAAACTGGTGAGTATATTACATTCCATATTAGATGTTCTTGAGAAAAACAGCAAATTGCGGTTAATCAGTGAGTTTTCCCATTAAGCAGATCACTTTCTGGTTACTCTGTCAGGGGAACATTTGATTAATCAAAATGTGCCTCCCTGTGAGCCAAAGAGTATCCTAGGCTTACCTTTGCAATAATTAGAGCTAGGACGCTTTTCCCATTTCACAAACATGTGCAAGGAATTATGCTAGGGGCTATGGGGTAAAAAGATATTCAAGAGGTTTTTTTTTACCTTCAGAGGGGTTTGAACCAAGGAGAGGTACAGAGATCAGTATAACACAAGGCAGAATATTAGCTGAGTTAAAAGGGGCACAATGTGCTTCGGGAATATGAAAATTAGGGAGATTAATTTCTGTTGGACAAACTATGAAAACTCTGGGAGGAAATACAACATAACTTCTATTCCTGATACCAGCTGAAATCTCCTTAAGCTCCATTGGCTATCAAAGGTAGTAAGTCTTACCTAAATCTTAAGTCCAACTCAGAATTATTCCTGCTTGTGTGACTTTGCAAACAAGGCTGGTCCCCAGCTCTGATATAGCAACCTCAATAAGCACCTACTCTCTTTCTTAAGCTTCCCTTTTATCTCCTGTCATGCATTGAATTATGTCCCCCCCAGATATGTTTCTACTTGGTTAGGCCATGATTCCCAGTATTGTGTGATGGTCCACCATTTTGTCATCTGATGTGATTTTCCTATGTTTTATAAATCCTATATCTATGATGTTGATGAGATGTGATTAGTGGCAGTTATGTTAATAAGGTAGGACTTAATCTGTAAGATTAGATTGTGTCTGGAGCCAATCTCGTTTGAGAAATAAAAGAAGCGAGCAGAGAGATTTGGGGATCTCGTACCACCAAGAAAGCAGTGCCAGGAGCAGAGCATGTCCTTTGGACCCAGGGTTCCTGCTAGGGGAAGCTCCTAGACCAGGGGAAGATTGATGACAAGGACCTTCCTCCAGAGCTGACAGAGAAAGACTTTCCGTAGAGCTGGTGAATGGAATTTGGACTTCTAGCCTACTAGACTGTGAGAGGATAAACATCTCTTTGTTAAGCCATCCATTTGTGGTATTTCTGTTATAGCAGCAATTGATAACTAAGACATCTCCCTTCTACAGGCCTGGCCATCTTTGGCAGGCCAACCCTAAATATATTAGTCTACTTGGTTACTGGTTGAAGTCAAGTTCTCTTAAGTGGAGCTTGTATTTTCTAAGGGTAGCACATTTTGAATTGTCCCTCTGTTCCTGGCAACCTATTATGTCTCATAAAGACATCAAATTTATCAATAAAACAAAGTTTAATAAGAAAACATCAATACATGCTACTTTAAATATAAACATTTATGCAATATGCAAAAGCAAGCACATATAAAAGCTGCACTTTTTTTCTTTTTTATTGCTATAAAAATATAGATAACACAACATTTGCCGTTTCAACATTTTTAAAAGCCGCATTTTAAATGCTCCTGTTGGAGAATTTTTCTGGGAGATAGGTAAGTTAAGGCTTCTTAAAATACATGTTTAATAAAATTTGGATTTAAGACCCCTTCTTTTTTACTTCCTGGTAAATCTCCCTCTAGTAAACATAGACATTCATAATTAGGCTCGTCTGCCTCAAATTTCTTCTTTCTGCTGATTTGTTGTGGATAAATGCTTCTAAAAATCTCTGAAAGGCAGATGCTAGCAGGAGGCAGTTTCCATGGTGACTTCAGAGTTCACATTGTTGTTTTTAGACACTGTAAGTATGGCGATTGCTTGTTACTGTGCAGCTCTTACTCATGGTAAGAAAGGTCACAGGGTAGAGAGTGAGGAGGATATGGCCAGCCCAATAGTCTGGACCTCCTGTGGTGTGGATTTAGAAGCTTTGTATTTCTCATGTCTATTTGTCTAACTTTACCATTCGATGCTGAATCTGATCTGGGCTGAATAGATAACGCAGATACCCAGAATGAGCAAATCAGAGAGCATAAAAAATGGGGTCATGGGAGGGCTTTTCATCACAAGTGAATGAAAGTCGATGATGTTTCATAATAAAGCAGCAAATACACTACTTATTTTCCTGACAAACTCATTCCCTCTCTAAACAAAACTATTTTAATTTTTAGTGAAAGAGGAGGAAGAGAAAGCCACTGTTTACTTCAAAGTCAAATTCAGATTTATTTCTCTTTCACACCATAATGGACATATTTATAAAACATTAATACTAAGCGAATGAGAGTGTACACATTATACAATAGCTTCATTTACATTAAGACAGCTATTTCCAAATAATATGCCTTTTATGAAATTTAAATCTTTCTCTCTCTTTTTTTCTCCTTCGAATGTAACCTTGCAACTTCAGCTAAACTAGGACACTAAAACAGGGAAAAGTTGAAGTCCCCTCCTGTTGCAGGCTGAGTTTCCCAGGAAACACTCTGAGACTCTAAGATCTGTGTGCAAGAGGTTTATTGGGGAACGACCCCTGTGAGGGAACAAGGGAAGAAGGAATGGACAGAAGGAGGAGTTGAAGTGTAATGCAGTAGCAACAGAGACCATACCCCATCCCATGGGACGCTTGGGAGGTAGAATGGCCATTCAGAGTTATCCTGATCAGAGGCAAATGAACTGGGCTTTTACACTACCCCCCCTACCCTGCCCCTTCCAGCCCTAACCAATCATTTGATGTAGGTTATACCCAGGGAGGAGTCCCTGGGTGGTACAAACAGTTGATGTGCTCTTCTGCTAAATCAAAGGTTGGCAGTTTGAGTCCATCCAGAGGTGCCTTGGAAGAAAGTCCTGGCAATCTACTTCTGAAAAATCAGCCTCTGAAAACCCTATGGAGGAGGTGGAGCCAAGGTGGCGGACCAGTCAGATGCACTAAGCCATCCCGCCACAACAAAGACCCGAAAAACCAAGTAACAAAGATATAGATGTCAATCCTGGAACCCTGAAACTTAAATGAATGGATAAATTATTAGATGGGAAGTCACTGAGGAGAAGAAGAAACTGATAGAAAACGAGAAAGGAAGAGAGATACAGAGTGGAGATTCCCCGCCAAGTGGCGTGACTCAGCGTGGCCAGCTTGGAAGAAAGCCAACAACTCCACAGGCAGAAAGGGACCTCCACGGAATACTCAATAGGAGACAGAGGTATGGCACGGACACACCCAGGACTAAGTAAGACCACATTTGCTGGCTGCAACTCAAGGAGAAGGCCAGACTCTCTCACCTGGTAACCACAGGAGCACGCTTGTATAACCCCCACCCCACTGGCGAACAGTGGCTATAACTGCCCCATCATAGCAACCCCGACTGCCAGGAATCAGGATACCAACCAACTCCCTTGTTGCCCTCCTCCATCTAGCCCCCTCTGCCCCGCCTTCACCCCACCCACCTCTCTCCTCCGCCCTGCTGCCCACTACCCAGAGGGGAACTAGCTCAGACCCCAGGCCCCTCCCCATCAGCCCCAGACCCCTCCTGCTGCCCGCTGAAGCCCCAAGGGGAATACAGTCTCCGGGTCAAGGAGATTCTTGGCAAGAGGGACCCCGGGTTCAAAGGACACACTATTCTTCTGGCTCTTGTTTCTTGGTGGTATGAGGTCCTCATATCACTCTGCTTGCTTTTCTCTTTTATATCTCAAAAGAGATTGACTTAAGACACAACCTAATTTTGTAGGTTGAGTCCTGCTTCATTAACATAACTGCCACTAATCCCACCTCATTAATATCATACAGAATTTACAACACATAGGAAAATCACATCAGATGACAAAATGGTGGACAGACACACAATACTGGGAATCATGGCCTAGCCAAGTTGACACACATTTTGGGGGGCACAATCCAGTCCATGATGGGGTGATTATAGCTGCTGTTCACCAGTAGGGTGGGGGTTGTAGGAGCATGATCCTGTGGTTACCGGGTGAGAGAATCTGGGCTCCTCCTTGAGTTGCAGCCAGCAAATGTGGTCTTACTTAGTCCTGGGTGTGTCTGCGCCATACCTCTATCTCCTATTGGGAATTCCGTGGAGGTGCCTTTCTGCATGTGGGGTTGTTGGTTTTATTCCAAGATGACCATGCTGAGTCTTGCGTTTGGCCAGGAATCTCCACTCTGTACCTCTATTCCTTCCCTGTTTTCTATCAGTTTCTTCTCCTCAGTGACTTCTGATTTAATACTTTATCCATTCATTTAAGGTTCAGGGTTTCAGGACTGACATCTGTATCTGTTTTACTAGGTGTTTCAGGTCTCTGTTGCAGCTGGATGGCTTAGTGCGTCTGACTATTCCACTACCTTGGCTTTGCCTCCTCTCATTGTGGTTTTGATTTGCGTTTTTCTAGTGGCTAGTGATCGCAAGCATTTTCTCATGTGTCTGTTAGCTGCCTGAACGTCTTCTTTGGTGTTGTATCCTTTGCCCGTTTTTTAATTGGATTATTTATCTTTTTGTTATCAAGGTATTGAAGTATTCTATAGATTTTAGAGATTAGACCCTTGTCTTTGTTAGATATGTTGTAGTCAAAAAATTTTCCCCAGTCTGTAGGTTCTCTTTTTACTCTTTTGGTGAGGTCTTTTTTTTTAATATCATTATTTTTTATTGATAAATTTTTGCCATGAATTTCACCCTTTTTAAGTTTTATAGTTTGATGAGTTCTGACAAATGTATGCAGTCTCATAACCACTACCATAATGAAAATACAAAGCATTTCCAGCACCAAAAAAAAAAAAAAAATTACCTCTTGACTCTTTGCAGTGAATCCCCATCTTCTGCCAGCCTCTGACAACTGTTGATCAATTTTCTGTCCCTATAGCTCTGTCTTTCCCAGAAAGTCACAAAAATGAAACTATACAATATGCTATCTCTGGTGCCTGGTATATTTCACTAAGTATAATGCTTTTGAGATTCACCCATATGGTTGCATGTACAAGTAACTTGTTTCTTTTATTGTTTTATAGTATTGCACTGTATGAATGCACCACAATTTATTCGTCCGTTACTGGACATTCGGGCTGTTTGCAGTTTTTGGCTATTGTGCATAAAGCTGTTAAGAACATTTGAATATAGATCTTTGTGTGAACAGATGCTTACATTTCTCTTGGAACTAGAATCACTCAGCCTACTTAGAACTGGACTCACTCAGCCATATGTTAAATATATGTTAACTTTATAAGAAACTTCCAAATTGTTTTCCAAAGTGGCTGTATCATTTTGCATCCCTACCATCAATGTATGAGAGTTCCAGTTGCTTCTCATCCTGAACAACACTCGGCTATTTTAGGTCCTTTGTGCTTACTTGTAAATGTTAGAATCAGTTTGTCAATTGCTAGAAAAAAATTAAAAATAAAAAAACAAAGCCGGCCACAATTTTGCAATTTTGATCGTGTTGTATTTATAGATAAATCTTGGGAGAAGTAACATCTTAACACTATGGACTCTCTCAATCAATGAGCATGGCATAGCTCCTGATTTATTTATGTCTTGTTTATCTTAGAAAAGTTTCATAGTTTTCAGTGTAGAGGTCCTGCACGTATTTAAAATTTCAATATCCAATTGTTTGTCATTGGCCTATAGGAATAAATTTTTTAAATAATTATTGTGTATCCTGTGGACTTGTTAAACATACTTATTAGTTCTAGTAGATTTTTTTCTGTGTATTTATCACAATTATATAGACTATCATGTCTGCAAATAAAGATAGTCTATGTCTTCCTTTCCAATCTGTATGCCTTTTATTTCTTATCTTACTTTTATTACACTGGCTACGACCTCCAGTACAAGGTTGAATGGAATTGGTAGAGTGGACATTTTTTCCTTGTTTCCAATCTGAGAGTGAAAGCATTCAGTCTTTCACCATTAAGTATAATGTTAGCCATACATTTTTGATAAGTTCCCTTATCAGGTTGAGGTAGTGATTTTCTATCTAGTTTGCTGAGAGTTGTCATGAATGGATGTTGAAACTTGTCAAATATTTTTCTGCATCAATTGAAATGATTGTATGGTTTTTCATCTTTAATCTGTTGATGTAGTGAATTACATTGATTAATTTTTGAATGTTGAAACAACCTTACATTTCTGGGGTAAACTCCACTTGGTCATGATGTATTATTCTTTTTACATGTTTATGAATTTAATTTGCTAATGTTTTGTGAAGAATTTTTGTGTTTAATTATATGAAGGATATTGGTCTGTAGAATTCTTTTCTCCTAATGACTTTGCCTGATTTGAGGATTGGGGTGATGCTGACCTCATACAAAAAAAATGTTTCTGCCACTTCAGTGTTCTGAAAGAGTAAATGTAGAATTGTATTGTTTCTTCTTTAAATGCTTGCTATAATTGACTAGTTATCTGAAACTGGAGTTTTCTTTTTGAGAAAAATTTTAATAGGTATGGGGCTATTCAGATTATGTATTTCTTCTTGAGTGAACTTTTGTGGTTTCTGACTTTTAACCAATTTCAATTTCAAAAGTTGTTTATAATATTACCTTGTTTTCCTTTTAATATCTGCAGGATATATGGTGATGGATCATCTTTCATTCATGATATATATAATTTCCCTCTCCCTTTTGTTTTTTGCCTTAATTAGCCTGGTGAGAAGTTTATCAATTTTATTGATTATTCAAAATAAAAAATTTGATTTTATTGGTTTTCTTTATTATTTTCAATTTTCATTTGATTTCTGATCTTTATTATTTCTTCCCTTCTTTGTGTTTACTTTGCTTCTTTTTCTCTAATTTCTTAACATGAAAACTTAGATTGATTTGAGAACTTCGAGACATATCTCTAATATAGACATTTCATACTGTAAATTTCTTTTAAACTTTGATTTTGCTGTATATCACAAATTTTGATGTGTTTTTATTTTAATTCACTTAAAATATTTTCTAATTTTCTTATATTTTTTGATCTGTAGATTATGTAGAAGAGTGTTCTTTAATTTCCTAATAGTTGGAGATTTTCCATATAAATGTTATTTTTAATTTTAAGTCCATTGTGGTCAGATAACCTTGTTGTTGTTAGGTGC
The DNA here is from genome assembly GCF_000243295.1 of Trichechus manatus latirostris. Taxonomy (NCBI): domain Eukaryota; kingdom Metazoa; phylum Chordata; class Mammalia; order Sirenia; family Trichechidae; genus Trichechus; species Trichechus manatus. The sequence goes on along the minus strand of NW_004443982.1, from coordinate 7,496,007 downwards.
CATCGAGTTAGTTCTGACTCAGGGTGACCCTATGTTTAACATGATGAAACACTGCCCGGTCCAGCACCACCCTCATAATCATTGTTATGTTTGAGCCCATTGTTGTAACCACTATGTCAATCCATCTCATTGAAAGTCTTCCTCTTTCTTGATGACCTTCTGCTCTACCAAGCATGATGTCCTTCTCCAGGGACTGATCCCTCCTGATAAAACGTCTTAAGTAAATGAGACGAACTCTCGCCATCCTCGCTTCTAAGGAGTATTCTGGCTGTACTTCTTCCACGACAGATTTGTTTGTTCTTTTGGCGGTCCATGGTATATTCAGTATTCTTCACCAACACCATAATTCAAAGGCATCAGTTTTTCTTCGGGCTTCCTAATTCATTGTCCAGCTTTTGCATGCATATGAGGTAATTGAAAACACTGTGGCTTGGGTCAGGTGCACCTTAATCCTTAAAGTGACATCTTTGCTTTTCAACACTATAAAGAGGTCTTTTGCAGCAGATTTGCCCAACGCAATGTGTTGTTTGATTTCTTAACTGCTGCTTCCATGGGTGTTGATTGTGTATCCAAGTAAAATTAAATCCTTGACAACTTCAATCTTTTCTCCGTTTATCATGATGTTGTTTATTGGTCCAGTTGTGAGGATTTTGGTTTTATATTCAGGTGTTATCCATACTGAAGGCTGCAGTCTTTGATGTTCATCAGTAAGTACTTCAAGTCCTCTTCACTTTCAGCAAGCAAGGTTGTGTCATCTGCATAATGCGAGTTTTTCATAAGTCTTCCTCCAATCCTGATGCCCCGTCCTTCTTCATATAGTCCAGCTTCTCGGATTATTTGCTCAGCATATAGACTGAATAAGTATGGCGAAAGGATACAACCCTGACACACACGTTTCCTGACTTTAAACCATACAGTATCCCCTTGTTTTGTTTGAATGACTGCTTCCTGGCCTATGTACAGGTTCCTCATGAGCACAATTAAGTGCTCTGCAATTCCCATTCTTAAAATGTTATCCATAATTTGTTATGATCCACACAGTCGAATGCCTCTGCATAGTCAATAAAACATAGGTAAACATCTTTCTGGTATTCTGTGCTTTCAGCCAGGATCCATCGGACATCAGCAATGATATCCCTCATTCCACATCCTTTTCTGAATCCAGCTTGAATTTATGGCAGTTTGCTGTTGATGTACTGCTGCAACCGCTTTTGAATGATCTTCAGCAAAATTTTACTTGTGTGTGATATTAATTATTGTTCAATAATTTCCACATTCTGTTGGATCACCTTTCTTTGGAATAGGCATAAATATGCCATAGTACAACAAACTGACAGATGGGTGGGGCAGATAACCTTATTTGTATGATTTTAACTCTTTTGAGTTTATTGCTATTTGCTTGTCTTTGGTAGTTTGTGTCAGTACAGACTGTGATTTCTCTTGATAAATTTTCCATGTACACTTGAAAAGAATGTGTATACTGCTCATGTTATGTTAAGGATTCTATAAATGTTCATTAGGTCAATTTTGATAGTATATTTTTAGTCTCCTTATTGATTATTTTTTCTACTTGTTCTATCAGTTACTGGAGAGGAGTGTTGAAAAGTTCAACTATAATACTAGATTTTTCTATTTTTTCTTGTAGTTCCATCAGTTTTCTTTGTATATATTTTTAAATTTTATATTGTTTTAGGTGAAAGTTTACAGTGCAAATTAGTTTCTCATTCAAAAATGTATACACAAATTGTTTTGTTACATTGGTTGCAGTCCCTGCATTGTGTCAGCACGCTCCCCTTTTCCCTTTCCACCCTGGGTTGCCCATGTCCATTCATCAAGTTTTCCTGTCCTTTCCCGCCTTCTGTCTTTGCTTTTGGGCAGGTGTTGCCCATTTGGTCTCATATGCTTGATTGAATTAAAAAGCACGTTCCTCACATGTGTTATTGTTTTACGGGCCTGTCTAATCTTTGGCTGAAAGGTGGACTTCGGGAGTGGCTTCAGTTCTTAGTTAGCAGGGTGTCTGGGGACAATAGCCTCGGAGGGTTTCTCCAGTCTTTGTCAGACCAGTAAGTCTAGTCCTTTTTGTTTTTGCAAATTTGAATTTTGTTCTACATTTTTCTCCCACTCTGTCCACGACCCACTATTGTGATTCCTGTCAGAGCAGTCTGTGGTGGTAGCTGGACACCATTTAATTCATTTGGGCTCAGGCTGGTGGAAGCTGTGGTTCATGTGGTCCATTAGTCCTTTGAACTAATATTTTCCTTGTGTCTTTGGTTTTCTTCATTCTCCTTTCCTCCATACAGGATGCGACCAATACGTGTATCTTAGATGGCCACTCACAAGCTTTTAAGATCCCAGACACTACTCACCAAAGTAGGATGTAGACTATTTTCTTTATGAACTATGTTATACCAGTTGAACTAGATGTCCTCTGAGACAATGTTTCCCAGCCCTCAGCGCCAGTAACTTGGTCCCTCAAGGTGTTTGGATGTATCTAGGAAGCTTCTATGACTTTGCCTTGGTCAAGTTGTGCTAAATTCCCCTTCATCAAAGTTAACACTTGTTTACTGTCTAGTTAGTGATTGCCCCTCCCCAGCCCTTCCCTCACTTTTAGCCATCAAAGATTTTTTTTTCTATATGTAAACCTTTTCTTGGGTTTTTATAATAGTGATCTCATACAATATTTGTCCTTTTGTGATTGACTTATTTCACTCAGCATAATGCCCTCCAGATTCATCCATGTTGTGAGATGCCTCCTGGATTCATCATTGTTCTTTATTGTTGCATAGTATTACATTGTGTGTATGTACCATAATTTTTTTATCCATTCATCTTTTTTGCTATTATGAATAATGCTTCAATGACATGTGTGTGCATATGTCTATTCTTGTGACAGCTCATATTTCTCTTGGATATATTCCTAGGGGTGGGATTGCTGGATCAGATGGTATTTCTATTTCTAGTTTTTAAAGAAGGCACCATATCATTTTCCATAGTGGTTGTACAATTTTACACCCACCAGCATTGCATAAGAGTTCCAATCTCCCAGCAACCTCTCCAACATTTGTTAGTTTCTGTTTTTTGGATTCGTGCCAGTAATGTTGGGGTGAAATGGTATCTTGTTGTAGTTTTGATTTGCATTTCTCTAATGGCTAATGATCTCAAGCATTTCCTCACGTGTTTGTTTGCCACCTGAATGTCTTCTTTGGTGAAGTGTCTGTTCACATCCTTTGCCCATGTTTTAATTGGATTATTTGTCTTTTTTTTTTGAGCTGTTGAAGTATTCCATAGATTTTAGAGATTAGACCCTTGTCAGATATATCATAGACAAAAATTTTTCCCAGTCTGTAGGTTCTCTTTTTACTCTTTTGGTGAAGTCTTTTCATGAGCATAAGTGTTTAATTTTCAGGAGCTCCCAGTTATCTAATTTCTCTTCTGGTGTTTGTGCAATGTTAATTATGTATTATGTATTAATACACATGTATTAATATGTATTCTATTTATGTTATATAATAGGGCTGTTAGTGTTGTCTCTATTTTTTCTACTATGATCTTTATCATTTTAGGTTTTATTTACATCTTTGATCCATTTTGAGTTAGTTTTTGTGTATGGTGTGAGGTATGGGTCCTGTTCCATTTTTTTACAGATGGATATCCAGTTTTGCCAGCACCGTTTGTTAAAAAGACTGTCTTTCCCCCATTTAATTGACTGGTCCTCTCAAAGATCAGGTGACCGTAGGTGGATGGATTTACTCTGGGTTCTCAATTCTGTTCCATTGATCTATGTGTCTGTCATTGTACCAGTACCAGGCTGCTTTGACTACCATGGCTGTATAGTAGATTCTGAGCTCAGGTAGTGTGAAGCCTCCTACTTAGTTCTCATTTTTCAGTAATGCTTTGCTTATCTGGAGCCTCTTTCCTTTCCATACATAGTTGGTGATTAGTTTTTTCATGTCATTAAAGAATGCTGCTGGTATTTGGATAGGGATTGCATTACATCTGTAGATCGCTTTAGGTAGAATTGTCATTTTCACAATGCTGAGTCTTCCTATCCATGAGCATGGCATGTTTTTCCATTTATGTAGATATCTTTTGGTTTCTTGCAATAGTGTTTTGTAGTTTTCTTTGTATAGGTCTTTTACGTCTCTGGTTAGCTTAATTCCTAAGTATTTTATCTTTTTAGGGGCTATTATAAATGATATTAATTTCCGATTTCCTTTTCGAAATTCTCTTTGTTAGTGTATAGGAATCCAACTGAGTTTTGTATGTTGATTTTATATCCTGCTACCCTGCAGAATCTATTAGTTCCAGTAGTTTTCTTGTGGAATCTTTGGGGTTCTTTATGTAAGTATCATCATCTGTGAACAGGGATAGTTTTACTTCTTCCTTTCAAATTTGTGTGCCCTTTATTTCTTTTTCTTGCCTTATTGCTGTAGCTAGGACTTCCAGCACGATATTTAATAGGAGTGGTGATAAAAGGAATCCTTGTCTTTTTCCCAATCTCATGGGGAACGTTTTCAGCCCCTCTCCATTGAGAATGACGTATGCTGTTGGTTTTGTATAAAAACCAAGACCGTTGATGTCGAGTTGATTCCGACTCATAGCGACTCTGTAGGACAGAATAGAACTGCCTCATAGGGTTTCCAAGGTGTGGCTGGTGGATTCAAACTTCCAGCCTTTTGGTTAGCAGCCAAATGCTTAACTACAGCAATGCCCTTTATTATGTTGAGGAATTTACTTTCCATTCCTATTTTATTGTGAGTTTTTATCAGGAATGGCTTGTGGACTTTATCAAATGTCTTTCCTGTGTCGATTGATATGATCATGTGATTCTTTTCTTTTGTTCTATTTATGTGGTGGATTACATTGACTGATTTTCTAATACTGAACCATCCTTGCATACCTGGTATGAATCCCACTTGGTCCTGGTGTATTATTTTTTTGATAATATGTTGAATTCTATTGGCTAGAATCTTGTTGAGAATGTTTGCATCTATATTCATGAGAGATATTGGTCTCTAATTTTCTCTTTTTGTCATGTGTTTGCCTGGCTTTAGTATCAGGGTTATGCTGGCTTCATAGAGTGAATCGGGAATATTTCTTCCTTTTCTATGTTCTGAAATAGTTTGAGCAGTATTGGTATGAGCTTTTCTCTGAGTGTTTGGTAGAATTCTCCAGTGAAGCCGTCTGGGCCAGGGCTTTTGTTGTTGTTGTTGTCGGGAGTGTTTTTATTACCTCTTCAATCTCTTCTCCTGTTTTGGGTCTGTTCAGATTTTCTGTCTCAGTTTGTGTTAGTTTATGTAGGTAGTGTGTTTCTAGAAATTTGTCCATTTCCTCTACTCCCTCAAATTTGTTGGAGTACAGTTTTTCATAGTATTCTTTTATGATCCTTTTTATTTCAGTTGGGGCTCTTGTAATGTTACCCATCTCATTTCTTATTTGGGTATTTGCTTCCCCTCCTGTTTTTCTCTTGTCAGTTTGGCCAAAGGTTTGTCAATTTTGTTGATGTTTTCAAAGAACCAACTTTTGGTTTTGCTGATTCTTTTGTTTTTCTGTTATAAATCATATTTTTTAAATCTCAAATTCCAGTTGTTCATTATTAGTATTTATGAATATGATTTACCTTTGTATATTGATGTTATATCCTGTGTCCTTGCTAAACTCACTTCTCAGCCCTAGGATCTTTTTTGTATATTCTGTTAGATTTTCTATGTAGGTAATCATAGAGACATTTGCAAATAGAGACAGTTTCATTTATTTTTTCATTTTTGTATGCCTTTTATTTCTTTTTCTTGCACTATACTGCACTGACTAGGACTTGCGGTACATTGTTGAATAGGGGAAAGCATTCAGTGTCTCAACATTAAGTATGACGTTAGCTTGTAAGTTTTTTGTAGATATCTTTTTTAAGTAATGGAGGTTCCCTTCTATTCCTAATTTGCTGAGCAGTTGTATCTTGAATGCATCTTTGATTTTGTTGAATGCATTTTCTGCATTTATTATGATGATCATATGGTTTTTCTTATTTAGTCTGATTGATTTTCTAATGTAGAACCAGGCTTACATTCTGGGGATGAAACCCATTTGGCCATGATGTATTAACCTTTTTATATGTTGCTGAATTCGATTTACTAATATTATGTTTAGGATTTTGTGTCTATTTTTATTAGGGATATTGGTTCATAGTTTTCTTTTCTTGTAATATCTTTGCCTGTGTCTTAGTCATCTAGTACTGCTATAACAGAAATACCACAAGTAGATGGCTTTAACAAAGAGAAATTTATTTTCTCACAGTCTAGTAGGCTAGAAGTCCAAATTCAGGGCATCAGCTCCAGGGGAAGACTTTCTCTCTCTGTTGGCGTTCTCATCAATCTTCCCCAGGGCTAGGAGCTTCTCCATGCAGGGACCCCGTGTCCACAGGACATGCTCTGCTCCTGGCACTGCTTTCTTGGTGGTATGCGGTCCCCGCTCTCTGCATGCTTCCCTTTCCTTTCATCTCTTGTAAGATAAAAGGTGGTGCAGGCCACACCCCAGGGAAACTCCCTTTACATTGGATCAGAGATGTGACTTTAGTTGTTACAATCCCACCCTAATCTTCTTTTAACATAAAATTACAATCACAAATTGAGGACAACCACTCAATATTGGGAATCATGTCCCAGTCAAATTGATATACACATTTTTTTGGGATGTAATTCAATCCATGACAGCCTGGTTTTGGTATTAGGGTAATGCTGGCCTCATAAAATGAGTTAGGAAGTGTGCTCTTTTCTTCTATTTTTAGGAAGAGGATGTGCAGAAGTCCTGTTATTTCTTTCTTGAATGTTTGGTAGAATTTGCCAATGAAACCATTTGGGCCTGGAGTTTCCTTTCTCGGAAGTTTTTTAACTACAATATACAAGTTATGTATTTTTCTTCAGTAATGTTTGGTAGTTTGTGGCTTTCAAAAATTTATTCATTTTATCTAAGTTGTCAAATTTATACACCTAAAGTTGTTCATAGTATTCTTTTATTATCATTTTATTGTCTGTCTGATCTCTAGTGATGTCCCCACTTTCATTCCTGATACTGGTAATTTGTGCCTTGTCTGTTTTTTTTTTTTCTTTCTTGAATAGTCTCACTACAGGTTTAACAATTTTATTGTTCTTTAGAAAAAACAGTTTTTAGTTTCATTGTACTCTCTATTATTTGTGTATTTTCAATTTCATTTATTTCTGCTACAAATTTCCCTCTAAACATTGCATTAGCGGTAACTCAGAGATTTTGATATGCTGTATGTTCATTTTTATTTAGCTCAAAATAATTTTTAATCTACTTTGAGTCATCCTCTCTGGCTCAAAGAGAGGTTATATAGAAATATGTTGTCTAATTTCTACATGTATAGAGATTGTCCAAGTATCTTTCTGTTATTGATTTCTAGTTTAATTCAATTACGGTCCAAGAACATACATTTTCATAATTTCTATTATTTTCAATTTGTTGAGTTTGTTTTATAGCATAGAATATGATCCTTCCTGGTGAATATTCCATGTGCGTTTTGAAAAGAAAGTGTATTTTGCTATTGTTGGTTGGCACGTTCTATCCATGTCAATCAGGTCTAATTGTTTGATAGTGTTGCACAGGTCTTCTGTAACATTATTGATTTTTGATCTTTTTGATCTATCAACTATTGAGAGAAGAGTGTTGAAATTTCTAACTACAACTGTAGGTTGATCTATTTTTCCTTTCAGTTTCATTGGATATTGCCTCATGTATTCTGAAGCTCTATTTTTAGGAACATATGCATTTAGCATTACGTGTTCTTAGGGAATTGAGCCCTTTATCATTACATTATGTCCATCTTTGTCTGCTTTATCTGATATTAATATGGTTACTGCAGCTTCCTTTTGGTTAGTGTTTGCATGTTATAACCTGTCACTGTCTTTATATTTAAATAAGCTTTAGACAGTATATAGTTGGGTCTTGCTTTTCATCTGATTTGACAATCTTTGTCTTTTAACTGGTTTGTCTAGACTATTTACATTTAATGTGATTATTGATGTGGTTCCATTAGAATCTAACATCTTGTTAGCTGTTTTCCATTTGTTCAATCTGTCTATCTGTTCTTTGTTTCTTTTTTTCTAATTTTCTGACTTCTTTTGTGTTAATTGGGCATTTTTTACAATTCCATTTTATCTCCTCTATTAAATTGTTATTTATACCTCTTTGAAAATTTTAGTTGCTGTCCTATGAAGTACAATGTACATCTTTAATAATTGGGCAGGGGGTTTGTTTACCTTCTATTGATATTATACCATTTTGTGTTTAGTATAGGGCTTTACAATAGTATATTACCAATACTTTTCTCTCATTTTTTTCAAACTATTGTTCTCATGTTCTTTACTTTTGAAGATGATATAAACACACAATATATTGCTATTATTTTATTCTTGAGACAGTTATCTTTTGGAGTAATTAAAAATAAGAAAAATGAACTTACTTTTACCTGCTTTTATTCTATTTCCAGCACTTTGTGTAGATCTAAGTTTCTTTGTGTAGATTAATTTCTTTTATACATCCAAGTTTGAGTCTGATAACATATTTCTTCTTCCTGAAAAACTTCCATGAACATTTTTTTTGTAGAGTAGGTCTCCTTGCAGTGAATTCCTTTAGCTTTAGTTTGCTTGAAAATGTCTTTGTTTTCACTTGTATTTGAAAGACTTTTTTGCTGTGTTGACAGGTTTTTGTTTTGTTTTTAGCACTTTAAAGATGCTACTCTATTGTCTTCTGGCTTGCATGTTTTCTTATAAGAAGTTGGCTGTAGTTCTCTTTGTCCCTATGTATGCAGTGTTTATTTTTTCTATGGCTTCCTTCAAGATTGTATTTTTACCTTTTGTTTTCAATGGTTTGGATATGATGCTTAGGAAATTTTTGTTTTGTTTTGTTTTTTCTTATCCTGCTTGGCATTCTCTGAGCTTCTTGGATCTGTGCTTTGGTATCTGTCACTAATTTTGGAAAATGCTTGGCCATTATTTCTTCTATTCCATTTTCTCTCTCTTCTCCTTCTGGGATTCCAGTTGCATATATGGTAAATTGCATCATGTCTGAGTCTGGTTCTGATGATTACTCTGTCTCTTAGGACTGTGTTGTTTTATTGCCTTTTTGTATGCTTTGTAATTTTTGTTGAAAGCTAGACATGTTGTGTAGGACAGTACAGACTGAGGTAAATAGTTTTTTAGTTTGGAAATGGGTTACTTTTTCTTTTGCTGGGCCTTTATCAGGTTCAGGACTTTCAGTCATTTTTAGTTAAGAGTTGTGCTTGGTCTGTGCTTTATTGTTGCTATGGTTACCCTCAGTGCACCACAGTCTTAAAAGTCCTGTATGATTATATGGTTTTCTTCCTTTATCTATTAATGTATAACATTTTAATATATTATATTTTCAAAGTTAAGCCATTCTTGAATTCCTAGGATAAATCATACTTAAATGTGATGGATTATTATTTGTTATACATTAAATGATTTAATTTGTTAATGTCATATTTAGGATTTTTGAAACTCTGTTCATTCATAAGGAAGATTAGTCTAAGACGTTGTTTTGTCAACTTTCATTGCCTGGTTTTGGGAACAAAGTTATATTAAGCTCCAAAAATAAAATGAGTAGCTTCCTTTCTCTTTTTCATTTCTGATGGCTTGAAAGTTGATAAAACCTGTAAAAATAATCAGAACCTTTTGTCATTTGGGGAGCATTCATTTGATTACAGATTAATTTTTGAATGCTTAGTGATTTATTTCCATTTCCATTTGATCTTGAGTCAGTTTTGTTAATTTAAATAATATTAGAAAAATATAAATTTTATCAATTTTCAAAATAAACTTATTCATATTTTTTGGAGTAGTTATGCCACTGTTTTCATCCCTTTTCATTTTTTATCAACCAGCCTTACCAGTGATTTGACCATTTAATTAGTTTTTTTAAGGATGCTCTTGCTTTTGATTATTCTCTCTCTCTGTTTATATTTTATTGATTTGTGTTATTATCTTTATTGTTACATAAATCCTTCCATTTTCTTTGTTTACTTTTTCAAATTCCCGTGATTAATGCATGACTCATTTATTTTCAATCTCTTTTAAAAAATTGTGTGAGGTTATCCATTTCTCTCCATACTGCTTTAGCTGCCACAATTTGGTAAATAGTACTTCCACGGTTGTATAGTTTTGTATAGTTTTAAATAACTTATAATTTCCTAAGATTATTTTTTTGTTAATATTTTATTGTTCTTTAAGTAAAAGTTTACACAGTAAATTAGGTTCCCACTTTACATTTATTTATTTATTTTATTGTACTTTAGATGAAGGTTTATAGAACAAATAATTTCTCATTAAACAGTCAGTACACATATTGTTTTATGACATTGGTTAACAACCCATGACATGTCAACACTCTCTCTTCTTGACCTTGGAGGACCTTTTTTTCATTTTGTTGAAAATATATGTAGCCAAAGATACACCATTTCAAAAATTTCTACATGTACAATTCAGTGACATTGATTATATTCTTCCAATTGTGCTGCTATTCTCAATATCCTTTTCAAATTATTCCATCACCATTATCTTCAACTCACTGTCCCCTAGGCTTCCCATTAAACCTTTTAAGTTGCTGTTGACAATTTGATCTCACATAGATTTTTTTTTTGTACTTTAGATGAAGGTTTACAGAACAAGTAGTTTCTCTTTAAACAGTTAGTACACATATTGCCCTATGACAATGGTTAACAACCCCATGACATGTAAACACTGTCCCTTTTCAACCTTGGGTTCCCTATCATCACAGCTTTCCTGTCCCCTCCTGCCTTCTAGTCCTTGTCCCTGAACAGCTGTGCCTCATTAGTCCTGTTTTGTTTTATGGGGTAGTCCAATCCCCAGCTGAATGGTGAACTGTGGGAGTGACTTCACCACTGAGCTAAAAGGGTGTCTGGGGGCCATACTCTCGGGGTTTC
>NW_004443982.1:7477191-7478203 GCF_000243295.1 Trichechus manatus latirostris | reverse complement strand
CTCAGGTGTTGCAGCACAGCCTGGCTAGAAGGTGTAGAGGTATACAATGCCAGGTATTCAGGGAACAGAAAGAGAAGGAAGATATAGAGAGACGAGAAACTGAGCAATGAAGAAAGACAAAAAGGGAAAAGGAGTAAAAAGAAAATGAAACAAATTAATGAAAAAAAAAGAAAGGCCCCCAAAGAAACAGAAAAAAAAAAACCCAACGTAAAAAGAAATGCTGTCAGGGATCCCTCTGCACGTCTGTGGAAGCTGAAGGGGAGTCTCCCTGCTACGCAACTCAGCCTGGCCAGAAAGGGCTCCCAACTCAAGAAAAGGAAAAGAAAACAAACCAACAATTCAAAACAAACAAACGAACAAAAGCTCCGGGATACCACCAGCAGGGCAGCCCAAACTGGGAAGCAGTTCCACACTACAACGGAGCTCCGCAGCCCCTAAGGAAGAAGCAAAGATTGTGCACAGAGCCAGGTACTTGAGCAAAGGGCTGGGGAGGTGGCGAGAGGCAAGTAAGGAATCAAAAGAAGCAGGAAAAAAAAAGGAATACTAGCAGCCAACAAATGGCACTCACAGAGCCAGCTAGTGTGGGCTGGTGTTTCTGGACAATAGACTGTCTCCGTCGAAAACAGAGGGGTCCGAGTGTGGGTGAAGAAGGGTAGAGAGTGGGAAAGCGTGTATCACAAATTTCCGGACCTCTGCAGCCCCTCAGGAAGAAACAAAGATGGCGCACGGAGCGAGGTACTTGAGCGAAAGGAGGGGGAGGTGGGGAGAGGCAAGGAGGAAATAAAAAGAAGCGGAAAAAAAGCAACACCAGCAGCCAACAAATGGCACTCATAGAGCAACCTGTTCGGGTGTGTGGAATCCAAGCAGTGGCTGTTTCCCGGTCAAGAGACTGTGGCCGCGGGAAGCAGAGGAGGCCAAATCGGGGTGAAGAAGGGTGGGGGGTGGGAAAGCATATATCGCCAATTACCAGTTGTTTTGTCTCCCGCTGGAAGCTCCGTGAGGCTGCTTTCTC
>NW_004443982.1:7472708-7476733 GCF_000243295.1 Trichechus manatus latirostris | reverse complement strand
CAGCTTTCCTGTCCCCTTCTGCCTTCTAGCCCTTGTCCCTGGACTGCTGTGCCTCATTAGTCCCGTTTTGTTTTATGGGGCTGTCCAATCCCTGGATGAATGGTGAACCTCAGATCTTTTTCTATTTTCTTAAGGTAGAGAGTTAGATTTTTAGTTTGAGATCTTTCTTCTCTTTATAATGTAGTTTGTTACAGCTATAAATCCCCCCCCCCAAATAGTGCTTTTGCTGTATCCCATAATGTTTGTTATGTTTTATATTTGTTTTCATTCATCTCAAAGTATTTTCTAATGTCTCTTGGTGATTTCTTCTTTGACCTTTCCTTGCTGACCCTCTGTCTAGTTTTTTTCTTTAATCCATCATTGAAAGTGAGGTATTGAAGTCTTCAACTATTATTGTTTATTTGCCTATTTCTTCCTCAATTTTGTCAGTTTTTGATTCTTGTATTTTGGGACTTTGTTATTAAGTGCATATATACTTGTTATATCTTCTTGGTGAGTTGACCCTTTTGTCATTAGAACATGTCTTTTTTCTCTAGTAACAATTTTTATCTTAAAGTCTCTTTTGTCTGATAAATTACAGCCACTCCAGCTCTCTTTTGATTACTGTTTGCATGTAATATTTTTTCCATCCTTTTGCTTTCAACTTATATGTATCTTTAAATCTAACGTGTGTCTCTTGTATGCTGCTATAGTTGGAGCTTGTTTTTTTATCCACCTGCCAATCTCTTGCTTTTATTTGGAATATTTAATAAATTTGCCTTTAATGTAATTATGCAATTACTGATTGTTGTTGATTGCTACTGAGTCAATTCCAACTTATGGATAAGTTAGGATTTATGTCTTCCATTTTGCTATTTGTTTTCCGTATGGTTTATATCCCTTGATCCTCAGTTCCTCCATTACTTCCTTCTTTTGTATTAAATAGATATATTGTAGTGTTCCGTTTTAATTCCCTTGCTGCTTCTTTTACAATTTTTGAGTTACCTTTTGAGGTTACCATTAACATTTTAATTTATAACAATCTGTCTTGAATTAATACCAACTTAAATTCAGAAGTATATAAAAATGTTGCTCCTATATAATCCCATTTCTCCCTCCTTTATGTTGTTGTCACAAATTACATTTTTATGATTGTGTTCCCACCGACTTAGATTTATAATTATTGCTTTGTTCAGTTGCCTTTCAAATCAGATAAGAAAAGAAAGGAGTTACCGACCAAAATTACATGTATACTGTCTTTTATATTTACCTGTTGTTACCTTTACCAGTGCTCTATTTCTTCATGTGCCTTCTAGTTACTGTCTATTGTTCTTCCCTTTAAGCCTGATGTACTCCTTCTGGTATTTGTTGTAGGGTAGATCTACTAGAGTTGGACTGTCAGTTTTTCTTTATCTGAAAATGTCTTAATTTCTGCTTCAGTTTTGAAGGATAGTTTTGCTGGGTATGGAATTCTGATGGACACTTTTTGTCTTTCAGCATTTTGAATGTCATTCCTCTGCCTTCTGGCATCCACAGTTTCTGACGAGAAATCAGCTGTTAATCTTATATAGGATTCCTTTTATGTGATGATTTAATTCCTGTTGGTGCTTTCAAGATTCTTTGTCTTTCAAATTTTTTATTATGATGTGTCTCGGTGTGGATGTCTTTGAATTTATTATCTTGCAGTTTGTTGAGCTTTCTGGATCTGCATATTAATGTTTTTCACTAAATTTGGAAAAAATTTTGTTTTTATTTCTTCAAATATCTTTCTGCTTTTTTCTCTCTCCTCTCCTTCTGGAATTCCCATTATGCATATGTTGTTATGCTCAATGAGTCCCATAGGTCTCTGAGGCTCTATTCATTTTTCAACTTTCTTTTGTCTCTGTTCTTTAGACTGGATAATAGCAACTGACCCATCTTTAAGTTCTTTGATTGTTTCTACTCAAATATGCCATCAAACCCCTCTAGTGAATTTTTCATTTCAGTTATTTGACTTTTAAATTCCAGAATTTCCATTTAGTTCCTTTTTATAATTTCTTTTTTTTATATCTTCCATTTGGTGAAACAATGTTCTCATGCTTTCTTTCTTTTTTTAGTTATTTAGACATTATTTCCTTTAGCTCCTTCAACATATTTAAAGTAGCTGTTTTAGAGTCTTTGTCTAGTAAGTCCAATGTCTGAGTTTCCTCAAGAACAGTTTTTATTGATTACTTATTTTCCTGTATAAGGATCATGCTTTCTTATTTCTTTGTATATTTTGTAATTTTTTTGTTGTGGAAATTGGCTATTTCAAATAGCATGATGTGGCAACTCTGGAAATTAATTTTTCCCCTTCCCCAGCATTTGTTGTTGTTGCTTCTTCTTCTTTTTTTCTTTTTATATAGTATGTATTTTATTAGTTTATACTAATACGTTCTCATATTAAAAGGTAATTTAGTGGAAGAAGCTTCATTTTGCTATTTGATTCGTCTGATAACACAGAGCTATACATTTTTAAAACTCTTCATTAGACAACATAAGAACAAAAAAAGACAAGTTAAACAACAATTTTTTTTTCCTTTCTTACAGGTGGACGTTGAAGTGCACCTAATTCAGTTTTCTTTTTAAAACTCTCCAAAGACAAAAGTAGATTAAAACCTAATTAAAATGAATTTTAAAATTGTTTACTAAATTACTGGTCTCCTGAACCATTTTCTGTTTTCTGTTGTTTTGATGTAGGTTCTTCTCTTGCTCTTTTCATTGATCCAGCTGCACTATTTTTGTCACATTTGACATCACTATCAAATTTATTTATTTTTTGCCCTGAAACTGTACTTTTCCTTGGCAAATTTATGTCCCTTTCCTTTTCCTTTAAATTTGTGACCTTTTGACTTCCATTTGATTAGGGATTCTTGTTGATCTTCCATGATTTTTTTCAATAATGCTTTTTCCACCTCTCCTTCTAGTACTTTCCATATCACTTCTTTGTTCCTTAATTGTAGGTTACCATTACTTGCATTTTTGGCTTTATCCAGTGCTTCTTTAGCTTTTTCTTTACATAGAATTACTCTCTCTTTTGCTCCTCTGACAAAGTCTATCCACTTTATTTCTCCATGATTTGAGAAAAGGTTGTGGAAATCTTCTGTACAGGTCTGATAATCTAAGTCACCTGAAAATATCAGCAAGCAGTCCATTTTTTCTTCTAGAGATTTCAGTTCAGCATCTTCTGCTAACTTCTATTTTGCTTGCTCTTGTTAGCCTGTAATTTAGCTTCCAGTTTATTTTACTTTCTTTCTTTATTCATTTTTGCAAAGTAATCTTCCTTGCAAAGTATTAGCAGATCTGTGTTTTTGTACTTCTGGCCACAGGTCTTTACAAACTTCTTAGCAGTTTCAGTGCTATCAAACACAACAAATATTGATCCCTTAAATGCTTTATGCAGTGTTCTTCTAATCAGAATATTTAGTATTTGACCTTTGTCTTCTAACCATTGTTTTATGTTATCAAGGGTTGCATCAGTTGGGAAGCCTTTAATATAAACCAGTCTGTTTTGTACATCATTTTTATACTTATCAGTCACTTCACAGAGGGATTTTCTTGGAGATCTTCTGGTTTTAGTTTTTTTTATTGTACTTTAGGTGAAGGTTTACAGAACAAATAGTTTCTCATTAAAGAGTCAGTACACATATTGTTTTATGACATTGGTTAACAACCCAACAACATGTCAACAGTCTCCCTTCTCGACCTTGGAGGACCTTTTCTTTGGTGAAAATATACATAGCCAAAATTACACCATTTTGAAAGTTTCTACATGTACAATTCAGTGACATTGATTACATTCATCCAGTTGTGCTGCTATTCTCACTATCCTTTTCCAAATTATTCCATCACCATTATCTTCAACTCACTGTCCCCTAGGCTTGCCATCAAACCTTTTGAGTTGCAGTTGTCAATTTGATCTCACATGGATAATTTTTTTTCTTTTTGTACTTTAGATGAAGGTTTACAGAACAAAATAGTTTCTCATTAAACAGTTAGTACACATATTGCCCTATGACAATGGTTAA
>NW_004443982.1:7462293-7472608 GCF_000243295.1 Trichechus manatus latirostris | reverse complement strand
TTTCTTCTTTTTTGATGTGTGCATCTATTCCTATAAATTGTCCTTTGAGGACTGCTTTTACTGTGTCCGAAAGGTTTTGGTATGATGTGTTTTCATTCTCGTTTGATTCTAGGAATTTTTTGGTTCCGTCTCTGATTTTTTCTATTACCCAGTGGTTTGTAAGCAAGGTTTCATTCAGTTTCCATGTAATTAATTTTCTTTTCTTGCTCTTCCTGTTGTTAATTTTTACCTTGATGGCGTTGTGGTCAGAGAAGATACGTTGTATTATCTCAACGATTTGGGTCTTGTTGAGGATTGCTGTTGATTTTAGTTTTATCTTCACTTATTTCCATGAGTTCTACCTTTGATTTGCTCAATGCTTCTACTATTACATTAAAATCTGTTGTTAGACTGTTTAGCTTGTTTAATTTTATCATTATCTCCAAAGGTACCCAGTTTATCCAGTTTGATCTGTCCCTTTAAAAACTTGTCCCATGGAAAATTAATTTGCCAAAATAATACTCAATTGGATGTCAGATTTTGACTTTGAGCACAGCCTTTTCTTCACTATCATCATTTTCCACCATTGTTACTATCTGAAAATTTTCCTTTATGATACTGGTTCCACAGAGGTGTTCCACAGGATCAGTAGTGGTGACAGCAATGTGTAGACTTCCCTGTTGTTATTTCTTCTAGTTGTTGTTTGTTTGTTTAGTGACCCTTCTGAACTAATTCTTTAAAGTCTATATATTTGTCATCTGTGGCCACTCAAGTCTCTACCTAATTAGCTTATTAGTTCACTAATGATTGGAGAGGGTATTCCTTAAATGCCTGGAACTGGTAAATCTCCCAGTCTTTTTCTAGGGGCTCTGTGTGTGTGGTGGGGTCTGTTTTCAATACTCTTGTAAGCAGTTTACAGGTCTACCTTAGCCTTCACTTCTTGCTTGTGCAAAACCTCAAATTCAGTGAGAGGTGAGAGATTATGGCCTTCTCAGGTCTTTCTTGGGCATGTGCAAAACCCTACACATGTGCGTGGACTTCCAGCCTCTCAGGAATATGCCAGAGTTTTTCAAAGCCCCAGTGGACATCTCGTTCCTCAGCTTTTCCTTTTAGGCTCCCTGGCTGCTCTATTGTTTTCTGCATCTTTTATCTATTACCTAAGGAAACCCTGATGTTAAAATATTAAATAAACTTCCCCTTCCTATCCCTGGGGGAAACTTTTAGCACTGGGCAAATTTAAGTGAGGTCAAATAAAGACAAATCTTTCAAGTGAGGTCTTCCATGAGCTACTAGTCATGTCAGATAATGAGTCTTAATTAAATAAATTAATAAAGCTTTGAAAGATCTCCAGCCTTACTCTGCTTCCTCCAGTACTGGGAATGTGGGCTGTTATTTTTTAAGGTTGCCACAGAACTGAGGAGTAGAAGGTGGGATTATAGTAAGTTAAAATGCCACAAAGCTCTTTGTTCTTACTGAGATTGAGCCATTTTTCTTAACTAGATTCTCCCCATGTTGCTGCAAGACTTTGGTTAGTTTCCAGAGTACTGAAAAAAGTTGATTTTGACAAATTTTGCCAGTTTTTTTCATTGCTTTTATGGAAGGACAAATTTTTGGTATTCCTTACTCTACCATTTTTGGTGATGTCACCCCCTTATTATCTTTTTTTTTTTTTGAAGTTTAGATCTGCCATTAATTTTCATTTAACCTTAGTTTAGAGATTGGATTCCTTGACCTGAGGAAACGGAATAGTAGAAAAAGGAAGAATGTACACACAAGAGGTATCCTTTCAAAATTACTATCCGTCCCAGAAGTCTCTTGAGAGCACTCACTGTAGGAAATCAAATGGAATCAGAACATTCAACCCTACAAAAATATGTCACTTTCCCCTGAATGTGGATTCCTTGATGAAACCAGGAAAACTAGGTATTATTAGGAAACGTTAGTGGTTAACAAATTCAAGAAAGACAGAAAGAAAAGAAATGTTAAATTTTGGGCCATAGGTGCAATGTTCCCTACTCCTTGTAATATAGAAATGGAAACTTAATGAAGATGTGCCCTCATTGCTTTTGCTCATTTACTGTTTGTCCAAATTGGGTCTTCAACTCTATAAATCTTTGTTTTCTGCATTGCCTATTGTACTAAGAAAAGGTAGTTATTCCATGTATATTCTAACTTTTGGAAATAGTGATTATTGACAGTGCAAGAAGAAAGTAAAATAAATGTTTTCTTATCACTGACAAATAGTATCCACTTGATGCACATACCTCTAAAGTTAGGATTTGGAACTTCAAGATATCGGTATCCATAGTAGCATAAATGGCATTTCTTCTATAGAAACACAGTACATTTGGATAGATAGATAATAGATGGATAAATAGATAGATAGATAGACAGCTTCCATTGAGTCAGTTTGACTCACGCAACCTCATATACAACAGAACAAAATGCTGCCCAGTCCTATGTCCTTCTCAAGATCTCCAGCATGTTTGAGTTGATTACTGCAACTACTGTGTCAATCCACCTCACTGAGTATCTCTCTAGCCTCACTGGCCCTCTACTTCACCAACATGATGTCATCCTCCAGTGATTGATCTTTCCTGATGATGTTTTCAAAGCAAACCAGTCAGACAATGTTCTGTTGTTCTCCCTAAGGTTTTCATTTTCTAATTTTCTGAAGTAGATCTCCAGGCTTTTCTTCCTCATATTTGTTAGTCTGGAAGCTCTCCTGAAACCTGTCCACCACGGGTGACTCTGCTGGTATTTGAAATACCTGAGGCATGGTTTCCAGCATCATAGTAACACACAAGCCACCACTGTATGACAAACTGACAGATGAGTGGTGGATTTGAGTCAATAGGAAAGTTTTATATAGAACACATGTTAAAATATGTGTATACTTTCAAACCCATCTTTGAAAGAACCCTTATTATCTTTTCACAAATCATCTCGTATTGAAAAATGACCCATATTTTTTAAGCAGTGACAATGTTAACTATTTACACTTTTTGTTTTGGTAATCTAACTGTGGACTAGAATGGCTTTGTCAACAAAAATCTTTACTTTTGAAGCTATATTTGATAAGCCGTATTATTAGTATTTCAGACATTCTCATTGAAAAAGAAATTAAATTTAAAAGTCTATATCAACATTTCTAGAATCAGAGATACATAGAATCATAGATATACATGATGGTTTCAAGATGGTAAATTACGTAGAAATAAGCCAAAAAAATAAAATTTCTGTCCAGAAGGGTTTGTTGTTGTTGTTGTTGTTAGGTGTAGTTGAGTTGGTTCCAACTCATAGTGACCCTACGTACAATAGAACAAAACACTGCCCCGTCCTGCACCATCCTCACAATCATTGTTGGGTTTGAACCCGTTGTTACAGCCACTGTGTCAGTCCATCTCATTGACGGCCTTCCTTTATTTTGCTGACGCTGTACTTTACCAAGCATGATGTCCTTCTCCAGAGACTGGTCCCTCTGATAACATGTCCAAAGTACGTGAGATGAAGTCTCGCCATCCTCATTTCTAAGGAGCATTCTGGCTGTACTTCTTCCAAGACAGACTTTTTCATTCTTCTGGCAGTCCATGGTATATTCCATATTCTTCTCCAACAACATAATTCAAAGGCATCAATTCTTCTTTGGCCTTCCTTATTCATTGTCCAGCTTTCACATGCATATGAGGCGATTGAAAATACCATGTCTTGGGTCAAGCACATCTTAGTCCTCAAGGTGACATCTTTGCTTTTTAACACTTTAAAGAGGTCTTTTGCAACAGATTTGTCCAGTTCAATACTTTGTTTGATTTATTGACTGCTGCTTCCATGGGTGTTGATTGTGGATCCAAGTAAAATGAAATCATTGACAACTTCAATCTTTTCTCCATTTATCATGATGTTGCTTATTGGTTCAGTTGTCAGGATTTTTATTTTCCTTATGTTAAGGTGTAATCCATACTGAAGGTTATAATTTTTCATTCTTTGTAGTCTTTAGATTCTATATAATGCTGAAATTTCAACACATAAGCCATTTCAAGTTAAAATAAAGACTGACATAGAAATGAACCAAATTCTATTTATCTTTCTTTGAAGATGCTATAAGTTTAGAATAAACTATCAACTTGCCCTAACTTGGATTTCTTTATCACTTTTTAAAATAAACCTGAAAAATGTTAGTTGTATTATTTTGAACTGAGTTTTAGTTTACATCCAAATTCTATATGTTCTTCCTAAAGAAAATGAGGACTTTTTTGTGAAAAATGTACCTGCAATAGATCAATAATTAAACTAATTGAAATGCAATTATGAGTAATTTTTAACACAAAATATCTGTGAATTTCTCACAGATTGTTTATACAATGACATAATCATGAACAGATCTGAAGTGCAAAGAGTGTATGATTTAAAAATCTTTTATAAATTATCAGAATATGGATGTGCATGCATGTGTGTTTAAAAGACAGCAAGACAGCTGGCCTTATTTGGTATTTGATCATGCCTTGTATTTCCAATTAACAGTAAAGGGAAGAGTTGGCTTGAAATTGATCAGACTAGTGGCATGTGGGTGGGATTCTGGCAGCATCCAAATATTCATATGACAAATAAATGCAAACCCTGGAGGGAAAAATGCCTCCTTGCCATAGAGGGCTTGGCCACATGTCATAGCTGGAACCTATGCAGAGACAAAATGTTCAGGATGCACTACACTTGTATCCTCTGTACTCTCAGCACTGTCTATAACATGATTTTCTCTGAGCAAAATGGTGACATGAATTCCATTGCCAATATTTAGATTTTAGATGAAAATAGAAGTTCTAAGGACAATCCTTGAGTCCTTCATCCCCAGATTTCAGAGCCAGACGGTGCCTTCAAGTGACAGTTTGGGGTCTATAATTTTATTCTAGTTTGTTCTGTAAATAGGTGTTTTATTTCATGGAAGAAACAGAAGAAGTGTTCTGATTTTGATTATTTAAAAAACAAAATGTCCAAGGTCTCCCTGAATGCAAAGCAAGTTATCAAGTCATCATACAAGGAGTTAACATTCACCGCCCTCTTCTTCAAGACACTTCAAGTATGAGTAGACAGCATTGCCATGGTTACACAGAGAGGAGATCTGCACAAAGCACCCATACTGTGGGGTAGTGCAGGATGCAATTAGGAGGCTGTATGTTTAGAGGATGTGGGAATATGAAAACATGCCGTGTCATGAAGTGGTGATTGTTCTCTAACTCAGTGTATACGTGTTGATGTGGTATCATTTTTTAATGGTTCAAGGCAAAATTAAATTGCATTCTGACTATACAGAGACTCAGAATCATTCATTTATTCAAACATAAAATATTAATTGAGTACCCTCCATGTGCCAGGAATGGTTCATGGTAAAACCACTGAGCATTGTAGAAACAGAGATGAACCAGACAATCCTACCTTTCTGGTAAAGGCTACATTTAGTTCTCTTCACACTACCAATAAATAGGATTTCTCAGGTGAAATCTGTAATTGATGAATAGTGGAATTCATTCATTAATCAATACTAGTATGTTGTTCCCCTGCTACACCTTTAACACTGAACCTTGCAGAATTAATTGCATTTAGATAGATTGAGACAGGGAAAGCATTCCTGATGAGGGGAACAGCATGAGTAAAGGCATAAAGACAGGACTAAATAGAAAACAGTGAGGAAGCCAGACTTCTTGAAACACAATAACTTGAAAGTCTCAGTTGTTTGATAAGTAAATGGGCTATTTTCTGTAGAAATTTAATGTTTAAATGAGAAATACAATGTAAATATAAAATTGCCACATTCTACTGGTAGACCTCATCTCTAGAAATGCAGTCCAACATTTTGATCAAATGAGCCACTGTATATAAAAGCATTTTGAAAATGTTCAAGTGCTGTAACAAATGCAGTACTTATCGTGATCTTCCTCATCTACCCCATCAAATAAAGTAAGAATGAGAGCAAGAAGAAAATTGGTGTCTTGGCCACTATTTGGCTTTATCTTCCTAAAACTGGAATATTTTCTGAAGTTTCCTTTTTCTTGTCTTCTTTTCCTTATCTTTCTTTTCATTCATTGATTCATTCAACAAATATTTATTGAGTGCCTTATTTTTGCCAGATACAGTTCTCTTTGCTGAGGATATAGCAGTAAACAAAACAAAACACCTGCCCTCATGGAGCTTCCATTGTAGTGTAGGGGAGAGAAATAGTATATTAGAAATGGAGATAAGTTAAGTAGGGAAGAGAGTCAGAAGTGTGTATGTGGGGTGAGGGAGGGGAGTGTAATTGTAAAGAGATGATCTCACTGAGAGGTAACATTTCAACAAAAACTTAAAGGAGTAATCTATTTAGAAATCTGGAGGCAGAGCATTCTAGGTAAAGGAAACAGCCAGTGCAAAGACTCTGCAGCAAGATTATGCCTGGCATGTTCAAGGAACAGCAAGACATCCAATGTAGTTTGAAGCAGAAACGAGAGAGGGATAGGGTTGAGGTCAAAGAATAAATTGCATGTGTCTGTGTGTGCATGTGCACGTGTATGCCTCTCTATCTTCATTGCACATGCAGACAGTCTGTGCCTCAAACTCTCAGGCAGCCATAAGACTGCTAGGAATGAGGCACGTAAATCCACTGGCATCACTCATTCCATGGGTACTACGTTCATCTATGATTGAGCCGGACACATGACACACTTACACAGCATTGGCAAACTGAAAGCCATTATTATTATTGATAGAAAGCAAACAGTAAACAACAACAGATTCTCAAAGGAGATCTACTTACCCTTCCCCAAATTACGCATGTCCATTCTTATGTCGTTGGACCAGCGCTGTGGTTCAGGTCTGTTGCTGTGTTCGTGTCACTGCTGCCTCTAGCTACCACCATGCCGCTTGGGGGCCTGCATGGTTCTCCAGGCTTATACCCTGCTGTTGGGCATTACTAGGAGTTTCCTCGCCAGTGGGAAGACCCCTGCACAGGATCTCCCAAGCTTCTGTAGCTGGGCCCTTCCCACAAGGCTGCCCGGGGGAGAGATGTGTTGCCTGGGACACACTCAGGCCTCTGACCTGCACGGCAAATGTTACAGCTCTTTAGCAGCAGGTAAACCTCCTGCACAGAGTCATCCAATTCTTTCTCCATGGGCTGACCAGCCCACTGTCTCTCTGTCTTCAATGTTACAGCTCTTTCTTCTGGGTCTTGGAGGTTCTTAGTGCAGGGGCCCTGGGTCCAAAGGATACGCTCTGCTCTGTACTCTTCTTGATGGTAGTGAGGGCCTCCTGAACCTCACTATAAGGAATTATAAGGGATTGGCCCTTATATAAGCCTAGCAGAATGGCAAAACCAACAAATCCCCTAGATGGACCGCAAGGGTCTCAGTCCTATTGGGTGGATTTTCAAGCCACTATTTACATAGTAAATTGACCAATCCTTTGCAAGATTGTGGGCCACCCAATCATTTCATGGGAGTTACAAGACCATGGCTAGGAAGGCCATATAAAAACAATTCATTGCACCAAAGTGTATGAACATGCATGTGTGCGCGCACACACACACACTGTGTTGGAAGAAGGAGGTGAAATTGTGTAGGGCCTTGTAGGAAGATTGGGCACTCAGCAGTGTCTGTAGCCAAGTCGACCTTGGTGAGTGGAAGTCCATGTTGCTGAGCCCATGCATAACCTCCATCCTTGCCACCATGGCCACTTTGTTCATGAGCCTAATGGGCAATGATGGGAGTGGCTGGGAAAAGAGGACGACTGGTTTTCACAGAACAGGTCATGCTATTCAACAGATTATTAAAATCCTCCTCTGTTGAGGTCACCCTTTGGTGAGCATTCACATGAGGCACAAATATCTTCACTTCTTTGGCCCATTCAGAGAGATCTATCCACATACTTCTTCCCCATACCTCCTTGTCACCAATTTTCCAATCGTGTTTCTTCCAAGTCCCTAACCATCCAGCCAAGCTATTGGCCACAGTCCATGAATCAGTATACAATCGCACATCTGGCCATTTCTCCTTCCAAGCAAAGTGAACAACCAGGTGCACTGCTCAAAGTTCTGCCCATTGGGAGGATTTTCCTTCACCACTGTCCTTCAGGGAGTTCCCAGCAAGGGGCTGTAGTGTTGCTGCTGTCCACTTTTGAGAGGTGCCTGCATTTCACACAGAACCATCTGTAAACCAGGCACGAGTTTTCTCTTCCTCAATCAACTGATCATAAGATACTCCCCACAGGGCCATAAGTGCAGACTGGGAGATGGAAGGTAACGTGACAGGAGTGGAGATCATGGACATTTGGGCCACTCCCTCATGTAACTTATTTGTGCCTTCAGGTCCTACTCGAGCCCAATCTTGCATATGCCATTTGCGTTTAATGATGGAGTGCTGCTGTGCACATGTGAAGTTATGAATCTGGAGGTCAGACAATATCCAGTTGATGATGGGCAGCTCAAGCTTCATGGTGACTTGGTGACCCATGGTTAAGCGTCAGTCTCTACTAAGGCCCAGTAACAAGCCAAAAGCTGTTTCTCAAAAGGAGAGTAGTTATCTGCAGAGGATGGCAGGGCTTTGCTCCAAAATCCTAACAGCCTGTGAAAGACTCCAAACAGCATCTCTATCTGCTACTGACACTTCAAGCACCACTGGATCCGCTGGAACATATGGCCCAAGTGGCAGAGCGGCTTGCACAGCAGCCTGAACCTGTTACACAGCCTTCTCTTGTTCTGGGCCAGACTCAAAACTACCAGCTTTCCGAGTCACGTGATAAATAGGCTGGAGTAGCACACCCAAATAAGGAATATGTTGTCTCAAAAATCCAAAGAGGCCCACCAGGCATTGTGCCTCCTTTTTAGTTGTGGGAGGGGCCAGATACATTAACTTTACCTTCACTTTAGAAGGAATATCTCAACATGTCCCATATCACTGGACCTCTAGAAATTTTACTGCGGTGGAAGACGTCTGAATTTGTCATATTAATTTCCCACTCTCTAGCATGCAAAGGAGCCCTGGTAGTGCAGTGCTTAAGAGCTTGGCTGCTAATCAAAAGTTTGGCAGTTCGAATCCACCAGCAGCTCCTTGGAAACCCTATGGGCAGTTCTACTCTGTCCTACAGGGTTGCTATGAGTCGGAATTGACTTGATGGCAGCAAGTTTTAGCATGCAAATGTTTTACACCTAAGTTCAGAGTCATTGACGCTTCTTCCTTACTAGGTCCAATCAGCATAATATCATCAATGTAATGGACTAATGTGACGTCTTGTGGATGGGAAAAGCAATCAAGGTCACTGAGGACTAATTATGACATAGGGCTGAAGAGTTGCTATAGCTTTTATTTTTTTTTATTGTAATTAAATGAAGTTTACATTTCAAGTTAGTCTCCCATACAAAATTTTTATACATACATTGTTATGAGACCCCAACCGCTCACCCCATTCTGCGACAGCACACTCCTCCTTTCCGCCCTGATTCCCCAAGACCATTCAACTAGCTCCTAACTCTCTCTGCCTTCCCATCTCACCTCTGGACAGAAGCTGCCCCTTTGGTCTCTTGTATCTACTTGACTAAGAGGCACACTCTTCACGAGTATCACTTTATGCCTCACAGTCCAGTCCAATCCCTCTCTGAAGAGTTGGCCTTGGAAATTGTTTTAGTTCTGGGCTGATAGAGAGTCCAGGGGCCATGCTTTCCGGGGTGCCTCCAGTCTCAGTCAGACCATTAAGTCTGGTCTTCTTACTAGAATTTGAGTTGTGTACCCAATCCTTCTACTCTTCCATCAGGGACACTCTGTTGTGTTCCCTGTCAGGAAGTTCATTGGTAGCCAGGCACCCTCTAGTTCTTTGGTCTCAGGCTGATGAAGTCTCTGGTTTATATGGCCCATTCTGTCTCTTGAGCTAATACTTTCCTTGTGTCTTTGATGGTCTTCGTTCTCCTCTACTCCAAGTTGTTGGGACCAATTGATACATCTTAGATGGCCACTTGCAAGCTTTTAAGACCCCAGGTGCCACTCTCCAAAGTAGGATGCAGAACATTTTCTTAATAAGCTTTGCTATGCCAGTTGACCTAGATGTCCCCTGAAAGCATGGTCCCCAGACCCGTACCCTGCTACTCTGTCTCTCAAAGTATTTGATTGTACTCAGGAAACTTCTTAGCTTTGGTTTAGTCCAGATGTGCTGACTTCCCCTGTAGTGTGTGCTGTCCTTCCCTTCACCTAATATGATTCTTATCTACTATCTAGTTAGTGAATAACCCTCACCCTCCCTCCCCACCCCCATAACCATCAAAGAATGTTTTCTTCTGTGTTTCAACCTTTACTTACGTTTTTATAATAGTGGTCTTATACAG
>NW_004443982.1:7458515-7460312 GCF_000243295.1 Trichechus manatus latirostris | reverse complement strand
GGCTAGAATTTTGTTGATGATGTTTGTGCCAATGTTCATGAGGGATATCGGTCTGTAATTTTCTTTTTTTGTGGTGTCTTTACCTGTTTTTGGTATCAGGGTTATGCTGGCTTCATAGAATGAGTTTGTGAGTATTCCATCCTTTTCTATGCTCTGAAATGCCTTTAGTAGAAGTGGTTTTATCTCTTCTCTGAAAGTTTGGTAGAATTCTCCAGTGAAGCCATCTGGGCCAGGGCTTTTTCTGCTATATAGCTTCAAAGTAGGACAGTAAAGGTGTATTGCTGGCCTTGCCAGCTGAAGACAAAATGCTTCTGGTGGTCCTTTGAAACAGGTATGGAGAAAATGTATTAGCCAGGTCAATAACTGCAGACCAGGTACCAGGAGATGTATTAATTTGCTCAACCAATGAAAGCACATCTGGAACAGCAGCTGCAATTGAAGTCACCACTATCATTCTCCAAGATCCATCTGTTTTTTTTCTTTTTTTGCACAGGCCAAATAGGTGAGATGAATGGGGATGTCGTGGGAATCACATCCTTGTCTGAAGTCCCAAGAACTGGAGGTCAGATGAGGATACAGAGTGAGCAAAAACCAGCAAGCTTTTGGCAGAAAGTTCATATATATTGGATGCAGGGCACACTCCCAAGGAAACGTCCTTTCAATTGATTGGCTGCTCATAACAGATCTCATCATGGAGGCAATTACATTTTATCAGATTTCATTATGGAGGTGATTACATCATTACATAGTTGCTAAACTACATCAAAATTGTCAAACCCCTGAGAATCATAGCCCAGCCAAGTTGACATACAACCTTAACCATGACAATAAGGAAGTGCATTTTTTTGTAGAGAATACAACAACAATGAAATTAACTAAAATCAGTCTTTTTATTATCACCATGTGCCAGCAATCCTAAACAATACCAATGAGAACATACTCCGCTCCCCAAAATATTTTGTTTCTCTAAATTTTAAACAATTACTGCAGTTATTGATGAGTTTTAATAATATATATGTAAGGACTGAATTTGCACATTCTTAAGTTTTAATAGACTCACAAGAAGTGGCAAAAATAGTATAGTGAGCATCATGTATCGTTCACCCAGCTTCCCCCAATGTAACATCTTACATAACCATAGTACATTATCAAAACTAGGAAGTTGACATTAGCACAGTACTATTAACTACAGATTGTACTAGAAAAAGAAGAAGACCCTCAACAATATGGATTGACACAGTGGCTGCAACATTGGGCTCAAGCATAAAAACAATTGTGAGGATGGCGCAGCACTGGGCAATGTTTTGTTCTGTTGTACATAGGGTCGCTATGAGTCGGAACCAACTTGTTGGCACCTTACAACAACAGTAACACTAACTAGACTACAGCTCTTACTAGAATTTCACCAGTTTAATTTTGTTTTGAGGTTAAGTATAAAAAACAAAACTTGTCACTATTGAGTTGATTCCAGTTCATGGCAATCCCATGTGTTACTGAGTAGAAATGCTCCATAGGGCTTTCTTTTTTTAAAAATTTTTTTATTGTACTTTAGATGAAGGTCTACAGAACAAATAGTTTCTCATTAAACAATCAGTACACATATTGTTTTATGACATTGGTTAACAACCCCACGACATGTCAACTTTCTCCCTTCTCAGCCCTGAGGACCTTTATTTGGTGAAAATATACATAGCCAAAATTACACCATTTTGAAAGTTTCTACATGTACAATTCAGTGACATCGATTACATTCTCCCAGTTGTGCTTCTATTCTTACTATCCTTTTTCAAATTATTC
>NW_004443982.1:7424304-7456048 GCF_000243295.1 Trichechus manatus latirostris | reverse complement strand
AATTTGGCTATGTCTGAGCAGGTGGGCTGTGTGATCTTTGTTGTTTGCTTGTCTGTGGGCATGATACTTTTCGCCTCCTTCTCCAATTGGCAGTGTCAGTTGCTCAGATATGGTACAGTAGGGCAGGTCTAGCTGAAGAAGAGTTGCTAGGATGGGTTGTTTGTGGCACTTACTACAGCCACCAGGGTGGTCGGTAATCAGTGCAGGGCAGATTCTGGTAAGCCGTGCTTGTGCTGCTTGGTGGTGTGATGTTAACCGCATGGTGCAGGTAGGCAGGATGAAGGGGGGAGATTGTGATGTGTGGAGCTAAGATGGGTATGGGAGAGAGGAGAGAGGAACAGGAGCCAAAAACATACAAATAAACAAAAAAGAGTGCTAGGTCAGCTTGCTGTTGGAATAGAGAGATGAGAGACTATGAAATGGAAAAAAAAAAACAAGAAGGGGAAGAAGAAGAGAAAAAAAGAAAAGAATGAATAAATAAAAATTAGAAAGAGAAAAGAACAGCAAAGCTTCCAGGTTCCCACAGGTGCATCTACGAGGTCTGGGGATGTTGTTCCCAGATGTTGAAGTACAGCGTGGCTAGAAGGTGTAGAGGTATTCAGCGCTAGGTATTCAGGGGACAGGAAGAGAAGGAAGGTATAAGAGACAAGAAATTGAGTAATGAAGAAAGAGAAAATGGGGAAGTGAGGGAAAAGAAAACAAAAGAAATTAAAAAAAAAACGAACCAGAAAAGCCCCCCAAAAAACAGGAAAAAAAAAAAAAAAAGAACCACGAGAAAAGAAATGTCCTCAGGGTTCCCTCTGCGTTTCTGCACAAACTGAGGGGGTAGGTCCCAAGCCGAGTAGCACTGCCTGGCCAAAACGGGCTCCCAACTCAAGAAAAGAAAAAGAAAACAAACAAACAATTCAAAACAAGCAAACAAAAAAAAGCCCTGGGATCCCATCAGCATGGCTGCACAGACCGGAAGCAGTTCCACACTCGAAGAGAGCTCCGCAGCCCCTTAGGAAGAAGCAAAGATGTTGCCCAGAGCGAGGTATTTGAGCAAAAGGAATGGGAGGTGGTGAGAGGTAAGGAAGAAATCAAAAAAAGCAGAAAAAAGCAACACCAGCAGCCAACAAATGGCACTCAGGGAGTCAGCCAGGGCAGGCTGGTTGAATCCAAGCAGCCGGTGCTTCCCAGCCAAGAAACTGTGGCCGCGGGAAGCAGAGGAGGCCGTGTGGGGGTGAAGAAGGGTGGGGGGGTGGGAAAGCATATATAGCTGTTTACCGGTTGTTCTGTTTCCTGCTGGAAGCTCCGTGAAGCTTCTTTCTCGTACCCCTTGTTCGCTGGTCTCCAATAGGAGTCCAAGATGGCTGATCCACACTGCATTAGCTGATAGGGGACCTCTGCATGAATCTCTCCTCGCTCTCCATTCTCTGTCAGTTTTCTCACTCCATTTGGTGCTTGGCTGAGTTCTTTATCTCTTCATTTGATGTTTTAGGGTTCCAGGATTGCTGTTTTCTCTGTTTGGCTTAGTTTTTCGGATCTTTGCTGTGGAGGGACGGCGTGATGCTTCTGCCTAGAGCGCCATGTTTCCAGAAGTCTCCTTAGGGCTTTCTTGGCTGTAAACTTAAGAGAAGCAGATCACCAGGATTTTCCTCAGTGGTACCACTGGGTGGTTTTGAACCACCAATATTTAGATCAGTAGGTGATTGCAAACTGCTTGTGCCACTCAGTGACCTTGGTAAAGTATATACTGTATTTTTACGCAAATAACACATGCCTTCTACATTTGTTGACAACCGCACCCTCCCCCTTGTGAAGCATTTTTGTAAATCCACTATGCTAATTTTTTACAGCAACATGTAAAAAAAATTGGCATAGCAGCACTTATGAAAATACCTTGTGGGGGGAGGGTGTGGTTGGCAAACAAACATAGAAGGCACAAGTTATTTGCATAAAAATACGGTATAACATAAAATATGACATTTTAACCATTTTTAAGTGTACAGTTCAGTGGCATTAGTTACATTCACAATGTTGTGCAAACATCACAACCATCTATTTCCAAAACTTTTTCATCACCTCAAAAGAAACTCTCCTTTCTTCCCTCCCCTTATCCCTTCGTAATCTTTAATCTATTTC
Organism: Trichechus manatus latirostris; assembly: GCF_000243295.1. NCBI lineage: Eukaryota > Metazoa > Chordata > Mammalia > Sirenia > Trichechidae > Trichechus > Trichechus manatus. The sequence goes on along the minus strand of NW_004443982.1, from coordinate 7,453,924 downwards.
TTGTAACTATGAATTTGCCTATTCTAGATATTTCATGTAAGTGAAATCCTACAATATTTGTCGTTTTGTGTCTGGCTTATTTCAAGGTTCATCCATTTCATTCCTTTTTATGACTGAATAACGTTCCATTGTTTGTACAGCCACTCCTCACTTATCGACATGATTAGGTTTCAAAGACTAGGTCATTAAGCGAAAATTGGTGTTATGTGAAAATGGAGGATGACTACATAATTCCATAACTGCTAAACCACTGAGAATCATGGCCCAGTCAAGTTGACACATAACCTTAACCATCACAGCCAGCGTTACTCTTGCCGCACACTTCAGCATTTGTTACTGCCAGATGTAAGTCATTAATGTGCAAAATAGTCGGATAGTAAATCTTTTACTATTGTCATAGATGTGAAATGTCAGATAATAAGATAGTTGATAAGGGAGGAGTGAGTGTATATTGTTTATCCATTCATCTGTTGATGGACCGTTGGGTTCTCTCCACCTTTTGGCTATTGGAAACAGTGCTGCAGTGAACATTTGTGTACAAGTATCTGTTTGAATCCCTGATTTCAAATCTTTGGGGCATACACCTAGGAGTGGAATTGCTGGATCATATGGTAGTTTTATGTTTAACTTTTTGAGGAAGTGCCAAAATGTTTTCCACTGCAGCTGTACCACTTTACGTTCCCATCAACAATGCATAAGAGTTGCATATTCTCCATATCCTCACCAATAATTGTTATTTTTCCAAATTTTTAAAATAATAGCTATCCTAATGGGTCACTATGAGTTGGGATCAACTCAACGGTAACGGGTTCGGTTTTTGTTTTTTTTTTGGTATCCTATTAGGGGTGAAGTAGTGTCTCATTGTAGTCTTGATTTGCATTTCCCTAATGATTAGTGATATTTAACAACTTTTCATGTACTTATTGACTGCTTTTCTTTTTTTGAGAATTATCTCTTCAATTTTTTTGACCCTTTTTAATTATTTGTTTTTTGGTAAATTGCAAGAGTTTGTTATATATTCTGTATAATAAACCCTTATCAGATGTATGATTTCCAAATATTTTCTCTCATTCTGCAGATTGTCTTTTCACTTTCTTGATATAGTCCTTTGATGCACAAATGTTTTTAATTTTTTAAATAATATTTTATTGAGTTTTTAGTGAAAGTTTACAGAGCAAATTAGGTTACTATTTAACAATTTTCTATACATTTTTCCACAATATGTCAACATTCTCATTATTTCCATTCTGGTTGTTCTGTTTCCATTAAACTAGTTTCCCTGCCTCCCCTTACCTTCTTGTCTTTGAAGAAGGACCGGCAGTCTACTTATGAAAAAAATTAGCCAGTGAAAAGCTTATGAAGAGCAGTGGAACATTGTCTGATATAGTGCTGGAAGATAAGCCCCTCAGTTCGGAAGGCACTCCAAATACAACTGGGAAAGAGCTGCCTCCTCAAAGTAGCGTCAATCTTAATGATGTGGATAGAGTCAAGCTTTCAAAACTGTCATTTGCTGATGTAGCATGACTCAAAATGAGAAGAAACAGCTGCAAACATCCATTAATAATTGGAACATGGAACTACAAAGTATGAATCTAGGAAAATTGGAAGTTGTCAAAAATTAAATGAAACACATAAAGATTGATATCCTAGGCATTAGTGAGCTCAAATGGACTGGTATTGGCCATTTTGAATCACACAATCATGTGGTCTACTATGTTGAGAATGACAAATTGAAGAGGAATGGCATTGCGTTCATCGTCAAAAAGAACATTTCAAGATCTATCCTGAAGTACAACGTTGTCAGTGTTAGGAGAATATCTATATGCCTACAAGGAAGACCAGTTAATATGACTATTATTCAAATTCATGCACCAGCCAACTAATGCCAAAGATGAGGAAATTGAAGATTTTTACTAACTTCTGCAGTCTGAAATTGTTCAAACATGCAATAAATATGCATTGATAATTACTGGTGATAGGAATGTGAATGTTGGAAACAAACAAGAAGGATCGGTAGTTGGAAAATATGACCTTGGTGATGGAAATGATACCAGAGATCGCATGATAGAATTATGCAAGACCAAGGACTTCTTCACTGCAAATACCTTTTTTCAACAACATAAACAGGGACTATAAACGTGGACCTCACTGGATGGAAAACACAGGAATCAAATCGACTACATCTGTGGAAAGAGATGATGGAAAAGCTCAATATTATCAGTCAGAACAGGCCAGGGGCCGACTGTGGAACAGACCATCAATTGCTCATAAGCAAGTTCAAGCTGAAGCTGAAGAAAATTAAAACAAGCCCAAGAGAGCCAAAATATGACCTTGAGTATATCCTACCTGAATTTAGAGACCATCAGGAGTAGATTTGACTCACTGAAAACTAATGAGTGAAGACCAGAAGAGTTGTGGACTGACATCAAGGACATCATACATGAAAGCAAAAGTTCATTAAAAAAGACAGGAAAGAAAGAAAAGACTAAAATGGGTGTCAGAAGAGACTATGAAAGTTGCTCTTGAATGTAAAGTAGCTAAAGCAAATGGAAGAAATGATGAAGTAAAAGAGCTGAACAGAAGGTTTCAAAGGACAGCTTGAGAAGACAAAGTAAAATATAACGAAACGTACAAATACCTGGAGATAGGAAACCAAAAGGAAGGAACATACTCAGCATTCCACAAGCTGAAAGAACTGAAGAAAAAATTCAAGCCTTGAGTTGCAATTTTGAAGGATTCTATGGGCAAAATATTGAATGAACCAGGAATCATCAAGAGCAGATGGGAGGAATACCCAGAATCACTGTACCAAAAAGAAGAGTTGGATGTTCAATCATTTCAGGAGGTAGCATATGATCAAGAACCGATGGTATTGAAGGAAGAAGTCAAATCTGCACTGAAGACATTGGCGAAAAACAAGGCCCCAGGAATTGACGGAATACCAATTGAGATGTTTCAACAAACAAATGCATCACTGGAGGTGCTCACTCATCTGTGCCAAGAAATTTGGAAGACAGCTACCTGGCCAACTGACATGAAGAGATCTACATTTGTGCCCATTCCAAAGAAAGGTGATCCAACTGAATGTGGAAATTATCAAACAATATTATTAATATCACACACAAATAAAATTTTGCTGAAGATCATTCAAAAGTGGTTGCAGCAGTACATCGACAGGGAACAGCCAGAAATTCAAAGCGGATTCAGAAGCGGACATGGAATGAGGGATAGATATTATTGGTGATGTCAGATGGATCCTAACTGAAAGCAGAGAATATCAGAAAGATGTTTACCTGTGTTTTATTTACTGTGCAAAGGCATTCGACTGTGTGGCTCATAACAAATTATGGATAACACTGCGAAGAATGGGGATTCTAGAACACTTAATTGTGCTCAGCGGAACCTGTATATAGACCAAGAGGCAGTTATTAGAACAGAGCAAGGGGAAACTGCATGGTTTAAAATCAAGATAGGTTTGCAACAGGGCTGCATCTTTTCACCATACTTACTCAATCTGTATTCTGAGCAAATAATCAGAAAAGCTGGACTGTGTGAAGAAGAACGCAGCATCAGGATTGGAGCAGGACTCATTAACAACTTGCAATAGGCAGATAACACAACCTTGCTTGTTGAAAGTGAAGAGGACTTGAAGCACTTACTGATGAAGAACAAAGACCACAGCCTTCAATATGTATTACACCTCAACATAAGGAAAACAAAAATCCTCACAACTGGACCAATAAGCAGCATCATGATAAATGGAGAAAAGATGGACTTTGTCAAGGATTTCATTTTACTTGGATCCACAATCAATGCCCACAGAAGCAGCAGTCAGGAAATCAAATGACATATTGCATTGGACAAATATGCTGCAAAAGAACTCTTTCAAGTGTTAAAATGCAAAGATTTCACTTTGAGGACTAAGGTGCACCTGACCCAAGCAATGAAATTTATGCATGCAAAAACTGGACAATGGACAAAGAAGACCGAAGAAGAATTTATGCCTTTGAATTATGGTGTTGGTGAAGAATATTGAATATACCATGGACTACCAGAAGAATGAACAAGTGTGTCTTGAAAGAAATACAGGCAGAGTGTTCCTTGGAAGTGAGGATGGTGAGACTTCATCTCACGTAGTTTGGACATGTTTTCAGGAGGGACCAATCCCTGGAAAAGTACATCATGCTTGGTAAAGTAGAGGGTCAGCGAAAAAGAGGAAGACCCTCGATGAGATGGATTGACACAGTGGCTGCAACAACGGGCTCAAACATAACAACGATTGTGAGGACAGCACAGGATTGGACAGTGTTTCGCTCTGTTGTGCATAGGGTGTCTATGAGTCAGAACCGACTCCACAGCACCTAACAACATTTACTAACTTAAAAAAAGATTGTTAAGGAGAAATTGTAGAGCTGTAGGATTGATTTAGAAAGGTGTTGTTGAAGTGATGTGATGTTTCCCCTCTTTTCTCTCTCCCTTTAAGCCAAGTCATACTGGTTTGAGAAAACCATCTGGACAGCTGTGTCCTCTGGAATTTGGGGGCTGCAGGGATTCGACTGAAATTAGAGTCATGCTTTTCTGAGGGCAAACCAAGAAAAGACAGCTACTGTGGAAGTAACTGCACTTCTACAGGGCTGTGAGGGAGAGATGCAAGTGTGTAAGATTTCTTGAGAATCTGATTTAGTTCACAATCATATCAGACTCAATTCCCTCCTTCTATAATAAATATTTTATAACACTTTTCTTTTTTTCTATTTTTTAAGAATTTATTTTTGTTGTCGTTGAGAATATACACAGCAGAACAAACACCAATTCAACAATTTTTACATGTACAATTCAGTGACATTGATTACATTCTTTAAGTTGTGCAATCATTCTCACCCTCCTTTTCTGAGTTGTTCCTCCTCCATTAACATAAACTCATTGCCCCCTAAGTTTCCTATTTAATCTTTCAAGTTACTGTTGTCAATGTGATCCCATATAGATAGATCTTGAAAGAGCACAATGCTCAAGGCAGACATTCTTTATTAGTTAAGCTAAACTGTTATTTGGTTTTAATAAGATTTCAGGGGATATTTTTGGTTTAAGGTTTAAAGATTATCTCAGGCAATATTTTCATGGGTTCATCCAGCCTCCATGGCTTTAGAAAGTCTAGAGTCCATGAGAATTTGAAATTCTGTTCTGCATTTTCCTGGTTTTGATCAGGATTCTTGTATAAAACCTTTGATCAATATGTTCAGTAATGGTAGCCAGCACCATCCAGTTCTTCTGGTCTCATGGCAAAGGAGGCAGCTGTTCATGGAGGCAATTAGGTACACATTCCATTTCCTCCTCCTATTCATGACTCCTTTCTATGTTTCTCCAAATGAACAGAGACCTATTGTTGTACCATGGATGGATGCTTGCAAGCTTTTAAGACCCCAGGCACTACACAATGAACTAGGAGGTAGAACGGAATCACTAAACACTCCATTAGGCCAATTAACTGGAATGTCCCATGAAACTAGGACCCTAAACCTTCAAACTAAGAAACCAAATCCCATTAGGTGTTAGGTTGTTCACAAGAAGCCTCAGCAGCTACTCTTTTTATTTTTTTTGTCATTGTTGTAACTATAGCTATCTCACAACTTTGGCCAATTCAACGTTTTACAGGTGTACAACTTATTGACAATAATTATATTAATTGGCTGTGCAACCTACCTTTTTTAATCAATGAGATTTTTCCATCACTGTAAACTAAAACTCAGTACTCCATAAGCAATAAACCCCCCTCTCTTCATCCCTTCCATCCCTGGTAACCACTAATAAACTTTGGTCTCTATACATTTGCCTTTTTATATAAGTGATATCATACAATATTTGTGCTTTTGTAATTGACTTATTTCACTCAGCATAATATCTTCAAGCTCCATCCATATTGTAGCATGTATCAAGACTTCATTTCTCTTACTGGCTAAGTATTATTCCATTATATGTATGTATCACATTTTGTTTATCCATTCATCCGTTGATGGGCATTTAGTTTTTTTCCACATTTGGCTACTGTGGATAGTGCTGCAGTGAACATTGGTGTACAAGTCTCTGTTTGAGTCTCTGCTTTCAAGTCTTTTGGGTATATACCTAGGAGTGGAATTGTTGAGTCATATGGTTGTTCTATTTTTAGTTTTTTGAGGAACTGTCACACTGTTTTCCAGAACAGCTGTACCATTTTGTATTCCCACTAGCAATAGAAAAGTGTTCCAATTTCTCCACATCCTTACCAACATTTATTATTTTCTGTTTCTTTTTTTTTTTTAATCTTAGCCGTGCTAGTGGGAGTGAAATGGTATCTTATTGGAATTTTGATTTGCATCTCTCCGATGGATAATGACGTTGAGCATCTTTTCATGTGTTTGGTGGCCATTTGAATGTCTTCTTTGGTGAAATGTCTATTCAACTCCTTTGTCCATTTTATGATTGGGTTATTTGTGGTTTTGTTGTCAAGTTTTATATATATTTTGGTTTTTAGATTCTCATTGAATATATGGTTTTCAATGATATTCTCCTGTCAGTAGCTTGTCATTTTACTTTTTTGGTAAAGTCTTTTGATGAACAAAAGTTATTAATTTTTATGAGGTCCCATTTACAGGCATACCTTGGAGATATTGTGGGTTTGATTCCAGACTACTGCAATAAAATGAATATCACAAGAAAGCAAGTCACATGAATTTTTTGGTTTCCCAGTGCATATAAAAGTTATGTTTACACAATACTGTAGACTATTAAGTGTGCAATAATATTATGTCTAAAAAAACAATGTACATACCTTAATTAAAAAATACTGTGTTGCTAAAAAATGCTAACCATCATCTGAGTCTTTAGCAAGTGATAATATTTTTGCTAATAGAGGGTCTTGCCTCAATGTTGATGGCTGCTTACTGATCAGGATGGTAGTTCCTGAAGTTTGGGATGGCTGTGACAATTTCTTAAAACAAGACAACAATGAAGTTTACTGCATTGATGGACTCTTCCTTTTATGAAAGATTTCTCTGTAGCATGATGCTGTTTGATAGCATTTTATCTACAGTAGAACTTCTTTCAAAATTGGAGTCAATCCTCTCAAACCCTGTTACTGCTTTATCAATTAAGTTTATGTAATATTCTAAATCCTTTGTTGTCATTTCAAAAATGTTCACAGCATCTTCACCAGGAGTAGATTCCATCTCAAAAAACCAGTTTCTTTCCTCATCCATAAGAAGAAACTTCTCATCTGTTAAAGTTTTATTGTGAGATTGCAGCAATTCAGTCACGTCTTCAGGCTCCACTTCTAATTCAGTTCTCTTGCTATTTCCACCACTTCTGCAGTTACTTCCTCCATTGAAGTCTTGAACCCCTGAAATCATCCATGAGGGTTGGAATCAACTTCTTCCAAACTTCTGTTAATGTTGATATTTTGACCTCCTTTCATGAATCACAAATGCTCTCAATGGCATCTAGAATGGTGAATCTTTTCCAGAAGGTTTTCAATTTACTTTGTCCAGATCCATCAGAGGAATCACTATCTATTGCAGCTATAGCCTTATGAAATGTGTTTCTTAAATAACAAGACTTGAAAGTCAAAATTACTCCTTGATCCATGGGCTGCAGAGTAGATGTTGTGTTAGCAGTCATGAAAACAACATTAATCTCCTTGTACATCTCCATCAGAGCTCTTGAGTGACCAGGTGCATTGTCAATGAACAGTAATATTTTGAAAGGAATCTTTTTTTTTCTGAGCAGTAGGTCTCAACAGTGGGCTTAAAATATTAGTAAACCATCTGTTGTAAACAGATATGCTGTCATCCAGGCTTTGTTGTTCCATTTATAGAGCACAGGCAGGGTAGATTTAGCATAATTCTTAAAGGCCCTAGGAGTTTTGAAATGGCTTCAGCTTAAAGTCACTAGCTGCATCAGTCCATCCTTTGAAGCTCTGAAGCCAGGCATTGACTTCTTTCTAGCTATGAAAGTCCTAGATGGCATCTTCTTCCAATAGAAGGCTATTTCATGTACATTGAAAATATGTTCTTTAGTGTAGCTACCTTCATCAATTAGCTTAGCTAAGTCTTCTGGATAACTTGCTGCAGCTTCCACATCAGCATTTGCTGCTTCATCTTGCACTTTTATGTTATGGAGACAGCTTCTTTCCTTAAACCTCATGAACCAAACTCTGCTAGCTTGAAACTTCTCTTCCACAGCTTCTTCACCTCTCTGAGCCTTAATAGAATTGAAGAGAGTTAGGGCCTTGCTCTGGATTAGTCTTTGGCTTAAAGGAATGTTGTGGCTGGTTTGATCTTCTATCCAGACCACTAAAACTTTCTTCATACCAGCAATAAGGCTGTTTTGCTTTCTTATCATTTGTGTGTTCACTGGAGTAGTGCTTTTAACTTCCTTGAAGAACTTTTCCTTTGCATTCACAACTTGGCTAACCATTTGGCACAAGAGACCTAGTTTTCAGCCTATCTAGGCTTTCCACATGCTTTCCTCATTAAGCTTAATCATTTCTAGCTTTTGATTTAAAGTGGGAGACGTGTGACTCTCCCTTTCACTTGAACACTTAGAGGCCATTATAGGGTTATTAATTGGCCTAATTTCAATATTGTTGTGTCTCAGGGAATAGGGAGGCCTGAGAAGAGGGAGAGAGACAGGGGACCAGCTGGACATTGGAGCAGTCAGAACACACACAACATTTATCGATTAGGTTCGCCATCTTGTATGGGCCCTGTTCATGGCACCCCAAAACAATAAGAATAATAACATCAAAAAATCACTGATCACAAATCACCTTAACAGATATAATAATAAGGAAAAAGTTTGAAATATTGTGAGAATTACCAAAATGTGACACAGAGACATGAAGTGAGCATATGCTGTTGGAAAAATGGCACCAATAGACTTGCTTGACACAGGGTTGCCACAAAACTTCAATTTGTAAAAAACACAATGTCTTCGAAAAGCAATAAAATGAAGTATGCCTGTATTTATTTTGTCCTTTGCTGTTTGTGTTTTTGTTAGTATATTAGATAATCCGTTGTTAAAATCTAGGCCCAACATCATTGCCCCTGCACTTTCTTATAAATATAACACTCTTCTTTAATATTCAGAAATGAAAATTGTAGATAATATAACCTACCTGAACGCATAGTTGAAAGCATAAAGAAATTTAATGCTCTAACTGTAATATGAATAAGAAACAAAAGAAAGAAAAGCAGTTTATAATAAAATAATATATATTTCAATATATAAATGCTTTGGCATGCCTACGAGAGATGACATAATGAATCTAATGTTTGCAACTGCTTATAAGGCATTGAAGTGAAGTAACAGTATGTAACTGAATATTGTTAATATTTTTTCTTTGTATTTGGGTATTTGAAATAAGAGCTAAGTGTATTCCTATATATACACAAAGAACTACCATAAATGTAATAGTTACAAATGGAATCTTTTCCAAGTGTGTTATATTGGTTATTTAAATACTACAAATGGTGTGTCTGTTAGTGAAACGATTTTCTGAAATGATGAACAGCTCTTGGTAAAGTTCTGAAGAATGCAAAGTACAATCATCCTTTGATTTATTCAATGTTTGCAATTTTGGAAAATTTAATATATAGTAGTGTAATGCAAAAAATACTTTATGTGTTTTTCATGTATATGAATGTCCAGCAAACTTTCAAAATCATGCAGTACCTGGAACAAGTGTTCACTTCCCAGTAGAATCCTTAGTTTCTCTGGTCCCTATCTAGCCAATGTCATTGGACCCTGTCCCTCCCATGTTGTGACAATCAAATGTGCCCCATGAATTTTCAAATACCCCCATTTATTGGTTCCTCGCCTGTCGAGAACCATGGTTTCAAATTTTGCTGGATCTCTTCATGCCTGAAAGCTATCAGATAAGCTGTGGATTCTGTCCAGGATCTCATTCAGAGCTGAGGAAGAAACAATTTGATGACAAAAGGTCAGTATTAAGAAAGAATAAAGTTTCTTTCTGTTTGCATTCTATGGAGTTTAGCTGGTTCGATGAAAACCAGTTGTATTAACAATAACAATGCTAGCAACAGAGAGTGCAAGGACTCTGAGGTTAAAAAAAACAACAAAATACTTAGTATGTTTGAGAAATAGTAAGATGGCTGAGATGGCTGGAGTATAATAGTTGGAGTGTAGAAAGCAAGGAGAAAAGTGAAGGAATTTAAGGTCAAAGAGAGACTAGGTCTTGGAAAAGCATTTTGATTTTATTTGAAATGCAATGAGGAGTTGTCATTGGAGGGTTTGAGGCAGAAATATGATGTGATCTGATTTGTGTTTATAAAAGAGCATAAAAGTTATACTGATACAAAGGGTATGGGTTGTAAGGAAACAGGAATGACTGCAGAGAGAACATTTAAGAGGCTATTTCACTTTTTGAGGCAAGGACTTGTACTAGAGTGGGAGCAGTTGAAATGAAAATACTAAAATAGGAGGTCAAGATGATTGTATTTGCTGGAGAATGGGTATGGTTGGAAGAGAGAGGGAAGTCATAATGGCCTTGAGCCACTGGGAGAATCGTGATGCCTTTGACTGAGATGGGGGAGATATTTGAGAATAAAATCCGATAGCTCATAAAAAAGACATCCAGTTTCCTCCCTTTCATCAAAATCTGTTTTGTTAGGCCAAAGATAAATATGTTAAGTAGGTATTTGAGGATGTCCAATTAGAAAATAGCCATCTCAGAAGCATCACCATCACCCTTATTGATTAATATCCTTCAATATAAACTGGCCTGAATCTAGCTTTCACTAATTTCCATCTGAAGTTCACATCTAAATTTTGCCTTTCTCTTTTTCTTAAGCCAGGATTTCAAAATAATTTCTTTGTCCATAAAACTTTCATAGTTCACATAAAATGGGCTTGGATAACTGATCCCATAAGAAATTATGAGAATTAATTATTGAATGATTACACAACCTTCAGCAAATATTAAAACTGATATTTTAAGGGCTGTCATTAAAATGGAAAAGTGTAGTTTCTTGGTATCTCCCAATTCAGATTAAGAAAATAAACAATTATGAGCTCATTCTCATTAAATCTGGGGAACAGTTGTGGAGCTCTGTGTGCCAGAGACAGGTATTGGGGGAAGGATTGTGTGTGGGTAAGCATAAAGATGAGCCAGATGGGCACGGTTTCTCTCCCAAATAAGACTCTGAGTCATTGTCCATACATGCAAACAAAAACTACAGGCAACCTGAATTTAGACAGCAGTAGAGGTGACAGGGAGTCCCTGGGTGACAAAGAGTCCTTGGGTGACAAGGAGTCCCTGGGTGATGCGAACAGTTCATGCGCTTAGACTGCTAATGGAAAGGTTGGACATTTGAGTCTACCCAGAGGTGCATTGGAAGAATGGCCTGGCAATCTACTTCCAAAAAATCAGCCATTGAAAACCCTATGGAGCACAGTTGTACTCTGACACACACAGGCTCACTATGAGTCAGAATCAACTTGATGGCAACTGGTTAGAGGTGAAGAAAAGGGTCAACATATCGTATCTGCTCAAATTGCTGCAGCTCCTCCAAGGTGCCATTTTTTCAGGCAAGGTCCAGATAACTTTGCTTGAAATAGACTCATACGTGTTTCCTGAACATACCTATGTGGAGGGCCCCTTTTTGGGCATTGCTAGAGCAAACACACATATTAGCTCAGGTTCTATGGGGGCAAAGTTGAGTAACGGAAAGAAAGCACCAAATCACAGGATTGGGTCATGTTCAGTCAGGTGGCAAAGGGAGAGGCACACGAGGGCAATTGGGGTTCAGCATTGGGGAGGGGGGTAATGATGGGCAGGAGAAGTAAGCTGAAAGGGGGATAATGGCACCAGAAATCATTTCACCTATTAAAACTATTTTTTCCTGCAGACCTGGTAGTGGAGAGGTTAACTTGAGGGAAACAGGGTTTTGTCATGAGACTCTCTAAGGTGCTAGAGCAGTGAGAAGATTTCTTTTTCTTTCTCCTTTCCTCCTTCTCATGCCATCATTAGCCACCACTCATTGCCCTCTGCCTGCTTTTCTCATTGGTGGGACTGGAGTCACCAAAAATAACCAAGGTAAACCACCCACTGGCATGCCTGCTGATTGAAATCTTCCCTAGTGAGCCACTTGGCCTTCACACCTTGTATAGTCACTCAGAGAATTTGAACCTCAGGAACTCCTTTGATAAACTGACTTCCTTTTGTCTAAATAAAATAAAAAATGGGAGAAAACAGAGGCCTTAGAGGGAGTTTCAATCCATTCTTAATCTGTTTTGGAAGACAGCTTGCTAGGGCTGAGAGATATACAGCATCTGCTCTAAACTGTTACTTGTAAGTATTGGGTTTGGTTGAAGAAGTGGCCATGTGGAAAGGGGGAGCAGATTAACTACACAAGTAGTTAATATTGCTGAATTGCTTCTTCAGTCATATGAGAAATTGACAGCATGCTGAACTTGTGAAAATTGTTAGGCATCATGGTATGGTTGATATAGATCATTAAAAATAAAGCGCTTGCCTCTGGTTAAAGTTCACACTGGGCTTGAAAATTCTTGTAGAATATTGGACTACAGTGGGCCTCTTCAGGTCTGAAAACCAAACGGATTGTTTGTGCACCCACAGGAGCATGCATGAATTTGTTTAATCAGGGCTGTCATTGTCAATGTCCTCTGAACACAGAGTTCAGTCAGCTGCACATAATTGGACACAGAGTACATACCCTGGAAGAGGGGTGTGGGTACTTGTGTTCTCTCTCTGTCTTATTTCATTATCCCTATCCTGGTGGTGCAATGGTTCAGAGCTCAGCTGCTAACCAAAAGGTTGGCAATTTGAACGCACACAGCGGGTCCATGGGAGAAAGATCTGCTAATCTGCTCCCATAAAGATTACAGCCCAGAAAACCTTATGGGGCAGTTCTACTCTGTCACATGGGGTCGCCATGAGTTGAAATTGACTCAGTGGCACTAAACAACAACAATGCTCCCCCAGAGGCAGTGGTGGTTCAGGGGTAGAACTATCGCCTTCCATGTGGGAGACTTGGGTTTGAATCCAGGCCAATGCACCTCATGCACAGCCACCACTTGTCTGTCACTGGAGGCTTGTGTGTTGCTGTGATGCTGAACAGGTTTCAGCAGAGCTTCCAGACTAAGACTGACTACGAAGAAAGACCTGATGCTCTACTTCTAGAAATCAGCCAATGAAAACCCTATGGATTACAACGGTCTGACTGCAACCAACCATGGGGATGGGTGGCACAGGACTGGGTAGCATTTTGCTCTGTTGTGCATGGTGTCACCAGGATTTGAGAGCCAAATTCAATGCAGCTAACAACAATAATCTCCCCGCCCCCACACCCCACCCACACACTCATATGCACTCAGTCCTTGGCTTCAAGCTTTGCTACATCTTCCTTCCTCATTCTTGCAACTGTTGCTAGGTCCATGCCTGGCACTACCTAGGCACTCTTGAACCACCTCAGTACCATCGTAGTTAATTTTGCTGCCTCTGGTTTTTCCTCAGAATGTTTCTATTACTATTCACTGCATGCTTAATGCATGCCAGCCACTGAGCCAAGCACTTCAAATGTATTATCTCATTAATTTCAAAAATAACTCTGTGAAGGTCCCCAATTTACAGATGGGAAAACTGAGACCAAGAGAACTGTTATGGATTGAATTGTGTCCCCCCAAAATGTGTGTCAAATTGGCTAGGCCATGACTCCCAGTATTGTATGATTGTCCACCTTTTCGTCATCTAATGTAATTTTCCTATGTGTTGTAAATCCTATCTCTATGATGTTAATAAGGTAAGATTAGAGGCAGTTACGTTAGTGAGGCAGGACTCAATCTACAAGATTGAGTTGTATCTTGAGTCAATCTCTTTTGAGATATAAAAGAGAGAAGCAAGCAAAGAGACAGGGGGACCTCATGCCACCAAGAATGAAGAACCAGGAGAGGAACGTGCCCTTTGAACCTGGGGACCCTGCGTTGAGAAGCTCCTAGACCGGGGGAAGATTGATGACAAAGACCTTCCCCCAGAGCCAACAGAGAGAGAAAGCCTTCCCCTGGAGCTAACACCCTGAATTCCGACTTCTAGTCTCCTAGACTGTGAGAGACTGAATTTCTGTTTGTTAAAGCCATCCACTTGTGGTATCTCTATTACAGTAGCACTAGATAACTAAGACAAGAGCTTATGCAACATGCTCTGGGAGAGAGTTAGTAAAGTTGGGTCAGGGTTTGCGCTAATTGCACAGGATTGCCTGATCCCCAATCCTGAGTTTATAACTGTCACAATATAGTTACTCCAGTTCACGTCTCATACTAACTACAGAATTATCTTTGTAAAACACCTTTAGTACCATGTTATTAACCTTCTTAAACTCTTCAATCATCCATCCCCATACTATGCCTTTAAACCAAATTAAACCATTTGCCTCAGACACTCAGACTCTGTTTACATGAAATGGATGAGACTTCACAACCTTACTTGGCTCTAGTTTCTTATTCCATTTCATTTCTTCCTAGGTTCCAACTCGTGGGAGTTTTTTTCTGCTTTTGGTCTCCCTCCTGTCTTCTTGAATTTGATGATTAAGCTCATCTATTTGACCCTTGACCTTCTCAATGTATTCAGGCTTTGCCCTTTTCTGCTCTTTGTGTCTTCAGACAAGTGTTCCTCATCCCTCCTCAGGCTTCTGGGGTCCCACCTGGACGCATGTTCCGCCAATGCTCCAAAATTCCGTTATGCCAAAATTCAACCCATTAGACAGACACTCTGACTTCAAACTACATTTCCAGGCTTACCTCCTGCTTTTTCCTTGGGTAAAGCCTTTTTGAATGATATTTTTCATCAATTTTGGGAATTTCTCAGCCATTACTCTTTAAATATTGCTTCTATACTGTTATTTCTCTTTACCACTTCTGGAACTCAGTTTAAATGCAAAAAAGATCTTATCATTGGACCCTCTATATAATTTATTCTCCTTTCTGTATTTTCCATCCTTTTTACTCTTCATGTTTCAGTCTGGATATTTTCATCTGACCTATCTTCTAGTTCACTAAATCTCCCTTCATCTGTGTCCAATTTGCTGTTAAATCTTCCCACCAAGTTCTTAATTTTAATTTCATTTTTCAATTCTAGAATTTACGTTATAATCACGTCTGTTATATCATTTGTAGCAAGCACAATTATTTTAAAATTGTTGTCTGAATAATTCTAATACATGGAGTCATGGGTATATTTCTATTGTCTATTGTTTCTCCTGGTTTTTAATCATGTGTTTTATCTTCTTCAGTGCCTAGTTATTTTTTTATTGTGTGCTGGACATTGTATTTGTAAAATTGTTGGGAGAAGTAAATTGAGTACTAAATTAATGCTGTCTTCCTCCAGGGAGGATTTATGCTATTCTGTCAGGTGCTTGTAGACAGTAGCAATTGGAGATTACTTCAGTCCAACTCCAGCAATTGAGACCGTGATTCAAAGCTGAGCTGGATTCTCAGTGATGAACGTCTTCTTCAGGTTCACTCTTCTAGAGTACATGCCTTCAAGGCCCCATCCCTAAACTAGAGCATTGCTAGTGCCTGGCCTTCCCCTATTCCACCTTTGCCAGTCCGAAGATTCTAATCCCTGTCTATGCAGCTCTGCAAAGCTGTTAAAAATGCCACTCAATATCTCAATTTCTTAGTGTTTTCAGTGTCTGAAATGGGAAAATACCTCCTAGGAAAAACCAGATACAAGTGCTGACCTTACTTTCTGTGGCCTCTGCACTCCCTCATCCTGGTCCTGTAATTTTCACTTTCTTGTTAGCTTTCTGGTGTTTTATAAAGATAGTTTTAATATTTTGTTCAGTTTTTACCATTGTCTATAGGATGGTTGGTTTGTCTTCTCTAGTCTGCCATTACACAAACTGACAATGACATTGTATCATTCCATGAGTTGCTGGTTTTCATTTATAGTAAGTTTGACAGATGTCTCTTACCCTCTAAAAATATACTGTGAAAACTAGAAACCACTGACAACTCTACCGTTTGAAAAGACCTACATAAGCCCATAGTGAAAAACATATACAAATTAATTTGCATATACACAAACTAATTACAGTGTGCTATGATTTCCACTTATCACCATTTTGCTCATACCACTGACCTAGTTATATCCTTATCTTACAGCTTTGATTAGTAAAGTACTATTTTTATGCTGAATTATTGGTCACTTGTAGCCAACTCTCCACAATGATTAAACCCCAGGGTCCAGTTTGCAAAATATCAACACATTTGGATATGAGCATATAGCAATTTGAGAAGATTTTGTTAGTGGTCACTGGTATCAAATGGACTATAGATCATTCTGCTTCAAGAGATTTTTAGGCTATCAGGATATTGGCAAAAAGTGTAGAACATATGCAACAATTGTTGTTCAGTGCCATCGAGTCAGTTCCGACTCACAACGACCCCATGTATAACAGAAAGAAACACTGCCCAGTCCTCTGTCATCCTCACAATAGTAGGTATGTTTGAGCCCATTGCTGGAGAAACTGTGTCAATCTACCTCATTGAGGGTCTTCCTCTTTTAGTCTCACACTGTACGTTACCAAATATGAAGCCCTTCTCCAGGGATTGATCCCTCCTGAAATGGGTCCAAAACTTCGTCTCACTATCCTTGCTTCTAAGGAGCATCCTCGCCTGTACTTCTTTCAAGACAGATCTGTTCGTTCTTCTGGCAGTCCATGATAAATTCAATATTCCTCTCCAACACCATAATTCAAATGCATCAATTCTTCTTCAGTCTTCCTTTTTCATTGTCCAGGTTTCACATACATATGAGGCAATTGAAAATACCATGGCTTAGGTCAGGCATACCTTGTCCTCAAAGTGAAATCTTTGCTTTTTAACGCTTTAAAGGGATCTTTTTCAGCAGATTTGTCCAGTGCAATGTGTTGTTTAATTTCTTGACTGCTGCTTCCATGGGTGTTGATTGTGGATCCAAGTAAAATGAAATCCTCGACAACTTCAGTCTTTTCTCCATTTATCAACATGTTGCTTATTGGTTCAGTTGTGAGGATTTTTGTTTTCTTTATGTTGAGGTGTAATTCATACTGAAGGCTGTAGTCTTAGATCTTCATCAGTAAGTGCTTCAAGTCCTCTTCACTTTTGGCAAGCAAGGTTGTGTCATCTGCATATCGCAGGTTGTTAATGAGTCTTCCTCCAATCCTGTTGCTGTGTTCTCCTTCATATAGTCCAGCTTCTGAGATTATTTGCTCAGCATACAGTTTGAGTAAGTATGGCGAGAGGATACAACCCTTACACAAACCTTCCCTGATTTTAAACCACACAGTATCCCCTTGTTCTGTTCAGATGACAGCCTCTTGGTCTATGAACAGGTTCCTCATGAGCACAATTAAGAGTTCTGAAACTTCCATTCTTTACAAGGTTATCCATAATTTGTTATGATCCACGCAGTCGAATGCCTTTGTGTAGTCAATAAAACACAGGTAAACATCTTTCTGGTAGTCTCTGCTTTCAGCCAAGATCCATCTGACATCAGCAATGATATCCTTCATTCTACATCCTCTTCTGAAACCAGCTTGAATTTCTGGCAGTTCCCTGTTGATGTATAGCTGTAGTTGTTTTTAATTATCTTCAGCAAAATTTTACTTGCATGTGATATTAATGATATTGTTCGATAATTGCTGCATTCCTTTGGATCACCTTTCTTTGGAATGGGCAACTGTATGGATCTCTTCCAGTTGGTTGGCCAGGTAGCTGTCTTCCAAATTTCTTGACATAGACAAGTGCGTGCTTCCAGTGTCACATCTGTTTGTTAAAGCATCTCAATTGGTATCCCATCAATTCCTGGAGCCTTGCTTTTTGCCAATGCCTTCAATGCAGCTTGGACTTCTTCCTTCAGTACCAGCGGTTCCTGATCATATGCTACCTCCTGAAATGGTTTAACGTCAACCAATTCTTTTTGGTACAGTGACTCTGTGTATTCCTTCCATCTTCTTTTGATGCTTTCTGCATTGTTCAATATTTTGCCCATAGCATCCTTCAGTAATTGCAACTCGAGGCTTGAATGTTTTTTTAGTTCTTTCAGCTGGAGAAATGCCAAGCATGTTCTTCCCTTTTGGTTTTCTAACTCTAGGTCTTTGCACATTTCATTAAAATGCTTTGTCTTCTCGAGCTGCCCTTTGAAATCTCTTGTTCAGCTCTTTTAATTCATCATTTCCTCCGTTCACTTTAGCTACTCTACATTCAAGAGAAAGTTTCATAGTCTCTTCTGACATCCATTTTGGTCTTTTGTTTCTTTCCTGTCTTTTTAATGACCTTTTGCTTTCTTCATGTATGATATCCTCAATGTCATCCCACAGCTCATCTGGTCTTCAGTCATTTGTGTTCAATGCATCAAATCTATTCTTGAGATGGTCTCTGAATTCCGGTGGGATATATTAAAGCTCATACGTTGGCTCTTGCAGACTTGCTTTAATTTTCTTCAGCTTCAACTTGAACTTGCATATGAGAAATTGATGATCTGCTCCACAGTTGGCCTCTGGTCTTTTTCTGACTAATGATATTGAGCTTCTCCATTGTCTCTTTCCACAGATGTAGTCAATTTGATTCCTGTGTATTCCATCCAGTGAGGTCCACTTGTATAGTTGTGGTTTATGCTATTGAAAAAAGATATTTCCAATGAATAGGTCATTGGTCTTGCAAAATTCTGTCATGCAATCTGTGTGTCACTACTATCACCAAGGCCATATTTCTTAACTAGTGATCCTTCTTTGTTTCTAACTTTTGCATTCCAATCACCAGTAATTATCAATGCACCTTGATTGCATGTTTGATCAATTTCACACTGCAGAAATTGATAAAAATCTTCAATTTCTTCATCTTGTCATTAGTGGCTGATGTGTAAATTTGAATAATAGTTATATTAACTGGTCTTCCTTGTAGGTGTATGGATAGTATCCTATCATCGACAGCATTGTACTTAAGGTAAATACTGAGATGCTCTTTTTAATGATGAAAGCTACACCATTCCTCTTCAATTTGTCATTCCCAGCATAGTAGACCCTATGATTGTCCAATTCAGAATGGCCAATACCAGTCCATTTCAGCTCACTAATGCTTAGGATATCTATATTTTTTTAATTTTTAAGTTTTTATTTAAGGCTTTTTAACACATTGGAAAACACTTATATGTGAAAAAATTAATTACTGGAGATAGCAGATAAGTGGGGTACTAAAGGAGAAATACATATATCATAGTATCATCTGTTTGGCAAATAGTTGTTAACACTTGGTTTAAATGATGAATTTAGTTGATTAATTAACATGAAATAGTTTCTTTTAGATTTTTGTACACTCATCTATACAATGAGTCAACTGTTCCAGAACCTTTCTAGGCGTGGCACCATAATACTGGTCTCCACATCTCTGGTACTTTCTTATTTCATTAGGTGGATTCTGTCATTTAGGCATTTTTCTGTAATCTATAATTTTCTTTCTTTTAACTTTATTTGCTTTTAATACAAAACTTCAAATTTACTATTTATAACACAATATATTGTTAAGAATGAAACCATTGCTTCCATACTAAGCAAATATCCCCTCATTTGTTCAGTGTTTAATTGTTTGTGCTCATTTTTATAGTTGCTATTTAGTTGAGGAGCCCTGGTGGCGCAATGGTTAAGAGCTACGCCTGCTAACCAACAGGTCGGCAGTCTGAACCCACCAGCTGCTGCTTGGAAACTCTGCGGGGCAGTTCTACTCTGTCCTATAGGGTTGCTATGAGTTAGAATTGACTCGATGACGACAGGTTTGTTTTGTTTTTTCTTTTTTTTTTTTGGTACTTAGTTATAGTTGAAAACTGGACTCTGGTTCCCCTGAGAATAAGGAATCCTTAATAAATTAATTTTGGGATAGGATATCAATCTTTATGTGTTCCATTTCATTTTTGATGACTTCCATTTTTCCTTGATTTATACTTTGTACATTCCACATTCTGATTACTAATGGATGTTTGCAGCTGTTTCTCTCATTTTGAGTCGTGCCACATCAGCAAATGAAGATCTCAAAAACTTTACTCCATCCACGTCATTAAGGCTGACTTTACTTTGAGGAGGCAGCTCTCTTCCCCAGTCATATTTTGAGTGCCTTCCAGTCTGAGAGGCTTATCTTCCAGCACTATGCCAGACAGTGTTCTACTGCTATCCGTAGGGTTTTCACTGCTTAATTTTTTTTCAGAAGTTGATCGACGGGTCCTTCTTCCTAGTCTGTCTTAGTCTGGAAGCTCAGCTGAAACCTGTTCACCATGGGTAACCCTGCTGTTATTTGAAATACCAGTGGCACAGTTTCCAGCATCACAGCAACAGCAAGCCACCACAGTACAACAACTGATGAGTGGTGGATACAACAATTAGTCTCCATTAAAAGTACATTTAAATCTGAGTTAGTGTAAAAGTTGGAAGTCTG
The DNA here is from genome assembly GCF_000243295.1 of Trichechus manatus latirostris. Taxonomy (NCBI): domain Eukaryota; kingdom Metazoa; phylum Chordata; class Mammalia; order Sirenia; family Trichechidae; genus Trichechus; species Trichechus manatus. The sequence goes on along the minus strand of NW_004443982.1, from coordinate 7,433,449 downwards.
GGATGGGAAATAAAGCCATTAGTAGAGATAGCAGAATGGCTGCTATTATGGAGGTCAATATCTGAAATGACTTTGCCTCTAGATAATATTAGTTTTTTAGTACAAATAATTTGCAAGTACTAAAAGTGCATTTGGTTTAAAATCTAAAAATATTTTAAAATATTTCTGAACTTGCATTTAGATTGTTTTATTTTATTATTATTCAATGTCTTTGTAAATATTTATGATCAGTGTTATATGACATCATCATATGATTGGATTTTTTTTAAGACAAACTATCTTACCTCCCATATTAGTCTTTCTTTCCCCTTGTCAGAATCTAACTCAAAACTGCAAGACTAGTATACTGAAGTATTTTTTGCTACTTTAAAAAAAAAAATCACAATAGCTTTTTCATGAAGGGGGAAGCAACCAGCTTCATCACATTAAATGTTTCTTGTTGACATCTCCCTTAATCCTTAGTTACACTAGTCCATCAAATCCAGTTATGGATCTTCCCAACAGTATACTTTCTCAGCTCCTACACTTAGGCTCCTGAGAGCAGCTAGAGAGAATCTTACAACATTCAAATATTTGCCACTGGAAGTGCAAGACCTCCAACCTCAACCGGATCCCCAACCAGCTGGTCCATGGTTTGCTCTCTTCCCCATTCCCACAGCAGCTAATTCAAACTCTCACCATTTTTATTAAGCCTTCAACTGGCAACCTTAACTCTCATCAAATTTTTTCCTACTTCACAGAAAATATTTAAGTCATTCTTTGAGTACTATAGAAATTTTCTGCCCAAGCCTTTTTTTTTTGATTAATATATTTTTTAAATTTTATTTTGTTGTTGTTGTTGAGAATATACACAGCAAAACTTATATCAATTCACCTGTTTCTACATGTACAATTCAGTAACATTGATTACACTCTTTGAGTTGTGCAACCGTTCTCACTATCCTTTCCTGAGTTGTTCTTCCCCCGTTAACATAAACTCACTGCCTGCTAAAGTTCCTATCTAATCTTTCAAATTGCTTTTGTCACTTTGATCCCATATAGATAGTTCTTAAATAAGCGTAATGCTCTTTTGTCAATATATTTTTAAAACTATTTAGTATAGAACATTTAAAACATACAAAAGTAGAAAAATGGCATAAGGAGCCCTCATGTACATATCACCTGGCTTTAATAATTACCAACTCTTGGTCAATTTTGTTTCCTCGACCCCACCTCTTAAAAACTGCATTTCTAATCATTCTTTCTTACTTTCCTCATATCACTGTGAAAGAGGTTTCCCTTCTATCTGAGGTTATTTTCTGCATCAAAATCTGAATCCCATCCTTTCCAACCTCTTCAAACCCTTGCTCTATTATCCCCTTTTTAAACACTCCCTTTATACTGACTGCTTTCAGTCAGTATTTAAACATGATTATAATTTATTTCCATATTAGGAATCACACACACACACACACACACACACACACACACACACACACTCTTTTACAAAATATATCTCCCTTTAGCTGATTTCCTATCTCTCACTGTCCATTTTCACCCAAGAACCTAGAAAGGGTATTCTGCATCCACTGTTTCTATTTTCTTATTCCCACCCGCATTTCAGTCCAAGCAAAATTGTTTCTGGCCACACCAATCTGCTGAAACTTCTATCATCAAGGTTACTGATGCAATCTCTTTCTGCTAAGTCTCAACTCTTCTATGTGAAGTGTGAAGCATTTGACATTGTTAATACCCCCCTGTGATCATCAGATCTTCTTCAAACTCTTGCTTCCATTTGATCCCACAAAAACACTTTCTCCTGTATTTTCTCTTATATCTCAGAAAAACACGGTTCCCCAAAATGAGGCCATGGCAAAGGTATGGTTCTAGGCAGAAGTGAAGAATTGCAGCAGCATTTTAAACTATCATAGTTATCATGAATTTATGTGATCTTGGTTAGTATATGAACAACCATAGGTTTAAAAAAACATTAATTCATTTATTTATTCATTAATTTATTTGTTCATTAATAACCAAACATGTACTTGTGGAATAGCATGTAAAGTTAACTTATGACTGACCCTGATTTTAAAAACATTGAAGTCTTTACTTCATGTATTCATGCATTTGGTAAAAATCACTGTTGAGCCTATATTATATATCAAGTTTTTTGTCAAATGTTCTCCAAAATTTAATTATCTTGTGTCCATTAATTCTCTATAGTGAAGAAAATAATTTGGTTTCCTGGATATATGAATGACGAATGAGTAATCTTGGAAAGTTAACCAGGATTCTACATTACATAAAAGCAAGCATTTTTTTATAGATTATTTTTGAGATTTTCTATAGATGTGGTAGATGAGATTGTAAGGCCTCTTTTTAAAGAATTTGAGGCTAAAATTTTTGTGATAATGTCCTTTTCCAGAGGTCACAAACCATTGGTCCACTGGTCAGATTCAAGCACAGATGAGTTTTATTTGGTTGGCAAAGTGGTTACACTTTTTTTTTTAAATTTGAATATCTTTAGGTGGGACTTGTATCTACTGCTTCACCATGTTGTTGTTGTCGTGTACTGTCGAGTCGATTCTTACTCGTAGTGATCCTCCTATTTCTATTTCAAGGACTCAATTTCTCTGTGTATGCCCCAAAGGCATTCTTTTTATTGTGGTAAAAATATAAATAACAAAATATTTGCCATTTCAACATTTTTTCCATGTGTTATTTAGCGACATTAATTGCTTTCGTCATGTTGTGCAACCATCATTATTATCCCTTCCCCAAATTTTCCATCACCTTTAACAGAAGATCAGCATCCCCTAAGGATGACTCCCTCTCCCTCCACTCCCACCACTGATAACTTTGGTCTGTATACCTTTGCTTATTCTAGATATTGCGTATAAGGGGGGTCATACAATATTTTTTTTGTGATTGACTTATTTTACTTAGCATAATGCTTTCAAGGTTCACCCATGTTGTAGCATGTATCAGAACTTCATTTCTGTGTATGGCTGAGTACTATTCCATTATATGTATACACTACATTTTGTTTACCCATTTGTCTGTTGATTGACCTTTAGGTTGGTTCCAACTTTTGATTATTATGAATAGAGCTACAAAGAATATTGGTATACAAAAATCTGTTTGCATGTCTGCTTTCAATTCTTTTGGGTATATACGTAGGAGTGGAATTGCTGGGCCATATGTTTAACTTTTTGAGGAAACACCAAACTATTTTCCCCCAAAGACATTTGATTTTGTGAACTTTGCTTTATCGTGTAAAACACTGGAGCATTGGTTATCATTCATTGATGTATTTGAACTGTTTCAAAACTAGTGAGAAACATTTAGATCTTTCTTGTGGGTACCCTAGTCCTCCTAAATTATGTGAGACAGCCATTTATTTGGGCACCTTAAGCAGAAGCCTGTAATACCTGCACTCCAGATGTGGAATATAAACTTATGTAAGTAAGCAGCCAAGGCATTGGTCTAAGGGTTTAAAATACAAAGACACAGATACTGCCCTCAAAAGGAGCCCTGGTGGTGCAATGGTTAAGCGTTTGGCTGGTAACCAAAAGGTTGGCGATTTGAATCCACTCAGTGGCTCTGTAGAAAAGACCTGGCACTCTGCTCCCATAAAGATTACAGCATAGGAAACCCTATGAGGCAGTTCTACTCTGTCACATTGGGTCGCTGTGAGTCGGAATTGACTCATTGGCACACACCAACAAAAACACTGCCCTCAAGGAACTCACTTTCTAGTAAGCAATCAACAAACTCTTTCTAGTAAGTTAAGCAGAGTGTGCAATGAAGAGTAGAAGGAACTAATTCAAACTGACCTGATCAGAAAACGCTTCCCTGTGGATGTGATGATAACTGAACTGAGTCTTGACGACAAATAGGTGGTTTCTAGGTAAACAAGGGAGAACTGGGCATTCTAGGTGTAGGGAATCACATGCGACAGTAATCACACAGTATGGCCTCTTAAGTGAATGACAGGTAAATTTGAGCTGCTGAGACCAGATGATGAAGGACCTTCTCTGCCATGGCAGCTACTGCTAATTGCCTGAACTATAGCTATTCTCCCCTTCTTTCTAATTGAATTTCATTTGAGAGGAGGCAATGTGTGTGAATAAATCTTGATTCCCTAGATGCTAACTTTCAGCTATGGTTGGCATAAGATCTTGTTCTGGCAGGTGAAATATGAGTGGAAGTTCTGTTTAGCACCTCTAGGAAAGCTATTGCTTTCCAGAGAAAGAGGGAGAGACTCAGCTGGCATATGTCTCTTTCCCTTCACTTTTTAATTGAGGTAAAATTCACATAACATAAAGTGAACCATTTTAAAGAGCACAGTTCAGTGGCATTTAGTGCATTCACAATGTTGTACAATTACCACTTCTCTCTAGTTCTAAAACTTCATCATCACCCTGGAAGAACACCCTGTATCCATTGAGTAATCACTTCCTATTCTCCTCTCCTCCCATCCCCTGGTAACCACTAATCTGCTGGTTAGCCTATTATGGACATTTCATATAAACAGAATCATACAATATGTGGCCTTTTGTGTATAATTTCTTTGACTTAATGTATTTTTTATGTTTATCCAAGTTGTAGCAGATATCAGTACTTCATTCCTTTTTATGGCTGAATACTACTCCCTAGAATATATATACCATACGTTGTTTTTCTGTTCATCTGTTGATGGACATTTGCGTTCTTTAGCCTTTTGACTATTATAATAATGCTGCTGTAAACATTTGTATGCAAGTTTCTGTGTGGGCATATGTTTTCATTTCTCTTGGGTATATAACTAGGAGTGGAATAGCTGGGTTGTATAGTAATTCTAGGAGCCCTGGTGGCACAGTGGTTAAAGCCCTCAGCTGCTAACCAAAAGGTCAGTGGTTCAAACTCACCAGCTGTGCTCTGGGGGAGAAAAATTTGGCAGTCTGCTTACATAAAGATTACAGCCTTGGAAACCCTATGGGGAAGTTCTGCTCTGTCCTACAGGGTTGCTATGAGTCGGAATCAACTCAACGGCAAAGGGTTTGGTTTTTGGTTTATAGTAATTTTAAATTTTTGAGGAACCACCAATCTACTTTGCACAGTGGCTGAGCCATTTTGTATTTCCAACAGCAACGTATAAGGGTTCCGGTTTCTCCACATCCTCACCAACACTCTTTATTTTCCATTTTTCTTATAGTAGCCATCCTACCCATAACCCATTGCCATCGAGTTGATTCCAACTCACAGTGACCGTATAGGATGGAGTAGAACTGCCCCATAGGGTTTCCAAGGAGTGGCTGGTGGCTTTGAACTGTCGACCTTTTGGTTGGCTACCGAGCTCTTAACCACTGTGCACCAGGGCTCCAGTAGCCATCCTAGTGGGTATAAAGTGGTATCTCACTGTGGTTTTGATTTGCATTTCCTTAATGACTAATGGACGATCTGGTGGCACAGTGGTTAAGAACTCGACTGTTAACCAGAAGTGGCATTTTGAATCCACCAGCCACTACTTGAACGCTATGGGGCAGTTCTACTCTGTCCTATAGGGTCACTATAGGGTGCTATGAGTCGGAATCAACTTGATGGCAATGGATTTGGTTTGGTTTTGAATGACTAATGATGTTGGGCATCTTTTCATGTGCTTATTGGCCATTTGTATATCTTTTTTAGAGAAACGTCTGTCGTGGATTGAACTGTGTCCCTCAAAAATACCTGTAAGCTTGGCTAGGTCATGATTCCCAGTATTGTAAGATTGTCTACCATTTTGTCATCGGATGTGATTTTCCCATGTGTTGCAAATCCTAGCACTATGATTTAATGAGATGGATTAGTGGCAGTTATATTGATGAGATCTACAAGATTAGATAGTGTCTTAAGCCAATCTCTTTTGAGATATAAAAGAGAGAAGCAAGCAGAGAGACATGAGAGACCTCATACTACCAAAAGGCAGTGCCAGGAGCAGAGTGCGTCCTTTGGACCTGGGTTTCCTGCACAGAGCAGCTCCTAGTCCAGGGGAAGACTGATGACAAGGACCTTCTTCCAGAGCTGACAGAGAGAGAAAGACTTCCGCTGGAGCTGACGCCCTGAGTTTGGACTTTTAGCTTACTAGACTGTAAGAAAATAAATTTATCTTTGTTAAAGCCATCCACTTGTGGTATTTCTGTTATAGCAGCACTAGATGACTAAGATAATGTCTATTCAAGTCCTCTTTGCCCATTGTTAAATTGGGTTGTTTGTCTTTTTTTTTTTTGTTGGGTTGTAGGACTTACTTATATATTCTAGATATTAAAGCATTATAAGATATATGGCTTCCAAATATTTTCTCTCATTCTATACGTCTGTTCACTTTCTTGATATGGCCCTTGATGCACAAAAGTTTTTTAATTTTAATGGAGTCCAATTTACCTACTTTTTTTTCTTTTGTGGGTCATGTTTTTGGTGTCATATCTAAGACTTTATTGCCAACTAATATCTTATTCTCAATTTAAAACAATGACCTTTCGTCCCGAAGTGATAGGATGAAACTGTTGAGTATATTTCTCAGTAATTCAACTTGGGCAAGCCAGTTAGAATCAGAGAAATAGTCTTTACTGGCATCATCTGTGATAACATGATATTGTTATCTCAACCCTTGTTTCAAATTCTCATGTGACCGACTTCCCCTGACCATGAGCTTACTTCAGAGTAGAAAACCAAGCCTGAAAAGATACATGCTCAGTGACCACAGTCAAATTGTCTACACAGCCTTTACTGGGAGGAAGGTATTGTTATCCCTAATTTATAGATGATAAAACTGAGGCTTGAAGAGTTTAAGAGACTTTGCCAGCAATCATACAGTAGGGAACTGGATCTTGGCCCTCCTCATTCTGACCCCAAGTCCTGCTAATTATCAGGGTCCTATGCTATTACCAGGAGCCCTGGTGGTGCAGTGGTTAACCAAAAGGTCAGCAGTTTGAATCCACCAGCTGCTCCTTGGAAACCCTATGGGGCAGTTCTGCTCTGTCCTATAGGGTCTCTGTGAGTTGGAATTGACTCCACAGCAACAGATTTGGTTTTTTGATATACTATCATCCACTAATAGCCTCACTGCATGTAGCCAGATTATTGTCTAAAACTTAAATCTGACTGTTCCCTTCTTCTGCCTATAATCTCTTGATATTTCCCATAGCCTTAGAAGAAAGCATAAACTCTTTCTTCCTCATTCATGCAAAGTGCTTCTAGGTGTGGTTCTTGCTTCTTTCTCTGTTCTAATTATTATGGTTGCATAACAAATAACTCCAACATTTAGTGGCATAAACAATAATTTTTATGCTTATGGATTCTGTAGGTCAAGAATTCAAACCAGACACATAGGAAAGGCTTGTCTCTGCTCCACACTACATCAGTTAAGACAGATCGAAGGCCGATGCTAGAATCATCTAAGGCTCGCTCACTCACGTGTCCGGTGGTTGATGCTGGTAAAACTTTAACAACTGAAGCTAGAACAGCCAGGGCTCCTCAAGCTTCTCTCTCTAGCTCTGTGTGGTCTCTCAATGTGACCTCTCTAGCATGGCAGCACCAGAGCTTCCATGGTGTGTGTCCCTTCAGAAAGAGCCAGGCAGAAACTTTTCTAACCTAACCTCTGAAGTCACATAGAGTCAGTTCTGCTGTATTCTATTTGTTAAAAAAAAAAGTCATCAAGGCTGATCCAATATTCAAGGGAATTCTACAGATTCAAAGTTCCTGTGTGGGAGATAGATGCTAATCAAATAATCTCACAAACATACAGTAATACAGGGAGTTATGATAGCATAGATCAAGGGTGTCTGAGTTGGTATGAGGGATCTATGACCATAATGAAAGGGAAATTCAAGCTGATCACACCCACAAATGTGATAGTTGCTCCTCCTATGGACATCTGTCATGGATTGAATTACATCCCCCAAAAAATGTGTGTATCAATTTGGCTGGGCTATGATTATCAGTATTGTGTGGTTTTCCTCCGTTTTGTGATTGTAATTTTATGTTAAAGAGGATTAGGATGGGATTGTAACACCCTTACTAAGGTCACATTCCTGATGCAATGTAAAGGGAATTTCCCTGGGGTGTGGCCTGCACCACCTTTTATCTTACAAGAGATAAAAGGAAAGGGAAGCAAGCAGAGAGTTGGGGACCTCATACACCAAGAAAGTAGTGCCAGGAGCAGAGCATGTCCTTTGGATCTGGGGTTCCTGCTCAGAGAAGCTCCTAGTCCAGCAGAAGATTGATGACAAGGACCTTCCTCCAGAGCCAACAGAGAAAGTCTTTCCTTGGAGCTGACTCCCTGAATTTGGACTTCTAGCCCACTAGACTGTAAGAAAATAAATTTCTCTTTGTTAAACCCATCCACTTGTGGTATTTCTGTTACAGAAGCACTAGATGACTAAAACAACATCCAAGCAAGCTGTGTGTGTGTTTAGCATAACTCTTATGATTATCCACTTGACTTTTTCTCCCTCTAGCTGTGAATGTTTGAGGACAAAGGCTGTACCTTATTCATCTTGATATCCCCTACATCTAGCACGCTGCTTGGTATATAAGTAGTCAGTAATCATTAAATAAGAAGAAAAAAAGTATTTTGGAAAACAAGAGTGACATTTGAAAGGGCTTTCTTTCCATTTGACTGTGTAGGAGAAATTCTCCATCTTTCCCATTTCTGTGACAAGCTTCTAGAAAAGATGTTGACTCCACTTGGCATGGTTTTCAGGAATATCCAAGGTTGAGGAGTGTTTTCTGTCTTCCAGGTGGAGCTGGAAACAAACAAATTTTGTCCTTCATGTTCTAAGTCTTCCCTTTCTCTGTCTCTGCTGCAGTTTTAAAACATGGCCCTGATGTTCTCCGACACTCTTCCAACTGAAAGGTGAAATCTTCATCCCTTCCCCTTGAATCTGGGCTCTGTGACTGACCAATTGAATATGACAGAAATGATGTGCTAGTTTCTGAGCAGAAGAAATGTTGATTTTTATTTCTTTCCCATGGAACAAATCACTCTTTTTTTTTTTTTGGTTGTCTACCATCAATGTTCTTTTATTGTACTTCAGGTAAAGGCTTACAGAAGAAATAGTTTCTCATGAAACAGTAGTACACATATTGTTTTATGACATTGGTTAACAACCCCACAACATGTCAACCCTCTAACTTCTCAACC
>NW_004443982.1:7387592-7424204 GCF_000243295.1 Trichechus manatus latirostris | reverse complement strand
CTCTTCCAATTGTGCTGCTATTCTCACTTAAGATGAAGGCTTACAGAACAAAATAGTTTCTCATTTAATAGTTGCTACACATGTTGCCCTTTGACAATGGTTAACAATCTCACAACACATCAACAATATCCTTACTCAACCTTGGGTTCCCTGTCACCAGCTTCCTTGTCCCCTTCTGCCTTCTGGACCTTGTCACTGGACTTCTGTACCTGGTTAGTCTCATTTGGTTTTACGGGGCTGTCCACTCCCAGGCTGAATGGTGAACCTCGGAGATAACTTCACCACTGAGCTAAAAGGGTGTCTGGGGCTCAGGTGGAGGCTTGCTGTTATCTCCTGGAGGTCAGATAAATTTAGGCAAAGCTTTCTTCAGAGTGACTACCCACTGGGCTCAGGTGCACACATACACACAAGAGGCAGGACATAAAGGTTAATCTGTTACATACTCTGGCAATGGATTAAATGATTGAAACTGGGCCTCTTCAGATAGGGGATATTCATACATATGGAAAAAGGTACTCCTAAGGAAATCCTAGTAAATGTTTGGCCAAATTCCCCTGGTTTCCTCTAGGAATATGAGAGACCTGACATCCCACTTCAGTATAGAAGCAGATGGGCTTCTATATGGGTAGGCTTATGGGCTGAAAGCCCAAGAGATTTGACTAGCTGACTGAAAATCAGCAGCAGTTTTCAACAAAATTCAGCACACTCTGCAATTTATTTTCCTTTGGATGTGGCTTTTATGGGCATCTGTTTAGGTGGAAAACATTAAGACTAGATTATGAAATATCAGTTAGACTGAATGCTTAGAGAATGGGATGCTTTCACACTCAAATTTATTAGTTAATTTAGGATTAACCAAGTTACATTTTCTTCCAACCTTTGCTGTTAAAAAATAACAATACAGTGTTCTGCCTTAGTAAGTATAGCACAGTGAATTGTCTGAATATTTGTGAATTACTTTACCTTTCTGTGCCTCAGTTTCCTCATCTGTAAAAAAGGGATAATAATAATGCCTCAAAACATTTTGAATATTAAATTATTTAATATGTGAAAGTGCATAGAATACTTTTTGGCATATGACCAAAACCAAACCAAACCAGTCACTGTCAAGTTGATTCTGACTCATGACTACCCCATATGTTGCAGAGTAGAACTGTGCTACACAGGGTTTTCATGTGGTGACCTATCAGAAGCAGATCACCAGGCCTTTCTTCTAAGGTGCCTCTGGGTGGATTCGATCTGCAAACCTTTCAGTTAGTAGTTGAGTGCTTAACAATTTATGCCACCCAGGGACCCCTTTGGCACATGATAAACACTAAATAAGTATTAGCTATTATAATTATTGTTGTTATTCTTATTTGTGAAGGAACTACATCACTAGGCAACTTTTCTCTTAGTATACACCTATAGCTAAAGATATAACTAGAAAAAGTATAGAAATCAGGCTGAGCCCAGGATAACTTGACTATTCCTTAACAGTGAGGACAGGATCTTTCCTGTTCACCTCTCTATGTTCAGAATGTTACATTGTTCCTGGTACGTGAGTGCTGCTCAATAAACTTCTACTGAATAAGTGATGGTTCCTAGAAGATGGATACTTGTTGATAATAAAGTTTTCTCCTTGTGTTTTGTCCCTCTGCTTAGAGTTTGAGTGTGGCAAGAGTGCTTTTTAATTGATAATTATGGTTAATTAGATTCTGTGTTATTGAGTGTAACTATTGTCGGTTCTTATCTCTTTTTTAGAGGACCCTGATGGAGAAAAAGAGGAGATAAGTGGAACCAGAAAGAGGATGAGACAGCTTACCACAAACTATAGTCTAAAGACTTTTGACTTATCTTTGAAGATAAGAAAAAGAAAAGATCTCGACTAACCAGTGTGTAATTACAGGGACTAAATCTATAAAAGACAATAATACACTGCTCCCCTCTTCTTTCTGGGAGACAGTGCAGGCATGTAATGGCAAAACTCAAATATCGTCCAGCTCACTGTTTTGCTGTGCTGCAGAGCAGAAACTCGGTGTTTGGCACAGTCTTATTAAACTGAGTATTAAACTCTGATCACAAGATCTGGTCACTGGATATTGAAAGCCCATGTGACTTCAGTACTTAATCAGCCAAATAGGAACATTTTGTATAAGCTCATGTTTGTTAAGAGGTAGTTTATATAAAAGTAAAGATTCCATGGAAATGAATTGTTATGAGTAACAAATCCCTAGAGCCTTTGACGGGAGTAGGAGTTTCCAGCCTCTTCATCTGCCATGCTCCAGATCAGGAATATATTCATTCTGCTTCATTTTCCTCAGTGCGTCACTTGGGGACATGCTTCTGTAGGGTTTATTTAAAAGGCCCCAGGCTGGTGTCAAGCTAAGAAAAAAAGCCATTGCTGTGTCCTAACTCACAGTGGAACTGTCTCCCCCCACCCCATTTAGTACCACTTTGATCCATATGTATAGAACTTGGTTAAATGCCTTGGAATGTGGGCAGGAAGAAGGGGAGATTGTTGGTAAAAATAAAGAACTCTATCCAACAGTTCTTTTCAAAGCAGATGGCCTGCAAAGAGCTGTACATAGACTTACATGTCCAAAAAAAAGTTCTATAAATTACATTTTGAAGCTTAGATATCTAAATGAGAATAATAAAACAAAAATTAACACAGGGAAAAAAAAATATGTTTCCTACCCTCCTGATTAAAAAACCTATGAGACATAAAATGTGATTTTTTATAATGCAATGGGTTATCAGCACAATGAAGAAATGTACACATCAGTTAGCTTTTGCTGGGTAAAAAACCACCCCAAGACTTAGTGCCTTAAAATTACAACCAATTATTTCACTCTTGATTCTGTAAGTTGGCTAGGCAGTTCTGGTCTGGGCAGGCTCTGCTTATCTCTGCTGGCAGGTTGTTGGAGGCTGGGTGATGCAGGACAGCCTCACTTACATGTCTGGAGTTTGGCAGGGCAACAATGGTGAGTGAGCCACCTCTCTCTCATCATTCAGCAGGCTAGTCCTAGGTTCTACACGTGGTGATCTCAAGGATCTAAGAGTGTGAGAGCAGAAGATGCAACGATCCTTAAGACCTAGACTGACAATTATACAACGTCTTGTGCATTGCATTCTAAGGTCAAAGCACGTCACAAAGCCAGACAAGATTCAAGGGGTGGGCAAATAGACTCTATTTCCTGATGGTGGGTGCTACAAATTATTGTGGCTAGTTTTGCAATCTCCCACATGAGGTGCACATGCAGTACATGGCACTCTAATCACAATTGTGCTAAACAAACCCACTGCTGGAGACAGAGGTATTATGGTGGCAAGAGTGCTAGAAGCTGGACTCCAAAGACCAGAGAAGAGAGGGTCCTGCAATTAATTACCTTCTGACCTTAAATAAATCCACTCTACCTCTCCGAGCCTCAGCTTAGTCATCTCTAAAATGAAGGGTTGGATAAGATGATCTCTAAAGTCTATTCCAGATTTCCAAGGACTCTAAGAATTTAACACACTCCATTTCCTAAGGCAAGAGTTCCTAGTTCTAAGGATATAAAAAAACCTATCGCTGTCAAGTCGATTCCAACTCATAGCAACCTTAGAGGACAGAGTGGAACTGTCCCATATGGTTTCCAAGGAGTGGCTGGTGGATTTGAACTGCTGACCTGTTGGTTAGCAGCCAAACTCTTAACCACTGAGCCACCAGGGATGCAAGGATATAAAGGAGATGGTGAAAAATTCTAAACATCTTTTTACTTTATGACCCTAATTTTTAAAGGAAATCATATGCTATGATTATAACCACATACAAAGTATACTTACAGAAAGACATATTAAGAAGTAATGGTAAGATGGTAGGATTATGGGTATTAAAATTATTTTGACATTATTTAAAAATTTTTGTTACTGTATTGACTTTTCAATAAAAAGGAGTAAGTACTTTCCACTCGCTATTTCTAAGAAGAAAATTGTTGTCAGGTCAACAGGGCCACAATTCTCACAGATCCCAGAAGCAACAGGGAATTAACTGCGTGTTTGGCCTTTTCTGTTCTCTAGTAGGCAGTAGAGAAAATGGTGAGAGAGATTCTTGCCTCCCACTGCCCTCTTCTCTCTGTCACATGCCCTGCCCTGTCTCCTCACCAAGAGTATCACTTTTCTTGGTCAGACACGTACACTTAAACTTTGGATTAAATTTATTTTCCCTCAAATTGATGCACATGGTTGGAAAAGTGAAGAAAAGAGGCAAAAAGAGGGATACAGTTAGGGGGCCATCCATTTCCACTTTTAGCTAAGAAGTAGTCATCAGTGACCTCCTATTGCTAGATTCTCTTGGATATTTTCAGGCTTAATATTTTCAGGTTAACTATGTCTTATTTGACCTCTCTACTGAGTTCGTCCGTTTGACCACACCCTTTTTCTTTATGATCCTTTCTCCCTTGGCTTCTGAGACACTACTCTGACTTCCTCACAGCTTTCTCTTCAATGGTCACTTGCTTAAATATTGGTGATGGCCAAGCTTTGTCTCTGGTCCTCTTCTCTGATCATCCTACACCACCCCTGAGTGAACTCATCCACTCCCATGATTTCAATGTCTCTTTATGTTCTGTTGACTCTCAGTTATATATCTCTACCACAGACATCTCTCCTGAACTTCAAACTGCATCCTGGGCAGCTCTCCTGTGACATCCCATAGATCCATTAAACTCAACATATCCCTGAACTACTGTATCCCTAGCTCAGTGAGTTACTATCCACCCAGTCACTCAAGCTAGAAAACTGGGAAACCACTTCCTCTCCCTGACTCTCCATTCAGTTAGCCAGGCCCACTTGCTTTCAGAACCACTCCCTACCATTCCTCTGCTCTACTCAGAAAGACTGATCCCATGCAGGCTGCATCCCCCAGGCTCTTATCTCAGCCAGCTTCTGGCTAAATTTAGCCAATGAGAGGCCCTGGTTAAGGAGACTAGCAAGACTCAGCAATGTGGACTTTCCCTTACCAAAGTTGATCTGCTGCTGCTGTTGCTGAGTGACTAGCCTACCAAACCAGATATCAGTATTGAGCCTGCAATTTGGCACTATTCTCTGGGGGGACCAGCCAGTCCCTTGGTGGCAAGTTGATTGCCTTAGACACTTCCCTATCATGGAGGAGAAACGCTTTGTTCTTACTATTATGAATATGGGCTTGCCTTCTTAGCACCACCATCCAGGGGCTTTTGGAATATCTCATGTTAGATCACAACACTACTTCTGTCCAAGGCACAGATTTCACTGCAAGAAGAGTACAGTAATAAATCATGCCATTCAAATTCACTAATCTTATCATTCACTGATCTTTTCACCTGCTAAATGCTGTAATAGCTTAATTAAAACAGTTATGGTACCAACTGGGAAGTCACATTCTGTGGGGTTGGGATGTCCTTTAGGATGTGATATATGCTTTGAGCCAGTGATGAATATATGGTATGTTTCCCCTTTAGATATACTACATGGGTCCAGGAACCATGGGGCAGAAGTAAGAATGGCTTTTCTCACTAATATATCTAGTAATTCACTCACAGAATATTTGCTTCCCATCCACAACCTTGAGCCTTGCTGGTCTAGATGTCTTAGTTCCCAAGGAAGAAACGTCCCCACCTGGTCCCATTATAAACTAGAAGTTGAGACTGTCACCTGGCATTTAGAACTCCTCATGTCACTGAATCAACAAGCAGTGGAAAGGTGATCGTATTGGTTGAGGTGATTGATCATGATTAACAACCAGAAATTGGTTTGCTGCTACACAATACAGACAGGGAGGACTATTTCTGAAACCCAGAAGATTCATGGGGCTAACATTTTGTATTTCATATTCTGAGAGTAAAAGTCAATTAAAGTCTACAGCAACCCAATGAGTACAGGATCACCAAGGATTCAGATCTTTCAGAAATGAAGTCTTCTATCGTCCCACTGGGTAAAGAACAGCAACCAGTCAATGTGTTGACTGAGAGAGCAAGAATAACATAACATATGTGGTGGAAGAAAAAAGTGATAAGTATTAACTATGGCCACTTGACCAGTTATATGAACAAGAATTGTAGCAGCTAGGCATGCTTTATTATGCATTATTAACCAACAATTTCTCTTTTTCTCCCCCTTCTGTTTATTATAAGGAGTGTTGGTAGTAAGTACTTGGTAGTTTATAGATCACCAGACTACCAGGAACCACATCTGAAATTTATAGGAGGGATTCCATAATGCCTGGAAATCCTGGACATGAGATAGAAAAATTACCAATGAGATGTTCTTTCTCCCCTTGTTGGAGAGAGCTGGTGAGTTGTATCATGTGTGGTTTTCTCATGTCTGGCAGAAACATGAATTCGTTAAATATGGACAGAAGTGAGAATGGATACTGGGAGGCTAAAAAGATTGACTGTGTTAATCCTAGGCCTGTTCTTCCTCAGATCTGTTTCTTGCAATTCCCCAGCTCTGCTCTGTATCATAGACAGCTGACTGCTACTGGCAACATTATCCAGGCTCTCAAGTCATCTGGCCTGCAACTGGACTTGGCACTGGTAGAGGATGGCATTAGGTGACCTTGGCAATGGGCAGAAGAGAGAAAGACACTAGGGTATCTTCACCCTTCCTCTCTGCTGTGGGCAGATTTTCCAGCTCTGACTACATCTGTGGCTTCAGCTCCAGCCAGACGAGCTATTGTATTCCCAGCTTCTTTTGGGTAATCTTGGTCCCTGAGTTTCAGTAACATGGCTTCATCCCTTGTTTATCCAACTAGGGTTGGTGGAATGTTCTTACTGTTGTGAATCTCTGAGGTCTCTCACTGTGCTCTGTTTGGTTCCAGGCTCCTCTCACTTGTATAATCAATTCTCTGCATTAAATTTCCCTACTGGTAACTGTCATATTCCTGTTCCTTAACATGTCTTGTGACTGGTTCCTACTGTCCATCTCTTACAACGACTGCCTTACTTAAATCATGCTGTTATCACCTTTCACTTGGGCTATTGGTCACACTTTTCAAACTCCACTCCACCACTCCTCCTCAATTAACACATATAGGCTCTATCTCTTTAGTGTTTCTTCTCCTGTACTTCAAATAAGAATAACCTTCAGAAATGTAGGTCCATTAATCATTTTGTTTTAAAAATTTGACCAGTTAACATTATGACCTAGTGAATTGTGCCTTCTACTCAGTGGAGGAGGTGTCTAGAAACTGAGAAACAAAGAATGAACACAAACTACAAGGTGGCAAAAATGACACTGGAAATTCTAAAATTCTCTCCCCTCCATCTTTGCTCAAATATAAATATTACTAGAATCAATTTGTCTCCCTAGCCTCAGTCTTTCTATTTATACATTCTTCAAAAACACTGTTACATTGATGCTCACTATTGTTCCAGAAAAAACTGTGTTTTAATCTTTTCTATGTCTGTGGGATATGCAGTTATATCCATCATTTCATTCCTGATGTTAGTAATTTGTGTCTTCTCTCTTTTGTCTTTGTGAGTCTTGTTAGATTTTGTCAATTTTATTGATCTTTACAAAGAACCAGTTATTTGTTTCATTGATTTTCTCTATTGGTTTTCTGTTTTCAATTTCATTGATTTCTGCTCTTGTCTTTACTATTTCCTTCTTTCTACTTGCTTTGGTTTTATTTTCCTCTTTTCCTAGGTTCTTGAGATAGGAACTTAGATTACTGACTTGAACCTTGTCCTCTTTTCTAGTGTATGCATTTAGTGCTATAAATTTCCTTCTCTACATTGTTTTAGCTGTGTCCTACAAATTTTGATATGTTGTCTTTTTATTTTCATTCAGTTTGATGTATTTTTCAGTTTCCCTTGACACTTCCTCTTTAACCCATGGATTATTTAGAAATGTGTTGCTTAGTTTCCAAATGTTTGGAGATTTTCCTCCTATCTTTCCATTATTGATTTCTAGTTTAATTTCATTATGGTCAGAGAAAGCACTCCATATGATTTCAATTATTTTAAATTTGTTGAGGTATGTTTTATGGCCCATGATATGGTCTATTTTGGTCTATATTCTATAGACACTTAAAAAGAATGTGCATTCTGATATTATTGGGTGGAGTGTTTGTAAGTGCTTAGATCCTATTAGTTGATGGTGTTGTTGACTTCTCTATATCATTGCTGATTTTCTGTCTAGTTGTTCTATCACTTATTGATAAATGAGTCTTGAAATCTCCAACAATAACTGTGGATTTCTCTACCTCTCCTGTCAACTCTATCTATAGCTTTTGCTTCATGTATTTTGAGGCTCTATTGTTGGATGCATACATATTTGTGGTTGTTATGTCATTCTGGTGGCTTGATTTTTTTATCATTATGTAATGTTATTCTTTGTTTCCAGTAATTTTCTTTGCTCTGAAGTCACTTTATCAAATATTATTATAGCCATGTCTGCTTTTTATGCACATTAATGTTTGCATGGTTTATCTTTTTCCATCCTTTTACTTTCAATTTGAAATGAGTTTCTTGTAAGCAGCATACTGTTGGACAGAGTTTTTGTTTTTGTTGTTTTTTATCCCATCTGCTCATCTCTGTTCTTTGATTGGTGTATGTGATGGTTAAAGTTGTGTGTCAACTTGGCTGGGCCATGATTCTCAGTGGTTTGGCAGCTATGATGTAGTTTGGCAGTTATGTAATGATATAATCAACTCCATGGTGAGATCTGCTATGAGCAGCCAATCAGTTGAAAGGGAGTTTCCTTGGGGGTGTGGACTGCCTCCAGTATATAAATGGATGTTCCAGTAAGGCTCTTGCTCTGAATCCTGCATCCGGTTCATCATCATCTGACCTCTGTATCTTGGGACTTGAGCTAGCAGCTTACCTGCCAATCTTGGGTTCATCAGTCCTTGCAGCTATGTGAGTCAGGAGAAGCCTCTAGCCTGATGCCTGACCCATGGACTTGGGACTTGCCAGCCTCTACAACCATGTGAGCCCTTTACCTTGAGGTAAATTTCTCTCTCTTTATATATATATATATGCATTTCACTGTTTTTGTTTCTCTAGAGAACCCAACCTAAGACAGTGTATTTAGATGATTTATATTTAATGTAAGCATTTACATGTTAACACTTAAGTCTGCCATTTTATCATTTGTTTCCCATTTGTTTTTGCTGGGATTTGTTTCTCTGTTTCCCTTTGCTTGCTTTCTTGTGGGTTATTTGAACAGTTTTTTAGGATTCCATCTTGATTTATTTATAGTGTTTTAGGGTGCAACTCTTTATACTTGTTGTAGTGGGCTATCTGGGTATTACAATATACATATGTGACTTGTAACAGTCTACTAGTACCTTTTTACCATTTTGAGTGAAGTGTGGAAACCTCACTTCAATTTAGGTCCCTTGACCTTCTCCACTTTTAAATATCCCTGTCTTGAGTATGCAATAGTGTTATAATTTTTGTTTCAATCATTAAACGTGATTTATAAAACTCATGAGAAAAAGCATAGTCTATTATATTACCCATATTTCTGCTCTTCCATTGTTCTTGATGCTGTAAGATTCCTTCTTTTTTTCATTGTTTTCTTTTTGAAGAACTTCCTTTAACCAATCTTTAAAGTAGATCTGCTAGTGGCAAATTCTTTTAGTTTTTCTTCGTCTGAGAATATTTTTATTTCCTCTTCATTCCTGAAGTATTGTTTCACCAGACGCAGAATTCACAGCTGATAGTTCTTTTCTTTCAGTAGTTCCTTCTGGCCTCCATGGTTTCAGAAGAAAAATCCACAGTCTTTCAAATTTGTATTCCCGTATAAGCAATGCATCATTTCTTTCTGGCTGCTTTCAAGATTTTTTTGTCTTTAGCTTTCAGACTTTAATTATGATGTGTCATGATGTGAATTTCTTTGGGATTATCCTGTTTGGGATTCCTCAACTTCTTTGTTTCTTTTGCCAAATTTGGGAAGTTTTCAATGATTATTTTGTATCACTTTGAATCTAAGAAACCTTTGCCTACTGATTTACCTTTGAATCTCAGGACATAGCACAGTGCCAGCACAGAGTTGATACTCTGTATGTATTTATCAAATGAATGAATAGATGAATAAGTCTAAGGATAAATGAATGAATGAATGAATTTTTGAGGAGGTGTGATGTATGGCCAACTATAAGTTGAGACTTCAGAGCTATCAAAGTAGTTCTTTCCCATGAGGAGCTAACCCAGTTTTATTTGTCTAGTTATAGGCTGTAATCCTAGATGAAATACAGTTTCCCAGGGAGCTAACAATCTCTTTTGTCCATGATTATTTGCATCTTCACATTCCTGAAGGATCTAATCACAGGCATTCATTGAGGAGAAGAATGAAAGTGATGGGGGATTTCATGAGTGCCCTTGGGACTTTGGGGGACAAGGGAAGGTCCCAAGGGGGTTGGGGAGCAGTTCTGGGAGACAGAAATTACCAAAGCTCATCTTTGCCATCTACACTATTTAATCCCCATCATTTGTATCCTTTAAAATACATCCATTAAAAAATCCTCATTTGGGTAAACGTGAATGAATTCTTAGACATGTCTTTAGATAGATAATTAAATGTGTTCTCAGATGCCCAGCAGGACAGCATACCTGGCACTTTGTCTCAGCAGTCACTCCTAGCTGTAGCTCTCAGGACTGAAAAGTAGTGCTTTGAGCATCCATTTCAGCTTAGGCTGAAAGCAGCAACACACTTACATTTGATTTCCAAACCAGCAGTGACAAACCAAAGGTTTGATCAATAGATTTTGCCAGGGGCAGGAGCAAGTTTACTATGGTAATTTATTGGAAAAATCTCTTGTGCTGAATGCATCACTTGCTTATATGTGTCTCTTCTCTTTTGTTTTTCCCTTTTCTTTTGCTGTCTTTCTTTGTTTCCTTGTTTCTTCTCACATACAGAATAAATCTAAAAAATAAAACTTTTCATATTTGTGGAATTAGTGTAGATTTAACTATACATTTCATCAAAATGTATTTAAATAAGAGCTGTACATTCTCTTGTAAATAGATTTAAATGCTAAAAAGCGAAGTGCATGATAATAAGTAAAATAATATGTATATATTCAGGTGAACACAATTTTATGGAATTTTCTTCACTTGGCAGCTGCATTGGTTTATAATCCTAGCTATGCTAAGGTTTTTTGAGTGCAGCATGAAAACTGTGGTCCTTCACCACTTGGGACCAGTTAAGAATTCCTGCTTCATGACCGTTTTCCAAATAATTTGGGAAAACTTAACCCAGGCTGTGGTCCCCTGCTGAGGCTGTAACTGTTACTGTAAGCAGGCCAGCCTAAACCTAGCTCCAGGCCCACACAGGTCATTCCCAGACTTCCAAGACTATTTGAGCTACAAAAAGGGCGCTTAAGGCAGTGGGGTGGGAATGTATGGCTAGTTTCAGCCTAGAAATTTAGCCAAGTTCTGAGCATGTCTGGACGGGCTTTCATGTTCACCACAATTCTAGGTGAGGGAGCCATGCTAACAAAAAGCCTCAATCACAGTAGGATAAAGATTATTTAGAATTGAAATATTTGTATTTATAGAAAGAATGGGACTGTTTTGTGTTCCTATTAAGCGGTCTGCAAAGTTGGTTTGGTTAATATCCTTTCCTTTTTGGATGAAATACTGGGTTTGTGTGCCAAATGATTGCCTAATCATATGTTATTTTGCCTTCTAAAATGGCCAAAATATTTTATTTTCCTCCTTTTCTATTTGGTTTATATACCTAATCCTGAGTGTAGTAGGGGCTTTTGAGGGATTAACATGAGTAGTAAAGTAAAATGAGAGATTAACCTTTTGTTGGTGATATAAATTATACTTTTTTTTCTTAATTTTCTCATCTGTCTTTCAACTTTGTTTTTTTTTTTTTTCCCCAAGCAGAAGATTTTGCTTTTTAGGTAGTCAAGTTTATCCATGTTTAAAAAAGTTTTACTGTTTTAAGTGAAATTTTACAGCATATATTAGTTTTTCATTCAAAAACTTACACACAAATTGTTTTGTGACATTGGTTGCAATCCCCGCAATGTGTCAGCATTCTTCTCCTTTCCCTTTACACCTGTGTTCTCCACGTCTATTCGTCCAGTTTTTCTGTCCTTTCTTGCCTTTTTGTCTTTGCTTTTGGGCAGGTGTTGCCTTTCTGATCTTGTATACTTGACTGAACTAAGAAGCACATTCCTCATGTGTGTTATTGTTTGCTTTATAGGGCTGTCTAATCTTTGGCTGAAAGGTAGACTTCGGGAGTATCTTCACTTCTGAGTTAGCAGGGTGTTCAGGGGCCATAGTCTTGGGGGTTCCTCCAGTCTCTGTCAGACAAGTAAGTCTCGTCTTTTTTCGTGAGTTAGAATTTTGTTCTACATTTTTCTCCAGCTCTGTCTGGGACCCCCTATTGTGGTCCCTGTCAGAGCAGTTAGTGGTGGTAGCTGGGCACCACCTAGTTTTGCTGGACTCAGTCTGGTGGAGTCTGTGGTAGTTGTGGTCCATTAGTCCTCTGGACTAATCTTTCCCTTGTGTCTTTAGTTTTCTTCATTCTCCCTTACTCCCGATAGGGTGAGATCAGTGGACTATCTTAGATGGCCACTCACAGGCTTTTAAGACCCCCGACGCTACTCACCCAAGTAGGATGCAGAACATTTTCTTTATAAATTATGTTATGCCAATTGAGCTAGATGTTCCCCGAGACCATGTTCCCCACAGCCCTCAGCCCAGTAATTTGTTCCCTCAGGGAGTCTGGACATGTCTATGCAGCTTCCATGACTTTACCTTGGACAAGCTGTGCTGGCTTCCACAGTATTGTGTACTGTCTTACTCTTCACCAAAGTTACCATTTATTTTTTATTTAGTGTTTTTCCATCCCCACCTCTCCCCTCCCTCGTAACCATCAAAGATTGTTTCTTTTTGTGTGTAAACCTTTTTCTGAGTTTTTATAGTAGTGGTATCATACAATATTTGTCCTTTGGTGATTGACTTATTTCACTCAGCATAATGCCCTCCAGATTCATCCATGTTGTGAGATGCTTCACAGATTCATCATCGTTCTTTATCATTTCAGTGTACTCCATTGTGTGTACGTACCACAGTTGGTGTATCCATTCATCTGTTGATAGGCATCTAGGTTGTTTCCATCTTTTTGCTGTTGTGAACAATGCTGCAATGAACATGGGTGTGCATATGTCTATTTGTGTAATGGCTCTTATTTCTCTAGGATATATTCTTAGGAGGGGGATTCCTGGATCATATGGTATTTCTATTTCTAGCTTTCTAAGTAAGCGCCAAAATGTACCATTTTGCATTCCCACCAGCAGTGCATAAGAGTTCCAATCTCCCCGCAGCCTCTCCAATATCTGTTATTTTCTGTTTTTTTGATTCCTACTAGTAACGCTGGGATGAGATGGTATATCATTGTGGTTTTGATTTGCATTTCTCTGATGGCTAGTGATTGTGAGCATTTCCTCATGTTTCTGTTAGCCACTTGAATATCTTCTTTGGTGAAGTGTCTGTTCATTTTCTTTGCCAATTTTTTAACTGGATTATTTGTCTTTTAGTTTTAGAAATGTTGGATTTTCCTGTAGATTTTAGAGATTAGACCTTTGTTGTATTTGTAATAGCCACACTTTTTTCCCAGTCTGTAGATTCTCTTTTTACTCTTTTGGTGAAGTTTTCTGATGACCGTAAGTGTTTTATTTTTAGAGGATCCCAGTTATCTACCTTATCTTCTGGAATTTGTGTATTGTTAATTATGGTTTGTATCCTGTTAATGCCGTGTATTAGGGCCTTTAGGATTGATCTTATTTTTTCTTCTATGATCTTTATAGTTTTTGGTTTTATACTTAAGTCTTTTGATCCATTTTGAATTAGCTTTTGTGTACGATGTGAGGTATGGGTCCTGTTTCATTTTTTTTTCAGATGGACATCCAGTTTTTCAGATGGATATCCAGTTTTGCCAGCACCATTTGTTACAAAGACTGTCTTTTCCCCCATTTGATAGACTTTGGGCCCTTGTCGAAGATCATGTGACCGTAGGTGAATGAATTTACATCTGGGTTCTCAATGCTGTTCCATTGGTCAATGTATCTGTTGTTATACCAGTATCAGGCTGTTTTGACTACCACATAGCAAGAATTTTGATAAAGAGTAGCTACTATGGCAATTCAGCAAAATTGGGAAACCCTTGGTAATTGTGACGTCTGAGCAAGTTTTCTTCTCTCTCTTTCTTCCCTCTTGGTTTCTCCCTTACCTCCTCTTTCTCAATAACTCCTGATACTCTCTCTGTCTCTTCTTTCTCTCTCTCTATATATATATTTGCTCTTCTTTTCTTCTCTTTTCAGTTAAAAAAAATCCCTTCCTGCAATCAAAACAGGACATCATTTGCATTATTAATTAACCAGTTAAAAATAGCTTTCGAAAGTAAACGTTTTACTCTTATGTAGCATGAAAAAACAGTTTTCAGTTAATGGAATCTCAGGATAGGGTGATTTTATCCCTCCCACCACCCTGAACTAATATTTTATGCTTTCCAGAACATTTTACATAGTATTCAATGTATTGAGTCACCAGTGCATCATTATTATTCATTTTACTTTCATATGAATTATAGGCTTCATTTGACACAATTAAATATATCTTTAGGCCTCCTGTATTACTTCTCCCAAGAGCAGTGAAGTTTCTGACCACAAAATGTACTGTTAGAACATATTTTTTTGTTAATAAACACTATGTTAGAATACCCTTACATTTATGTGCTCTAGTGGCACATTCTTATTTTTAATGTCCATAATTCGGCTCATTTGGGCTTGTTATCCAAATGTGTTATTGAGTCTAAGTAAAAATACAGTGCAGAATTTCCAAATAGGAAGAAGAATAATCAATAAACAAAGACAATTTAAGTGATATTTCAGCACAGTTAGGAACTGATTGCAAAGGCTGACTAGTGAGGTCTCAGAAGTCAGAAAGAAGCAAGATAAAGACATAAAAAAAAAGACTGCTCCCTTCTAAGTGGAAACATCAGAAAGGGAGAGAGGAACCTAGTGTGCTAAATGAAGACAATTTCAAAGAACTTGAGTCCTGTGATAACAGTGTCTAGCATGGTGATGCTGGTCACCAGGGAAATAGAGGGGTAGAGGGTGAATGCAGGGCAGGTCTATCAGGAAAGTTAAGTCGGGAGGTGCTGAAGGGAAAGGGAGAGACTGAAATGCAGGCAGCTATGTGCGCAAAGAGGATGCAGGCATGCGTAGACTGGAGGAAATGCCAGCACAGCTAATGCCAAAAAGGACCCTGCCTATCTTTACAAGGAAAGGGAACAGAGTTCAGGAGGCATACACAGGCTTAGCAGGTCAGACATGCCAGCTTTAGGAAAAGAAGTGGAGAATGAGGCAAACGCCCATAAACAAACCAAATTACTTTCCTTAAGGGAAAATCTAAGGTTTACTGGGGGCTGGTTGAATATTTGTGGCACAAGTGAGGAGTCAACCTGTATAAAACTCAAATTGGGCCTTTGTGCCTCAATTTCCTCATCTATACAATGAGGATATTAAAACTACACATATCTCGTACAATTACCAAGATGATTGCAATGAGATGATCCATGAAAAATGCTCAGAAGAGAGCCTGGCACATAGTAAATATGTTTGCTATTATTATTCTGCCACTACTCCTAATTTAGGGATCTCTGGTGATGAAATGCTTAATCACTCAACAATTGACCGAAAGGTCTGCCATTTGAACCCACCAGCTACTTCGAATGAGAAAAGACCTGGCAATCTGCTCCCATAAAGACTGCAGCCTAGGATACCATTACTGAACATTTTGATCAAAGATTCTATATAAGAATCCTGATCAACGGGGGGAAATACAGAACAGAATATAAAAATTCTCACGAACTCCAGACTTTCTGGAGCCATGGAGGCTGGATGAACCCCTGAAAAGAGTGCCCTGAGATAGTCTTTAAACCTTAAACCAAAAATATTCCCTGATGTCTTCTTAAAACCAAACAATAGTTTAGCTTAACTAGTAAAAAATGTCTGCCTTGAGCATTATGTTATTTCAAGATCCGTCTATATGGGATCAGACTGACAATAGCAATATGAAAGATTAGATAGGAACCTTAGGGGGGGCAATGAGTTTAAGTTATGTTAATGGGGGAGGAACAACTCAGAAAAGGAGGGTGAGAATGGTTGTACAACTTGAAGAATGTAATCAATGTTGCTGAATTCTACATGTAGAAACTGTCATATTGGTGTATGTTTTGCTGTGTATATTCTCAACAATAATAACAAAATAAATAAAATTAAAAGAAAAAAGAATTTAGAAAAAGCCTTGAAAACCCTATGCAGCAGTTCTACCCTGTCCTATAGGGTCGCTATAAGTTGGAATTGACTCAACGGCACACAACAACTCCTGATTTAATTGTAACATGTGCTTTGTAAGTGCAGCCCAGCAGCCTTTGTGGAGAAAAAGAAGACCATCCAGCAGCAGGACAGTGAAAGAGCAAGGCGCCAGCACCACACAAGACACAATTACTTAATTAAAAGAATTAAAGAAATTAAAGAAATTAAAGAAGCTTCCAGCTTCCTGGGAAGTTTAGGAAATTTACAATGCGCTGGTGGATGTGAGGAAGGGAAATGGTAAAGGGAGGGTAACCTAATGCCTTCGAGTCTATTCCAACTCATAGCGACCCTGTAAGACAGAGCAGTACTGCCCCATATGGTTTCCAAGGAGTGGCTGGTGGATTTGAACTGCCGACCTTCTGGTTAGCAGCCGAGCTCTTAACCACTGCGCCACCAGGGCTCCTAAAGGGAGGATAGTGGGAAGCAAAGAGTTAAACTGAGTTGTGACAACCTAATCTCTTATGAACCTTCTTTTCATTAAACTCTGTGGAAACAAAGCCTTCACACTTTTCTTCTTTTACTCACATTTCCCTTTCATCTCATCTACCTACCATGTGTAACTTTTTTAAAACTACATACGGGTTTGACCACTTTCATACCTATAGCTCAACCAAGATATCACCATGCAGATGCCAAGATGAATTCATGGACATTTACTGGCCCCTTCAAAACAATTATGAAGCAGGCAAGTGGCCTCCGTATACTAAGAAGTCAATACTCCTTTTCTTTTTGGGGTTGCTGAACTCCCAACAGAAGCTATTAACAATGCATAATTTTGCATCTCATTGAGCTGAAAATTGTAAACGCCTCCCCAGATCCCTACTGCTCTCCCCACATTTACTTCCTCCAAGTACTATGTCTAAAAGATCCAACTAGTTAATGAGCTCTGTGTTCCTTTTACTTCCTAAGAGAACAACACACACTCTGTGAACCTTATTAGTAGCACTGTGCTTGCTAGAAAAATAAAGCAGTGTAATTTTAATCCATAATCCACAGCTAAGCATGTATAAAATGCTTAGCATTATAGCAATTAGTACTTACTCAAGGTAACAAAATCTTTCTCTAGCTCATCCTTTCTTCCTTTTAAAAAATAGCTGCTATGGGAATAGAAGGATCAACATACTTTTTATTTTTTTTAAATAAACTTAAATTTTAGAATAGTTTTAGATTTACAAAATTATTGGAAGGATAGTGCAGAGTTCCACATACTCCACACTCAATTTCCCCGATTATTAATATCTCACACTAGTATGGTACATTTGTCACAATTAATGAACCAATACTGATACATTATTATTAACTAAGGTCCATACTTTATTCAGATTTCCTCAGTTTTTCCCTGTTGTGCTTCTTCTGTTCCAGGATTCCACATTACATGTAGTTGTCATATCTCCTTAGGTTCTTCTTGGTTATGACAATTTTTCAGACTTTCTTTGTTTTCGTTGTTTGTTTTTTGCTTTGTTTACTTTTCTTGTTTTTGACAGAGTTTGAACTGGTTCAGTCATGGCCGAGGAAGTGAAACCAGAACAGACCCGAATTTTTAAAATTCGGGTGAACAAGAACGATAAACGGTATGAGAAAAATTACAGGTCAAAGCCCTGTTAGAAACCTAATTGCCCTCTTAGAAAATAAGGGCAGCATATGCATTGCACAGCAACCAAATCTCTTGCCTGTTGGATATTGAGCAGAGTCAGAAAAAGTGATGCTCCTCTCAAAAGATGGTGACTGACCGTGCCTCTTTGAATGTGTGTCACTCTCCACAGTCCTGCCAATAATCCAATCTCACACATCAGGCTCCTCAAAGGGCTTATATAACCTCTTTCAAGTCTCCCATTCCAGGGTTTTGACCCATAGTTTTTCTTCTTCCGGTTATCATTCCAGATCACCCAAACTGTAAAAATTTGGGTCTGTTCCAGTTTTGCTTTATCGGCCATGACTGAACCGATTCAAACCGTGTTTTTTAAAATAATCCTGACAGTTTTGAGGCGTCCTGATCAGATACTTTATTTTTTTTACTGTATTTTAGATGAAGGTTTACAGAGCAAACTAGTTTCTCATTAAACGATTAATATGCATATTGTTTTGTGACATTGGCTGCCAACCTCATGACACGTCAACACTCTCCCCTTCTCGACCTTGGGTTCCCCATTACCACCTTTTCTGTCCCCTCCTGCCTTCTCGTCTTTGCCCCTGGACTGGTGTGCCCCTTTAGTCTCATTTTGTTTTATGGGCCTGTCTAATCTTTGGCTGAAGGGTGAACCTCGGGAGGGACTTCAGTACTGAGCTAAAAGGGTATCCATGAGCCATACTCTCGGGGTTTCTCCAGTCTCTGTCAGTCCAGTAAGTCTGGTCTTTGTGGGTTAGGATTTTGTTCTACATTTTTCTCCAGCTCTGTCTGAGACCCTCTATTGTGGTCCCTGTCAGAGCAGTTGGTAGTGGTAGCTGGGCACCGTCTATATGTGTTGGACTCAGTCTGGTGGAGTCTGTGGTAGATGTGGTCCATTAGTCCTTTGGACTAATCTTTCCCTTGTGTCTTCAGCTTTCTTCATTCTCCCTTGCTCTAGACGGGGTGAGACCAGTGGCATATCTTAGATGGCTGCTCACAAACTTTTAAGTTCCCAGATGCTACTCACCAAAGTAGAATGTAGAACATTTTCTTTGTAAACTATGTTATGCCAATTGAGCTAGATGTTCCCCGAGACGATGGTCCCCACAGCCCTTAGCCCAGTAACCTGTTCCCTCAGGGAGTTTGGATGTGTCTATGGAGTTTCCATGACTTTGCCTTGGGCAAGTTGTGCTGGCGTCCTCAGTATTGTGTACTGTCTCTGATCAGGTATGTTTTAGAATGTCCCTCGATTGAGATTTGTCTGACGTTTTTCTCATGATTAGACTGGGGTTGTGGGTTTTGAGGAGGAAGGCCGCAGAGGTAAAGTGCTATTCTTATCCTATCACATCAAGGGCACATACTATCAACATGATTTATTACGATTGATGTTAACCTTGATCACTTGACTGAGGTGGTGTTGTCAGATTTCTCCACAGTAAAGCTATTCAGTTTTTCTTCCTTTCCATATTGTACTCTTTGGAAGAAATTCATTAGGTGCAGCCACACTCAAGCGTTGGAGAGTTACGCTTCATTTCCTTGATGGGAAGTAACTACATAAATAATTTAGAATTCTTCTGCAGGGGAGAGTTGTTTCTTCTCTCCTATTTATTTATTTATTCAATCATTTATTTATATCTGTGTGGACTTATGGATATCTATTTTATACTTTGGGTTATAATCCAATGCTACTTCATTTATTTTACTGCTCAAATTGTTCTAGCTTTGGTCATTTGGCTCTTTCAGTTGGTTAGCTCCTGTATCCCTTTGACATACCCCTATCATTGCAGTTTATTTGTTTGTTAACACTTTCTTATTTTCTGGCATTACAAGATGCTTCAGGAACATCTTGTGTATTTTCTGCTCCAGTCCTAGAATCATCCATTTCTCCAAGGAACGCTGCTTCTTTTTATTGGAGAATGGTATAGAAACCAAAATCTGGATGCTAGGTATGCTCATTGTCAGTGGGGTGTTGTTACTTCTAGGCCCGCTCAGTTGACAGAACAAGGAGATATATGTGTATATACATATCCACATATATCCCACATGTCTATAAATATTTCCATATGTAACTATCTGTTATCTATATTAACCTAAATATGAGTTCATACTGATGTCTCCAACTCTAATCCATTCTAGCCTCTTCCCCTTGCTTATCTGTAACTTCCCACTCCAACAGTGAGAAACGTGGCTCCCACCATCTGCCATCCATTTAGTTAATTGTTTAATCCAGTATATATGTATAGGAGTTTCAGAATTATTATTACCCTATACCCCCATGGGAAACAACTTTATCAAGTAGAGTACAGTGCTTGTGTACAGATCCTTTTGCCTTTAGTCTTATATAATCCACTCATTTCTAAAGTCATTTAAGTCAGCACCTTATTCCCACACCCCCTTTCGTGAGATTGTTTCATACATTTACAAGACATTTATATTACTTTGTCACATTCTGGGATCCCCTGGCCTCCTGAGTGATTTTTTAAAATTTGCATACATTAAGATTTATTCTTTTGCTGTAAAATTTTATGTGTTTTGATAAATGCTTAATGTCTTATATCCACCATTACAGTATCACACATAATAGTTTCACTACCTGTCTTAGGCTGGGTTCTCTAGAGAAGCAAAACCAGTAATGCATATAAATATATATATACATATATATTTATATCAAAGAAATAGCTCACGTGATTGTAGAGGCTCGAACATCCCAAGTCAGTGGATTAAGATAGAGGCTTCTCCCGATTCACATAGTTACAGGGGCTGGGTAACCCACGATCGGCAGGTCGGAAAGCAGGGCTCTTGCTCACAGGCTGTGAATATTGATGAATCCCAAGATTGGCAGGCAAGACCGCAAGGCTTCTCCTGATTCACATAGCTGTAGAGGCTGGCGAACCCAAGATCAGCAGGTCGGAGAGCAGGGCTCCTGCTCACAGGCTGTGAAAATCAATGAATCCCAAGATTGGCAGATAAGCTGATAGCTCAAGTCCCAAGAACTGGAGGTCAGATGAAAAGGAGGCAGCCGCAGGATCCAGAACGAGCAAAAAGCCAGGACGTCTGCTTATATTTGGATGCAGGCCACATCCCCAAGGAAACTCCCTTTCAACTGATTGGCTACTGGTAGCAGATTCAATCATGGGAGTGACCACATATAAACACTGAGAATCGTGGCCCAGCCAAGTTGACACAATCTTAAGCATCACACTGCTCTAAACAATCCCTTGTGCTTCAACTATACAATCCTCCCCCCAAATCCTGAACCTCTGGCAATCACTGACTATTTACTGTCTCCTTTTTTGGTTTGATAGCTCATTTCTTTGTATTGCTAAATAATATTCAATTGTGTGGATGTACCACAGTTTGTTTATCCATATGCCTATTGAAAGATATCTTTGTTGCTTCCAGTTTTTGGCAATTATGAATAAAGTTGCTACAAACACTCACATGCAAGGTTTTATGTGGACATAAGTTTTTAAATCAGTTGGACAAACATTTAGTAGTATGATTACTGATCATGTGGGAAAGAGTGTTTGGTTTTGCAAGAAATTCCTAAACTGTCTTCCAATGTGGCTATATCATTTTGCATTTCCACCAGCAATGAATGAGAGTTGCTCCATATCTTAGCCAGCAGGTGGTAGTCAGTTTTTTTCTTTTTTTTAAGCCATTCTAATAGGTGTGTAGTAGTATTACATTGCATCTTTATTGTTGAGTTGTAATAGTTCTTTGTATATTTTGGATATAATTCCTTTACCAGATATGTATTTTGCAAATGTTTTCCCTCAGTCTGTGACTTATCTTTTCTTTCTTTTAACAGTGTTTTTGGCAGAGCATAAATTTTTAACTTTAATAAAATCCATCTTATCAATTTTTTCTTTATTGTTGCATTTAAAACCTCTTTACCAAACACAATAGCATATGGAGTTTCTCCTATGCTTTCTTTGAGAATTTTTATAATTTTGCATTTTACATTTAGGTCTATAATTCATTTTGAGCTAATTTTTATGTGAGGTGTAAAGTCTGTGTCTAGGATCTTTTTTTTTTTTTTTTTGGCATATGGACATCCAATTGTTCTTGTACCATTTGTTGGAAAGATTATCCTATCTCCATTGAATTGCTTTTGCTCCTTTGTCAAAGATCAGTTGACTATATTTGTGTAGGTATAGTTCTAGTCTCTTTTTTCTGTTCTGGTTACTGTAGCATCTGTTAATAGACTTTAATTTCTTCCTTTCTAATCTGTACACATTCTATTTCCTTTTCTTGTTTTATTGCACTAGCTAAGACTATGTTGAAAAGAAGTAGTGAAAGAGGACATTCTTGCCTTGTTCTCAATCTTAGGGTAAAACTGTCCTATTTCTCACTACTAAGGATGATGTTAGCTGTAGGTTTTTTGTAGATGTAATTTATCAAATTGAGGAAGTTTCCTTCTATTTCTAGTTTGCTGAGAGTTTTTATCATGAATTGGTGTTGGGTTTTGTCACAAGCCTTTTTTTCATCAATTGATGTGATCATGTGATTTTTCTTATTTAGTCTGTTGATGTGCTTGATTACATTGATTAATTTTCCAATGTCGAACCAGCCTTGCATAGCTAAGATAAATCCAACTTGGTCATAGTGTGTAATTCTTTATATACATTTTTTGATTCAATTTACAAATATTTTTTTGAGGATTGTTGTTGTTAGGTGCCATCGAGTCAGTTCCGACTCATAGCAACCCTGTGTACAACGGAACAAAACACTGCCTGATCCTGTGCCATCCTCACAATCGTTGTTATGCTTGAGCTTATTGTTGTAGCCACTGTGTCAATCTATCTTATCTAGGGTCTTCCTCTGTTTTGCTGACCCTCTACTTTACCAAGCATGATGTCTTTCTCCAGTGACTGATCCCTCCTGATAATATGTCCAAAGTATGTGAGATGAAGTCTCACCATCTTTCCTTCTAAAGAGAATTCTGGCTGTATTTCTTCCAAGACAGATTTATTCCTTCTTTTGGCAGTCCATGGTATATTCAATATTCTTCACCAACACCACAATTGAAAGGCATCAATTCTTCTTCAGTCTTCCTTATTCATTGTCCACCTTCACATGCATATGAGGTGATTGAAAATACCATGGCTTGGGTCAGGCACATCTTAGTCCTTAAAGTTGTTGTTAGGTGCTCTGACCCATAGCAACTCTATGTACGACAGAACAAAACACTATCCTGCCCTGTGCCATTGTCACAGTCATTGTTATGCTTGAGCCCATTGTTGCAGTCACTGTGTCTTCCTCTTTTTTGCTAACCCTCTACTTTACCAAGCATGATGTCCTTCTCCAGGGACTGGTCCCTCCTGATAACATGTCCAAAGTATGAGTGACGAAGTCTCACCATCCTTGCTTCTGATGAGCATTTTTTTTCTGAGTATACTCATTTATTTCTTCATTATTTTCTTTTTAATTGTAATTTAGATGAAGTTTTACCGAGCAAATTAGTTTCTTATTAAACAATTAATACACATATTGTTTTGTGACATTGGTTGCCAACACCACAACATGTCAACACTCTCCCCTTCTCAACCTTGGGTTCCCCATTACCAGCTTTCCTGTCCCCAAATACCTTCTCGTTATTGCCACTGGGCTGGTGTGCCCATTTAGTCTTGTTTTGTTTAATGGGCCTGTCTAATCTTTGGCTGAAAGGTGAACCTCAGGAGTGACTTCAGTACTGAGTTAAAAGGGTGTCCAGGGGCCATACTCGCAGGGTTTCTCCAGTATCTGTCAGACCAGTAAGTCTAGTCTTTTTTTGTGAGTTAGAATTTTGTTCTACATTTTTCTCCAGCTCTGTCCAGGACCCTCTATTGTGATCCCTGTCACAGCAGTCAGTGCTGGTAGCCGGGCACCATCTATTTGTGCTGGACTCAGTCTGGTGGAGGCTGTAGTGGTTGTGGTCCATTAGTCTAATGAGCATTCTAACTGTACTTCTTCCAAGACAGATTCATTCGTTCTGCTGGCAGTCCATGGTATATTTAATATTCTTCACTAATGCCATAATTCAAAGGCATCAATTCTTCTTCGGTCTACCTTATTCATTGTCCAGCTTTCACATACATATGTGGCAATTGAAAACACCATGGCTTGGGTCATTGTCCTTAAAGTGACATCTTTGATTTATAACACTTTAAAGAGGTCTTTTGCAGCAGATTTGCCCAGTGAAATGCACCTTTTGATTTCTTGACTGCTGCTTCCATGGGTGTTGATTGTGGATCCAAGTAAAATGAAATCCTTGTTTGACTACTTTCAGTTTTCCTAGATTCATACTTTGTACATTCCACATTCTGATTATTAAGGGATATTTGAGGCTGGTTCTTCTCATTTTGAGTCGTGCCGCATCAGCAAATGAAGGTCCTGATAGCTTGACTCTATCCACGTCTTTGAGATCAACTTTAATTTGAGGAGGCAGCTCTTCCCCAGTTGTATTTTGAGTGCCTTCCAACCTGAGGGGCTCATCACTCAGCACTATATCAGACAATGTTCTGCTGCTATTCACAAGGTTTTCACCAATTCGGCCAATTTTTCAGAAGTAGACTGCCAGGTCCTTCTTCCTAGTCTGTCTTAATCTGGAAGCTCCCTTGAAACCTATCCACCAAACCTATCTATCTGCTGGTATTTGAAATTCTGGTGGCAAAGCTTCCTGTATCACAGCAACACACAAGTCACCAAGTACAACAAACTGACAGACACGCGGTGGTGTTGAGGATATTTGCGTTTATATTCATGAGAGGTATTGGTCTGTAGTTTTTCTTTCATGTACTGTTTTTATCTGATTTTGATTTTAGAGTAGTGTTGACCTCAGATAAAGTATTAGGAAGTGCTTCTGTTTTTTGGAAGGGGTTGCAGGAAATTGATATCATGTCTTTCTTAAATGTTTGGTTAAATTTATTGGTGAAACTATCTGGGCCAGGTGATTGTTCTTACTTTTTTTGGAAGGACATTGATTAAAATTTTCTAGTAGTCATGTTAGAAAACATAAAAAGAAACAGGTGAATTTTATTTTAATAATATATTTTATTTAACCTAATATATCCAAATTATTATCATTTCAACATGTTAATATAAAAATTAATAAGATACATTATTTTTTCCATACAGAGTTTTTGTAATACAGTATTTTATACTTATAGCACATCTTAATTTGGACTAGCCACATAGCAAGGGCTCAATAGCCACATAGCAAGGGCTCAATAGCCACATGTGGCTAATTGCTACCATGTGGGACAGTGTATGTCTAAGGTCTAAACAAAAGCTGTGCTTACTGTTGATTTTTAATAATATATACTTTTATCTTTTCTCGGAGTTTTAATGGATGGAAAATAGATTTACTATTTTTAAAAGGAAACATTCTTTTACTTTCCCTTAACCAACCAGTTGCCGTTGAATCAATTCCGATTCATGGCAACTCCCATCTGTTGCAGAGTAGAACTGTGCTCCGTAGGGTTTTCATGTCTGTGACCTTTCAGAAGCAGATCACCAGGTCTTTCTTCTGAAGCACTTCTGGGTAGGTTTGACCCTTCTGATTAGTGGCCATGTGCTTAACCGTTTGCATCACCCAGTGACTCCTTACTTTCCCTTAAGAGATAATCATACTGAAAACCATAGATAATAAGTGTTGACACTGAAGAGATAGTATGTATGATATTACTTCACATGTGATAAATGCAAATTAATTTTAAGGAATGTTACAAAATCTTTAAGAGGCAAAGAAAATCAAGCTGCAAAGTGGTAACTAGAAAATTACCTTTTTCTGTGATAATGTGCCTTCAAAGTCAGTTTTAAATGAAGTCGGTATGCCACAATGAAATACCACCTCACCCCCACTAGACTGACAATGATGAAAAAAAAAGAAAATAACAGATGCTTGTAAGGATGTGGAGAAATTGGAACCCTTATCCGTTGCTGGTGGGAATGCCACTGTGGAAAATAGTTTGGTGTTTCCTCAAAAAGTTGAACACAGAACTACCATATGATCCAGCAGTCCCAATCTTAGAAGAAGTGAAAAGAAGAATGCAAACAGAAACCCGTACACCAATGTTCACTGCACACTTTTCACAATAGCCAAAAGGTGGAAACACCCTAAATGTCCATCAACAGATGAATGGATAGACAAAATGTGACATATACAGATAATAGATTATTACTCAGCCATAAAGAGAAATGAAGTCCTGATGCATGCTAGAACGTGGACGAACCTTGAAAACAGTATGCTGAGCAAAATAAGTCAGTCACAGAATGACAACTACTGTATGATCTCACAGGAAATAGGCAAATAGAAACCAAAGCTCATTAGTGGTTACCAGCGGTGGAAGGGAGGAAGAAACGGGGAGTTACTGAGTAGAGGGGCACAGAGTTTATGTTAATGGTGTTGGAATAATTTGGAAAAGGGAAGTGATAATGGTTGCACAACATGAAGAATATAATTAATGTCACCGAATAGTACATGTAAAAATTGTTGAATTGGTAAATGTTTTGTTATGTATATTTTTACCAAAATTTTAAAAAATTGACTCAGTATGCTCAGAAAGCTGTGAAACCAAAGCCATCACCAGCAAAGTGACTTGACCTTATTTATATTAAGCCATTTATTGTTAGCATACATTTAAAATATGGACTACTCCCTGAGTACAGCTGAGTGATCAGTTCTGTTTACCGTATATTTCTGTCTCATGTTGGCTCAACGAGACATTTGCACCTCCTTTGTATCAGCTTTCTTTTTCTAGGCCAGGCTCTTCTGGTCCTCAGAAAGCCCAAACACTGTGGGACTAACCAGGCATCGACCAGTGGTTTCAAGTTATTGCTTTGGAATTAGCTAAGAATGTGAAAAATGCAGGCTAGGATAGCAGGAATCTGTCATTGCTGGCTCAGAGGTTCACCAGCTAACAGGTGTCTTAGCTTTCATGAGGCTCCCAAAATCTTGCCAGCATCCAGCCAAAATCAGGAATGAGCGCCTATCTGTGTTATGCTCATCATCATGTACCCCTGAGACCTAGAAGAGGAGAGCACATTGTAAGTGTTCAATCAATAATGGTGGAATGGATGGGTGGATGAGTCAATGAACAAATGCATACATGCATGAATGAATAAAAATAAACTTCTCCCTTCTCAAGGACCTGCTAGTCATCCTGCTTACCTGAAGGACAGGCTCCAAGCCAAATTGCCAAATTGTGAGGTCAGCAAAATTTTTCTTTGCTGTCCTCTCATTTCCTTTTCCTTGTGCCATAACATCTCCCACCAAAAAACAAAAACAAAAATAAAACAAACCCATTGCCATCGAGTTGATTCCAACTCACAGCAACCATATAGGACAGAGTAGAACTGCCCCATAGGGTTTCCAAGGAGCACCTGGTGGATTTGAACTGCCGACCTTTTGGTTAGCAGCTGAGCTCTTAACCACTGCGCCACCAGGGATCCCCTTCAGCCATTATGTTCCCATAATTTCTAGCCTGTGTCTCATTCCTGCAATATCTCCTAATTGTTTGTTATAGGTACTATAGTATCCCTATTATGCAAATGGATAAACAGAGGCTCTGAAACATATAAACCAAAAAACCAAACCTGCTGACATCCAGTCAATTTCGACTCATAGTGACCCTATAGGACAGAATAGAAGTGCCCCATAGGATTTCCAAGGATCACCTGCTGGATTTAAACTGTCAACCCTTTGGCAGCCATAGCTCTTAACCACTACGCCACCAGGGTTTCGCCAAAACATAAAGAAGCTCTGAATTCTTATCTTGGCCTCGAATTTATCCAAGAAGATGATGTTGAACATCTACCTCTCTTCAATCTTAGGACTCAGATTAATGCCTTCTATTCAAACACAGCCTGGATAAGTGCCACTCACCTGCTGTGTAAATTTGGACAAATTACTTAACTTCTATTAGCCTAAGTTGCCTTACCTGTGAAATCTGAGTAAATACATTTACCTGATGGGTTGCTGTAAAAAAAGTAAATAAATGATATAAGGCTCACAAACCACTTAGCACAATGCCTAGCACACAACAAGTACTCAATAAACATTAACCATTATCTTTTTTATTATCCCTCATCTGTCAAATTGTTGTTCTGCCTATGCTTGAAAATAATAATACCAATATAATAAATAACATTTATTGATCCAGGAAATGTGCAAAGCTTTTTGTGTATGTTATCTCACTTAATTCTCACAATAACAATGTCTTCATTTTACAAGCGAAGAGACTAAAACTTAAAATATTTAAGTAATGTGCTAAGGTCACAATTACTAAGTGGTAGAGTTGGGATTTGAAGGTGCATCTTTCTAATTTCAAAGAGTATGCCCTTTCCACTATATTAGAAGGACTCTTCTAGCTCCAAAAGTCTATGACTTCCAACTCTTGTTTGATTTATAAAAATAAAAATTTGATGATTAAAAAAATCCATTCAATGCCAACCTGTGCATGAGTGTGTGTTAGACACTATGCAGGGCACAAGATGAGTAAGACATGATCCTTAGCCTCCCATGTGCTGGCAACATGAAATGATCGTTTCATTTTGGTCAGTTTTCCTTGGTCTCTTTTCTGATATGATTCTAGAACTGAGTAGTCATTTCTCTGATCCTCTCATCTTTATAAAATATTACTTTAGAAAATGTGTTTCTAAAGAACTATGTTTTCTAAACAGGGCTAACAAAAGCTGATTATCTCATCACAGTGGATTGTCAGCATCTAAGCTCAGGCTTCTTAATTAGCTTCAAATTATTAGTACTAAGTGACCTTTTATGTAACACAACAACAAACAGTTCCAAAAACATTTGCTGACAACCTACAAGAAGTTAGATGGTGTCCAAAAAACCCCCACAAAACACCCCCAAAGCTCACTCATGTTTAAGGTTTTTTTTTTTTTTCAAGAAGATTAAAACTTATAGGGGATTCTCCCACTCTCCCATCTGTAAAAAGGTCTGTTCTATGGAATGCCTGCTGTGATACATGGTGCTTGAGGTATAAGAGAATATGAACTATAAGGCATAAAGTATGCACATTCTTCTTAATACTAAATCAGTTGAGAGATCACAACCATTGGCTTACGGTTTGGAAGAAAATGGTCTGAGAAACTGAGCTAACTGATCCACAAGAATCCAGTACTTACTGATTAGAGGGAACAAAATTTTAAAAACATTTTTTATACTAACATAAATTTGTGGTCAATGCTTCCCTCATTTCCTCAAAATGAAGGGACATTAGCATAATAAAAATAACTGGGGAATTCCTGTTGAATTTCTTCTCATATCTCATTCTCCTGGTTCTTGTGGTTTCAGGAATCAGAAAAACGACAGGTTTAATGATATTGTTTTCACAACAATCAGGAAAATGGCTGTAGTCAATAGGCTTTCATGTAGGAACTGTGCCTATCTACCTTGCTGCTCAGAGTAACCCCAAAATTTGTAGTTAAAGTCAAGGTAGAAGTTTTGTTAACCAAAAAATGTTTTTATCATCTCAGAATCTTTCAAAAACCAGATCTTTCTAACTTTACCAAGACATCTGTCCTTCATCTATTCTCTCTTTTATTGCTTATGGTTTCTCTCTCTACCAGTCAAACAGGTGTTTACCTGTTGTTTAGGTTATTTGCAGCTAGACAGTCTCCTCAACAGAAGAGCACTAAAGAAAACAGAGGATCAGAGAGAAAAATGTAGAAGCTCTGAATTCTAATCTTCACTTTGACTTTATCCAACAAGATGATCAAATTATTGCTCTGAGATGATTTAGGAGATGAATGACTGAAAATTTGGACCATGGATGAAATTCTGCTCAAATCACTTGTTCATAGAAAATAAACTACCTTCATTAATAGATGAGGACTCACAAACATTAACACATGGAGACTCATGGTCATCATCTCAGCTTTCACTAAAATTTCCACACCTAGTTACTCTGAGATTATAAAATGACTTCAGGGTTATGGAGAGAAATCCACTGACCTAATTCCAAGGACTCTCCTCTTTGGAAAACCATGCCTCCCTGTTCACATCTTCTTTGCCTTCATAGTAATGTCTTTGGGTTACAGTGATTTACAGTTCACACACTGGACCACACACATAGACTACCCTAACACTCTCCTCTACCCAAACTCTGCCCTGTTAGACATTTTTATCCATGCTTTTCAAATGTCTAGATGACCAGGAGGATGAGTGACATCCTGTATAACAGAAAAAAGAGTTGCAAAGGATCTTGACAAGTTGGGGTGATAGGCTGTTTCAGAGGGGATGAAATGCAACAAGAATAAATGTAAGGTTTTTCACTCTGGCCTGAATAACCCAGCCATACAGGATGGGGCTGGTGGAGTCATGGCTCTGCAGGAGTATGTGTGGCCAAAGATGTAGAGCTTAACAGAAGTATAAGGTCTGGTACACACTGGTTGACATGGGAGGGAGCCTCTGACTGCTGCACTACATGGAATTTTGAACAACAAAAGGAAATAACTTAGGATATGTTTAGAGGGAGATTAAGAGGAAACAAGGGAAAGAACAGAGAAAATAAAAGGAGAGGAAGAGGAAATGGGCAAAGGAGAGGAGAGGGGAAAAGGAATTGGAGAGCCACAGCAGAAGACCTGTCTCATCTGAAACAGAGGATCGGAACCAGAGTTATAGTCTTAGAAGCCATTCAGGTCTCTCAGCTTCTCTCCACCCAACCCCTTAGCTTCAAGGCCCCCTCCCATGCCAATTCCTGGAACAGTGTTCAGTTCAGAAAGTTCAAATAGCTGAAATACAAAGTGAATAAAGGATAAATACCCTTGTTTGGGAGCCCTGCACCCTTGCTTGAGGAGCTCGATCTCTAGTAACACATGGATTCTGGCTTTTAATGTGAATCCTAAAGAAAAAAGACATGACTTTTCAATTCTCTTATTGAGTAAGCAAGTACAACCACTGTATCAACATGGTAGACTCTAATAGACCTGATTTTTTGTTTTGGAGACCTTGAAACCAAGTATTTACACCAATAGGCAAAGATATCTCAATCTAGGTCAGTAATCTATGGTGCCTAAATGTGTATTTACCTAATGTGTCAATAAAAATAATGCTAAAATACGAGTGTTTGCACACTGGTCTAAAAGATAAACTTTTAGAGTTGATCTTGATTTTTAAAAATATATATATAAATATTAACTGCTATAAATGCATTTACGTTGCTTTTAAATTACATTGGTGTTTGAATTTAAATTTTCATTACTTTGATGTCATTTTGAATTCTTAAAACTCAAAAAGGAGTAATGTAATGGAGGAGGTGGTGTTAGTAGTGTGGACTAACAGAGATTGAAATGATGCATCGCATTAGGGTTGCATTTTTAACTTTCAAATCTTCATCATTTAATTCTTACAAAATCCCTAGGAGTCCAGAGAAAGGAGACCAGACTTTGAAAAGGATGAAATATGGTCACTGAAATGTCAAGTGGCTAATTTTTGCAACCCCAGTTGGCTACTGGCAAATTTGGAGCCCAAATCACTTGTGATTACAACTCTATATTTCTTAAAATGTGGTCCTCAGATTGCTATTATGTAAAATTTTCTATAGAAAAGAGGATCATAGGACTTCCAGGCAACATGATGCTATAGACAGAAGCACCACGCTGTCCCTCCACAGCAAAGATCCGAAAAACCAAGTCAAATAGAGACAAACGTAAATCCTGAAACCCTAAGCATCAAATGAAGAGATAAAGAACTCAGCCAAACACCAAATGGAATAAGAAACTGACAGAGGACAGACAGTGAGGAGAGGTACATGCAGAGGCCCCCTATCAGCTAACACAGCATGGATCTGCCATCTTGGACTCCTATTGGAGATCAGCAAACAAAGCATATGGGAAAGCAGCTTCATGTAGTTTCCAGCAGGAGACAGAACAACCCGTAATCAGCGATATATGCTTTCCCACCCTCCACCCCCACTTGGCCTCCTCTGCTTCCTGTGGCCAGTCTGTTGGCCGGGAAGCACTGGCTTCACCCCGGTGCTGCTTGGAGTCCACCTGCCCGCACTGGCCAGCACCCTGTGTGCCATTTGTTGGCAGCTGGTGTTGCTTTTTTCTGCTTCTTTTGGTTTCTTTCATACTTCTCACCATCTCTCCTTCCTTTCTCTCAAATACCTGGCTCTGTGTGCCATCTTTGCTTCTTCCTGAAAGGAAACTTGACTGTGGAACTGCTACTTGACTGTGGAACTGCTTCCCGGACCATGCCGACATGCTGGTGGGATGCCCAACACTTTTTGTTTATTTATTTTGATTTGGTTGTTTTCTTTTTCTTTTCTCGGCTTGGGAGCCCCTTCTAGTCTGGCAGTACTGCGCAGCTTGGGAGCTACCCCCTCAGTCTGTGCAGCTGTCCAGTGGGATCCCTGGGGGGCATTTCTTTTTTTTTTTTGGTCATTGTTTTTTTTTAAGGTTTTTGTTTTTTTGTTTGTTTTCTCTTTTTGTCTTTCTTCATTTCTCAGTTTCTTGTCTCTCTATAATTACCTTCTCTTCCTGTCTCTTGAATACCTGGCACTGTGTGACATGTCTACCTCTTCTAGCCAGGCTGTACTTCATGGCCTGGGAGCAACTTCCCCAGTCCTCGCAGCCACACTAGTGGGATTGCTGGGGGCTTTTCTTTTTTTCTAATTTTTATTTATTCATTTTTTTGTGTGTTTTTCTCCATTTCTCAGTCTCTCATCTATCCACTCCAATGGCAAGCTCCCTTAGCACTCTTTTTTGTTTGGATGTTTTAGTCTTCTGTTCCTCTCTCCTCTCCCTCTCCCCTTTCCCATACCCATCTTAGCTCCACACATCACAATCTTCCCCTCCTTCCTGCTTACCTGCACCATGCATTGAACATCACACCCCCAAGCAGCACAGGCATGGGCTACCGGAACCTGCCCTGCACTGATTCCCGGCCCACCCTGTGGGCCCTAGTATGTTCCACAAACAACCCATCCCTGCAACTCCCCTTCAGCTGGACCTGTCCTGCTGTAC
Organism: Trichechus manatus latirostris; assembly: GCF_000243295.1. Classification (NCBI taxonomy): domain Eukaryota; kingdom Metazoa; phylum Chordata; class Mammalia; order Sirenia; family Trichechidae; genus Trichechus; species Trichechus manatus. The sequence goes on along the minus strand of NW_004443982.1, from coordinate 7,391,280 downwards.
CATACCTGAGCCACTGATCCAGCCCGTTGGAGAAGGAGGTGAAAAGTATCATGCCCACAGACGAGCAAACAACAAAGAAAGCAGAGTCCGCCTGCTCAGACATAACCAAATAAAACAAAAAAGCAGGATGAAACAAACAAATCCACAATCAATAAATGAAAAAAATAACTACCGAGTGTCCTGAAGACAGCAGACAATATCAAAACATATAGAAAAACAAGACAGGATGGTTCCAGTTGTTGTCCAAAATAAAACACCAGATGACTTTCCAGTAGAAGAAAAGGCACTAGAACCACCTGTTAGGGAATTCAAATTTCTAATATTCAGGGATGTCCAAGGAAGCAAAAAGCAGGCAAAATGAGGGAAAAATACACAAATTCATGGAAAATACAGACAAAAAATGGAACAATTCAGGAAAATAATACAGGAACAAAATGCCAAAATAAATTCACAACAAGAAATCATACAAAAACAATAATTAGAAATAGAAAAGATAAACCACAAGATTTCAGAAATAGTGTCATAGAAGGGCTGAGAAGCAGGTTTGAAACGATGGAAGACAGGATCAGCGAAATTGAAGACAAACACTTGGATACAACTCTGAGGAAAAATCAGAAAAAAAACGAAGAAAAACGAAGAAACCATGAGAATTATGTGGGATACAACCAACAGCAAAAATTTTCGAGTCATAGGAGTTCCAGAACAGGGGGAGAAAACAGAAAACACCGAGAGCATCATTGAAGAAATGCTGACAGAAAACTTCTCCAATATCATGAAAGAGGAAAAGCTGACCATCCAAGAAACTCAAAGAACCCCATATAGGATTGACCACAAAATAAAATCACCAAGGCATATCATAATCACACTCACTTGCTAAAATCAAAGATAAACAAAGAATCCTGACAGCAGCTCATGAGAAACAAAAAGTCACAGACAGAGGAGAAACAATAACACTAAGTTCAGATTATTCAGCAGAAACCATGCAGGCAATAAAGCAATGGCATGACATATATAAAACCTTGAAGGAAAAAAATGTCAGCCAAGAATAGTATATCCTGCAAAAGTCTCATTCAGATATGATGGTGAAATTAGGACATTTCTAGATAAACAGAAATTAAGGGACTATCAAAAAACCAAACCAAACTTACAAGAATTATTGAAGGGAGTCCTTCCATCTGAGAACAAACAACATCAGACCACAGGCTGAATCTAGGACACAGGATTGCACAAACCAGATACCAACCTAGGAAATGAACTCTCAAGGACTATCCAAAACCAAAACATTTACAACAGGGAACCAGAGAGGTTAATCTGTAAATGAAAACAACATCAGAACAATAAAAGAGGGAATAAACAGTGTACGTGTAGAACCTTTTAATGGAGAGGAAGGCAAGGCGATACCAAGTTATAATAGACTGGTTCAAACGTAGGAAGATAAGGGTAAATTTCAAGGTAACCACAAAGAAAGTTAACAAACCTACTCACCAAAATAAAGAAGAAAAACATAAAGTCTCAGTAAACACAAAACGTACAAAAAGAAAAGAAATAAAAAAAAATCCACAAACAAAAGGAATTCAGCACAGGAGAATAAGAGGAAGAAAGAAAAGGTCAGCACCACAAAAAAAAGTACTACAAAATGACAGCAATAAACTCACACATATCAATAATTACACTGAGGGTAAATGGCCTAAATGCACCCCTAAAGAGACAGAGAGTGACAGAATGGATTGAAAAAGCAGCATCCATGAATATGCTATCTACAAGAGACGTACCTTTAAAAAAAGATGTAAATTTATTAAAAAATAAAAGGATGGAAAAAAATACATCAAGCAAACAGCTACCAAAAAAGAGCAGGTGTGGCAATACAAATCTCAGATAAACTAGACTTTAAAACAAAATCCACCATAAAAGACAAAGAAGGACTCTATATAATGATTAAGGGCATGATCCATCATGAAGACGTAACCGTGATAAACATCTACACACTCAGTGACATGGCTCCAAAATACATAAAACAAATTCGAATGGTACTTAAAAGAGAAATTGACAGTTCCACAATAATAGTAGAAGACTTCAACACACCACTCTCGGTAAAGGACAGAACATCTAGAAAGAAACGCAACGAAGATACAGAAGACCTAAAGGGCACAATCAGCCAACATGACCTCATAAACGTATATAGAACACTCCACCCAACAGCTGCAAAGTACACATTCTTTTCCAATGCACATGGAATATTCTCCAGAATAGACCACATCTTAGGCCACAGAGCAACCCTCAACAAGATCTAAAATGTTGAGATAATACAAAATATTTTCTCTGACCACAACACCATCAAGGTAGAAATTAACAACAGGCAGAGGAAGGAAAAAAAATCAATTACGTGGAAACTGAATACCACCCTGCTTACAAACCACTGGGTAATAGAAGAAATCAGAGATGGAATCAAATAATTCCTAGAATCAAATGAGAATGAAAACACATCATACCAAAACCTTTGGGATACAGCAAAGGCAGTCCTCTGACGACAATTTATAGCAATAGATGCACACATCAAAAAAGAAGAAAGGGACAAAATCAAAACATTAACTGCAGAACTGGAACAAATAGAAAGAGAACAGCAAAAAAATCCCACAGCAACCAGAAAAAAGGAAATAATAAAGATCAGAGCAGAAATAAATGAAATAGAGAATTGAAAAAACATAGAAAGAGTCAAGAAACCCAAAAGTTGGTTCTTTGACAGGATCAACAAAATCGTCAAACCACTGGCCAGACTGACAAAAGAAAAACAGGAGAGGACGCAAGTAACCCAAATAAGAGATGAAGTGGGGGACATTAGAACAGACTCAACTGAAATAAAAAGGATCATAACAGAGTATTATGAAAAACTATTCTCTAACAAATTTGAAAACCTAGAGGAAATGGATAAACTTCTAGAAACATTCTACCTACCCAAATTAATGCAAAGTGATGTTGAAAATCTGAACAGAGAGGCGTGGTCAACATGGCGGACTAGTTAGACACTTCCTATATCCCTCTTACAACAAAGACCTGGAAAAACAAGTGATTTGATTCTATGTGAACATCTGGCAGCCCTGAACAAGGCAAGGTTAAGAAATCCATCTGAGTCATACTGGAGAGGAAGACCGTTTGGAAGAGGTGAGGAGTGCTAGAGCTGCAGCAGCGATACTGCAGAGACACAGCCATGCTGGGCCGCAGTGAAGCAGGCAAACAGCCATGATGTGCACGTGCTCGAGAAGCAGTTTCCACATCAAGAGAGACCTGGCGGCAGGGATTCTGCTTGGACACTCTGAACCACTGAAGAGCAGCGCCCAGAGGCTAGGATAAGTACATGCGTGCACCCTTTCATGGCGATTTAAAAAAAAAAAAGCCCATTTGGGAAAAAGCCTCTCTCCCTTTTACCTCTTACCTCTGCGCTCTGCACCGGATTTGGGAAAAACCTCTCTCCCTTTTACCTCCTACCTCCGTGCTCTGCACCGGGAGTCCACTGGGCCGGAAGTAGATCCCAAAAGGCGCCCTGACCCATTCTCCTGGCCTTGGAGAGGGAACAAATAAGCTGCTGGATCCTCTAGGCCAGGAACAGAGGGTCGGCACAGCTCCTTTGCTGGCCATAGAAATCAGGGGTCCGCAGATTCTGAGTGCCACACACCCCTGTATAGACTTGTGG
>NW_004443982.1:7351247-7385721 GCF_000243295.1 Trichechus manatus latirostris | reverse complement strand
CACCTACGGTCACCTGATCTTCGACAAGGACCCAAATTCCATCAAATGCGGAAAAGACAGTCTTTTAACAAATGGTGCTGGCAAAACTGGATGTACATCTGCAAAAAAATGAAACAGGACTCATACCTCACACCATACAGAAAAACTAATTCACAATGGATCAAAGACCTAAATATAAAGCCTGAAACTATAAAGTTCATAGAAGAAAAAATCGGATCAACGCTAGATGCCCTAATACACGGGATTAACAGGATACAAACCATAACCAACAACACACAAACTCCAGTAAATAAGATAGATAACTGTGATCTTTTCAAAATTAAACACTTAATGCTCATTAAAAGTCTTCACCAAAAGAGTAAAAAGAGAACCTACAGACTGGGAAAAAAAATTTTGGACAGTGCAAGTCAGACAAAGGTCTAATCTCTAAAATCTACAAGAAAATCCAACACCTCTACAACAAAAAGACAAATAATCCAATTAAAAAATGGGCAAAGGAAATGGACACATCACCAGAGAAGACATTTAAGCTACCAATAGACACATGAGGGAATGGTCGTGATCACTAGCCATCATAGAAACACAAATTAAAATCACAATGAGATACCATCTCATCCCGGCATTACTGGCACAAATCAAAAAACTGGAAATAACACATGTTGGAGAGGCTGCAGGGATATAGGAACTCCTATGCACTGCTGGTGGGAATGCAAAATGATACAACCATTTTGGAAAATGATATGGTGCTTCCTTAGAAAGCTAGAAATAGAAATACCATATGGTCCAACAATCCCACTCCTATGAATATATCCTAGAGAAATAAGAGCCGTGACATGAATAGACACGTGCACACCCATGTTCATTGCAGCATTATTCCCATTAGCAAAAAGATGGAAATAACCTAGATGCCCATGAACAGATGAATGGGTAAACAAACTATGGTACATACACACAATGGAATATTATGCAATGATAAAGAACAATGATGAATCTGTGAAGCATCTCATAACATGGATGAAAGTGGAGGACATTATGCTGAGTGAAATAAGTCAATCACAAAAGGACAAACATTGTATGAGACCTCTACTGTAAAAACTCATGAAAAAGTTTATACACAAAAAGAAACAATCTTTGTTACAAGGGATGGGAGGAGTAGGGGGCATACTAAATAGACAATATAGATAAGTGGTAACTTTGGTGAAGGGTAAGATAGTACACAATCCTGGGGAAGCCAGCACAACTTGTACAAGGCAAGGTCATGGATGGTCCATAGAGACATCCAAACTCCCTGAGGGACTGAATTGCTGGGCGGAAGGCTGTGGGGACCGTGGTCTTGGGGAACATCTAGCTCAACTGGCATAACAGTTTGTAAAGAAAATGTTCTACATTCTACCTTGGTGAGTAGCATCTGGGTTCTTAAAAGCCTTTGAGCAGCCTTCTAAGATACTCCACTGGTCTCACCCCTTTGGGAGCAAGGGAGAATGTAGAAAACAAGATACAAGGGAAAGATTTGTCCAAAGGACTAATGGACCACAAGTACCAAGGCCTCCACCAGACTGAGTTCAGTACAACTAGATGGTGTCCGGCTACCACCACTGACTGCTCTGACCAGGATCACAACAGAGTGTCTCGGACAGAGCTGGAGAAAAATGTAGTACAAAATTCTAACTCTCAAAAAAAGACCAGACTTACTGGCTTGACAGAGACTGGAGAAACCCCGAGAGAATGGTCCCCGGACACCCTTTTAGCTCAGTAATATAGTCACTCCAAAGGTTCGCCGTTCAGCCTAAGATTAGACAGCCCCATAAAACAAAATGAGGCTAATGGGGTGCTACATTCCAGGGACAAGGACTAGAAGGCAGGAGGGAACAGGAAAGCTGGTAATAGGGAACCCAAGGTTGAGAAGGGACAGTGTTGACATATCGTGGGGTTGTTAACCATTGTCAGAAAAGAATATGTGTACTAACTATATAATGAGAAAGTATTTGTTACGTAAACCTTCATCTAAAGAACAATAAAAAGAAAAAAAGAAAAGAGGATCATTGATAAAGAAATTTAGGACATACTGCATTGCATAGTCCTCTCAGAGATTCACAATGAAATTGACCATATTAAAGGTTCTAAGAAGACCTGTATTAAGGAAACATATTTAGCTTCGTCCTGTAAAACACCCTGGAAAAAAATGCTGTAGATTTTTGCTGCTTCTGCAATGGGCTAGGTCAGAGTTACGTATATTCTATCCAAAGTAGCACCAATATAAAACAGAACAAGTTGAAAACCAGAGTTTACTCCAACCTGGGCATCAAGAAACATAAATATTTCATTTCTTATTCCTGGAATGAGATTTTGTTTTGTGAATTTTATCAAATGATTTGATAAAAATCAAATGCTAAGAGACTGTTTTAGCAAGTTTCAATATGTCAAATTGTACTCAGCATTAGGCCAAGGATGGAGAATTTTTCAGTTTTCAGAAAATTGGTTGATCGTAGAGAGTTGAGGCTTACTGCTTTTATCCAGGGTTAGGTTGGGATGCAGTGATTGGAAATGGTTGTGGGAAGCACTGTCTTTCCCATAGGGCAAGTTCAGTACTTTCTAAAGGCTACTGTCTTTCCCATAGGGCAAGTTCAGTAGTTTCTAAAGGCTACTGTCTTCTCATAGGACAAGTTCAGTACTTTCTAAAGGCTAGCCATACCTTTTCTGTTTTTTGATTTCATTTTTCCTCAAATGTTGGACATAAGAATGAAAATTTCTGTTTTTCTTAGGAATATGTATTAAGAGGGTTTAAAAAGAGCAGGATTTCTATCATTAATTTTTGGATGGGACCAGGGCTCTTGGGAAATTATCTTTAGTTAATAAAACTATCTAGGAGATTTTCATTTCAAACCATTTTTCCATAAAGGTAGAAGACTCTTCTACCTAGGGAAAGGCAGTGAGGCTTCTAAAAGCCATATTACGGTCAAGCTAGTGGCTTTTGTCTCTGGAGAGTAATTGATTGTTTGTTTCTTGGAGTCATGGAGTCTTCCTGGAAGAGCAAGGGGATGAATATCCAGGGCAAGTTAAAGATGTAGGACTTAGAACCCTGTGGCCCCCGGTTAGGATGCTGATTTCTTGCCAAGAGTTTCCTCAGTTCCACAAGAGTGTTAGCTACCTTCTTCAGAGAAGAGCAGTTCACCATCCTTCAACAAAGCAACTAGAGACCAGGAGCTGGGGAGAGTATTCCCAAACTACACCATCGTCTGACTAGGCATCTATTATATATAGAAACCTTTAACATCTTATTCCCCAGGGAATCAGCAAGACCTTTTCTTACCCACGCTAAATAGACTAGCCTGCTGAATGTGGGGAAATTAGTTAGAAAACCTCAGCCTGTAATTAGGCTCTTAATTTTTCTTCCATAATACAGAAATATTTCCAAAACTTGAAGTGGTTCTGATTAGTGCTGAAGTCAAAAAGCCTTCAGCTCCAATTAAAATGTGCTTTAAATCACTTTGTGTGGTAATGGCTGCAGTGTAAAAACAAGTTAAATTTTTCTTTATTTTTGATCATGGGTTTGGCTCTTGAATTGTTCTGTTCACCAGGAAATGTTGGCACAGCTTTCTGGGCTGCCTGTGGAGGAGGTGTTCACTAGCTTCCCAATTAACACCCTGTTAAGCTGCACACCTGTGGTGAAATTACCCTCATATCGTGCTATTGAAGCTTTGAACCCCATGACACCTGTATTATTGCCCTGAAAGTCAAACTTAAAATATGTTTCCTGGTGTCTTTGCAAAGGGAATTTTTTTCTTTGGTGTTCTTGTGGATTAGTCAAGGGTAGATAGAGGTGTAGAGACATTGTGAAGCAATGTATTTATTAACAACTTTATTAAGGTATAATTTGCATACCATAAAATTCATACATTTAAGTGTACAATTCAATGATTATTAGCATATTTAAAGAGTTGTGCAACTATTAACCCAATCCAATTTTAGAACATTTCCATCACCCCAAAAAGAAACCCCATGCCCACTGGCAGTCACTCCCTGTTTCCATACCCAGCCCTAGGCAACCACCAATCTACATTCTATCTCTATAGAGTTGCTTATTCTGGGCATTTCACACAAATGGAATCATGTAATATATGGTCTTTTGTGCCTGGCTTCTTTCACTTATCATAACGGTTTTGAGGTTCATCCAGGTATAGCATGTATCAGTACTTTATTCCTTTTTATTGCCCAATAGTCTCCCATTGTATGGATGTACCACATTTGTTCTTCCATTCAACATTTGATGACATTTGAGTTATTTCCCAGTTTTTCTCTATCATGAATAATGGTGCTATGAACATTCACATACAAGACTTCGTATGGACACAGCAATTTATATTTAATATACTGAAAGCAGGTTAAAACTCAGCCTAGACCCTCATCTTCAGCCAGAACATTATTATTAGTGGAGCTGTGGAGGGCTTTGACATTTGCAGACTAAACGGCAGTTATATAAAAGCAATGATAATCAGCACGCTAGTTAATATAAAATTTCATATAAATTCCCAAGGATTTTATGAAAATTTGGGGTTTAATGAGAATTTTTAGGTCATACCTTTTCCTTATGCACTGGCAACAAGCTTAACTTTTTCCATTGGCTATAAAGAAACCCTATGTGGCAGTTCTACTCTGTCCTATAGGGTTGCTATGAGTCAGAATTGACTTAATGGCAAAGGGTTTTATAAAGAATGTCAAGGATTAAAGTATTGTGCCGGCCTGAGTTTAGGGGACTGGTGTGGAACTCAAAAGTTCTGTCTGCCTTTTCTACAGCCCTGTTTGCTTCCTGGGGAAAATCTTGTGAGCCACATTTCTCAGTTTCCTTGTCTTCAAAATGGTGTTAAATGATTCCTACACAGATCCCAAAGCAGTTATGAGGTTAAACATTTTCCAGGCATTTAGAGCCCCTCAAATGAAAGGCAATACACTATATGTGTAAAGAATTTTTGTTGGCAAAGATGAAAGGAAGGTTTAGTCAGCCTTTTGTTCTTCCTGGAAAACCTGAAAAAGAGATAAAACCACAAGGTTTAATTTTCTACATTTAAGCTGGCAAGAATGTGATATCCATTTCCTACCAAGGCCAAAAATATTCATGGTTCCAGTAATGTTAAGCCCTTGATTGGAGGAACAGTTTCTCTGAGCTCCCCAAAGCTTTACTAACTGCAGTCTAAATTAAAACCTTTTACCTTCTCATCTCAACAAAGCAAATGGTTTAGAGCAGAAAAGGAAGAAAGTTGGATAGAAGGAAATTAACCCAATTAGCAATTAACCTTCTTATTAAAGGAGACACATGGTGTTTCTGGCTTTAAGGAATTTACTATTCTGATGGTGTTAAAAGAGAATTAACAACACTAAAACTATGCGTTGTTTCACTTTGGTACCCCTCCTCTAGTCCCATTGCAGAAGGGAATCTGGCCCGTTAAATATAATTTTCAAAAATTATAGATATAAAAACAAACAGGTTAAAAATTTTATTTAACTAACAATGAGGTAACCAGGCAGATGTTATAACCAATTCAAAGGAGAATCCAAAGAACAGACACATTTATAGATCTGTAATATTGAAATGAATGTGCAAATGGAGGCTAAACAGGTTTCTTCCACAGTGGTAGAGGGAAGTTAATGAAACCTCTGTAAAAATGGCATGGGGGCAGTGTCTGACCTCCTCCAACCCCACAAGGGGGAAGGAGAACCAAGATCAACAGCAGAAGGCTGACTACCACAAGGTGGAGGCCAGGAAAGCCTCCTCTCTCTGCCATTTTTACTAATTCTGACATCAACCGTCCCTCACACAGTGCTCTCTTCTCTACTGGGTTTGATAATTCCTTGCAATGGCCACACAGAACTCACAAACCATACTCACGTTTACGGGGTTTATTAGGGAAGTAACGGTTACAATTCAGGCTCAGGAACACTCAGGATACAGTTCTTCCATCAGGATAGTCTCTTCCCAACTGTACTCGCAGGCACACCTCTCCATGGCCCTAGGCCTCTCCCCAGTGGCACTCAGCTTTCTCTCTCCATTGGCCAGGAAGCTCACTGTGCCATCTCCTGCTGCCGGGCCTCTCTTGCCACCACTTCTCACCGTTTTCAGGGTTACAGCTTTATCTTGGTCCAGTGCTTCCAGGAGCCTCTCAGCACAGAGATCCTGGGTCCAAAGGATGTGCTCTCTACTCCTGGCTGTTCTTCCTTGCTGCTGGTAGGATCCTCCCCTCTGCTCTGCAATTGGCTCTCTTTTACGGCAAAACTGACCAATCCCCTCCTTGAGGACTTTTCCTGCCTTGATGCATCCAATAGCAAACTCTTGCTCGAATTTCAAAAGGCAAAACAGCCACTTTTTTTCTGTAAGTTCTTCTTTCAAGTGCAAATCTTCTGTTCTCTCAAACAGCCTGTGTTTCCCTTGGGCAAATCCTAGTTCCCCTTTTAGCATATCCAATCAAGTATTGGCTGAAGGCGGAGTTACACGTTCTCTGTAGTCTATCATACCCAATATTCATTTCTACCACAAATTTAGGTCTGCTTTACAACATTAGGTAAGAGATACATTCAATATCCATAGTACATTCAGATAAATGCATAATCCTAAACACATAAGCCTTTTAAAACATTCTAGTTTAGTCTTCTCTACATCTTAACTGGAGCCCTGCTGACACAGTGGTTAAGTGTTCAGCTGCTAACCCAAAGGTGGGCAGTTTGAATCCACCAGCCAGTCCTTGGAAACCCCATGGGGCAGTTCTACTCTTTTCTCATTCATATGCATATAGCCTTGGGCCTCTGGCTGGGTGGAATGAGAAGACTGTGGCCTCCTATCAAAATAAGATCCTGCTTATCTGGCCTGCCATTTGCCCCAAGCCACTCCAGGTGCAGATTTTCAGCCATTACAGGTAACAACAACCAAAGCAACCATCTAAGAATCAAAAGTTTTACTTCCCAAGCCCCTTCATTCTTTCTTTCACAAAGTTCCATGCTTCCATGAGTCTGGAGCCATTGCAAAGAATCCCGCTTCTGACGCCAACTGTAAAAATGGGATGGGGGCAGTATCTGACCTCATACAACCCCACATGGGGGAAGGAGAACCAAGATAAACAGCACAAGGCTGACTCCCATGAGATGGAGGCCAGGAAAGCCTCCTCTCTCCGCCATCTTTACTAATTCTGACACCAACCATCTCTCGCATAGGACTCTCTACTTCTCTGCTGGGTTTGATAATTCCTTGCAATGGCCACACAGAACTCACAGGCCATACTCACAATTATGGGGTTCATTAAGGAAGTAACAGTTACAATTCAGCTCAGGAACATTCAGGACACAGTTTTCCATCAGGACAGACTCTTCCCATCTGTGCTTGCAGGCATGCCTCTCTCTGGCCTTAGGCCTCTCCCCAAAGGCACTCAGCTTTCTCTCTCCATGGGCCAGGAAGCCCACTGCACCATCTCCTGCTGCTGGGTCTCTGCTGCTGGGCCTCTCCTGCCACCGCTTCTCACCGTCTTCAGGGTTACAGTTTGCACTCTCTATCTTGGCCTCGTGCTTCCAGCATAGTCAATAAAACACAGGGATCCTAGGTCCAAAGGAAGTGCTCTCTGCTCCTGGCTATTCTTCCTTGGTGATGGTAGAATCCTTCCCTCTGCTCTGGAATTGGCTCTCTTTTAAGGCTAAACTGACCAATCCCCTTGGTGGGCCACAATTACCCTATCACACAGTCCTGCCCAGTCACCTGGGTGGGAGTTGCAAGACCATGGCTAGAAAGGCCACACAAAATAAATCAATTGCACCACAACCTCTACCAAACTGGACAGAATTACATGCTGTAAACTAAACCAAATCAGTTACCGTCGAGTCATTTCCAGCTCATGATGACCCCATGTATGTCAAAGTAAAACTGTACTACATAGGGTTTTAAATAACTGATTTGGGGGAAGTAGATTGCCAGGTCTTTCTCTCAAAGTGCCTCTGGGTGGATTCAAACCTCCAACCTCTCTGTTAGAAGCTGAGTGTGTTAACCATTTGCACTACCCAGGGACTCCTTGCATGCTATAGACAAGAATTATCTTGCATTGCTACCAATTATCTAAAATTTGAGACTGTAAAACAGCTCTCATAGAACCAGAATCAGATAAGCCAGAGGAGTGTCCTCAAGACTAGGGGGTCAGCAAACTAAGGCACTCAGGGCAAAATCCAGCCCCATACCCATTTTTGTATATAAAGTTTTATTAGAACATAGCCGTGCCCATTCATTTATGTATTGTCTATCACTGCTTTCGTGATAAAATGGTAGAACTAAGTAGTTGCAACAGATACCTTATGGCCCACAAAGTCTAAAATAGTCACCATCTGGCCTTTCTACAGAAAAAGTTTGCCCCTTCTCTAGACAATGCAGTTTTCCATTGAAACACAATTTGTTTTTCTACAGTCTCTAGCGGGCTCTGAAAATTTTTTAAAGTTAATGGACAAAATAACTGATCAGATAATTAATTAAGGCTGTAGAATTCAGAGAAAGAAATTGAAAATGGTCTGTAAGGTTTTACAAAAGAGAGGGGCAGGAATTAGGCCTTGATGAACACATTTGGATAATGTAAATGTGCACGGGAGGAGAGGGATAGGCAATTCTAGGCAGGGACGAAGGCAACAACAGAGGTAGGATGACCCAGCCTGTTGAAGGTCCAAGGCAGTTGGAAATGAAGACTTGGATTGACTCTTTGGTAGGGACTAAGAGGTAGGTTATTTACACACAAGCCCTTCCCCCATTCCCCCCAAAAAGATCTGGCTGTGTCCTCATTTGCTTTGTAAGTATATAATCAGCTTCTGGGAGCCCAGAGTTAGTGTGGTTTGAGCAGCTCTAACTCTTCCCAACAAAATATTTCATAGATTCATCAGATTACCCCAGTGTCTGAACTTCCTACTCCTAGTCACTCCTCTGGTTATATAGCATTGAAGGAAGCTGTTCAATGGGATTCCTCTTAGAAGAGTAAATTATATGGCCTTATTGTTCATTAACACCTCAGAACAGGAAGGACTTTACCTAGAGGAAGCCCCCAGTCAAGATGGGACTTTGGATTTTGGCTAGTTTTTTTCTGGGCCAGAAGATGCTTTGGGATATGGGGAAGAGATCTCTTCAAAGCATCCCCCATGCAGTGACCTGTAGACAGTGGGTATTTTGCTCCTAACAGTTCCAATGACACTTTAGATATATCTACCTGACTTGGGAGCCCTGGTGGCAAAGTGGTTTAGAGTTCAGGCTGCTAACCAAAAGGTCAGCAGTTCGAATCCACCAGCAGCTCCTGGAAACCCTATGGGGTAGTTGTACTCTGTCCTATAGGGCCGCTATGAGTCAAAATCAACTCTACGGCACACAACAGCAACCTGACTTGGCTAGAAGACCTTTCTCCTGAAATCATACCTCTCTGAGTCTCTGAATTTCTCTGTCTTCAAGCATATTTTTGTTTTGATTGACTCCCAGAAGAGGAAGGAGAAAGGCAGGAGCATGAAACCCTGTTCAGCAGAAGAAACTGAAAGAGGCTGTCTTCCCTAGGGTCTCTTGCCAAGAGGTTCTTTAAAAGGAAGGAAGGGATTGGCAGAGGAGGATGCAACTTTCTAAAATGCTGCTTCTCCCAAATCTCTCCTCTTTCTGCTCATTTCCTCAGTATTCCCCACAGTGCTCAGCTCTCAAAATTTCTTCATATGTTTGGTGTACAGCTTATGGGGACATTCTAGATAAATATTAAATTTGTCCACCAATAACCACTGTTCTGTGCACCTCAGGGTTTACAAATGAGTATGAGACTGACCCTTGTACTCAAGGTGTGTACATAGGAAGCAAACCAAATCACAGTGAAAATATCACTAATAGGCATGACAAAGTTTTCTATTAACATTATGAAATGCCTCTATTTCAGAATTCACCAGAGAACTGAATCTTGAATTAAGATCATATCAAAAGATGAAAAACTAACATTTGAGAAAATTTAATCATCCTCTAAATCAGTGGTTCTCAACCTTGGCTGCTTATTAGAATCACATAAGAGCTTTTTAAAAATACAGATGCCCACCCCCTAACCCCCTCACTTAGAAATTCTGCTTCAATTGGACTGAGGTGAAGCCTAGATATTGATATTTTAAAACTTTTTTACTATGAAATGAACCACAAATTTAAAAAGCACATAAAACAAGAATATATAGCTTAATAAATTATTATTCCATGAACACCAGTGTAACCAACATCTAGGCCAAAAAATAGAACATTTCCCACACTCTATGAGTGCCCTCACCATCACTCGATGTCCCCTCCCAATCACAAACTCTTCCTTCCCCCCAAGTAGCCACTATCTTGACTTTTATTTTTATCATTTCCTTGCTTTTCTTTATAGTTTTACCACATATATACACATACAAAAATATTAAATGAGTTTGGTCTCTTTTTGAAATTTATATAAATGGAATGCTTTTCATTCTTTGGTGTCTGGCTTTTTCACTCAATGTTATGTTTATGATATTGATCTAATCTGTTGAATGTTGTTCATGCTCATTGTTGTGTAGTATTCCGTAGTATGAATATTCCATAATTCATCTATCCATTCTACTGTTGGTAAACATTTGCATTTTTTCCAGTTTTTGGATTTTATGAACATTCTTGTACATGTATTTTGGTGCAATTACATATGCATTTCTGATGGATTTATATTCAGGAGTATTTTTTGTTGGGTCATCAGTTTATATGATCAGCTTTAGCAAATACTGCCAATTTTGCAAAGTAGTTGTATCAATTTATATTCCTACCAACATTTGTTGTTGTTGTTAGGTGCCATCGAGTTGGTTCCAACTCATAGCACTCCCTTGTACAACAGAACAAAACACTGCCACGTCCTGCACCATCCTCACAATCGTTGGTATGTTTGAGCCAAGTGTTGCTGACACTGTGCCAATCCATCTCGTCAAAGGTCTTCCTCTTTTTGGCTGACCCTCTACCTTACCAAGCATGATGTCCTTCTCCGGGGAATCGTCCCTCCTGATAGCATGTCCAAAATAAGTGAGATGAAGTCTCACTATCCTCACTTCTAAGAAGCATTCTGGCTGTACTCCTTCGAAGACAGATTTGTTCATTTTGGGCGGTCCATGGTGTATTCCACATTCTTCGCCAACACCATAATTCAAAGCCCTCCATTCTTCTTCGGTCTTCCTTATTCATTGCCCAGCTTTCATATGCATATGAGGTGATTGAAAATATCATGGCTTGGGTAAGGCACACCTTAGTCCTCAAAGTGACATCTTTGCTTTTCAACACTTGAAAGAGGTCTTTTGTAGCAGATTTTCCCAATGCAATACGTCATTTGATTTCTTGACTGCTGCTTCCATGGACGTTGATTGTGTATCCAAATAAATGAAAACCTAGACAATTCAATATTTTCTCTGTTTATCATGATGTTGCTCATTGGTCCAGTTGCGAGGATTTTTGTTTTCTTTATGTTGAGGTGTAATGCATACTGAAGGCTGTAGTCTTTGATCTGCATCAGTAAATGCTTCAAGACTCTTCACTTTCAGCAAGCAAGGTTGTGTCATCTGCATATCACAGGTTGTTAATTAGTCTTCCTCCAATCCAGACACCGCATTCTTCTTCATGTAGTCCAGCTTCTCAGTTTATTTGCTCAGCATACAGATTGAACAAGTATGGTGAGAGGATACAACCCTGATACAAACTTTTCCTGATTTTAAACCACTCAGTATCCCTTTGTTCTGTTTGAACGACCGCCTCTTGGTCTATTTACAGGTTCTGCATGAGTACAATTAAGTGTTCTGGAATTCCAATTCTTAGCAACGTTATCCATAATTTGTTATGATCCACACAGTCGAATGCCTTTGCATAGTCAATAAAACACAGGTAGACATCTTTCTGGCATTCTCTGCTTGCAGCCAAGATCCATCTGACATCAATAATGATATCTCTTGTTCCGCATCCTCTTCTAAATCCGGCTTGAATTTCTGGCAGTTCCCTGTCAATGTATTGCTGCAACCGCTTTTGAATTATCTTCAGCAAAATTTTACTTGTGTGTTATATTAATGATATTGTTTGATACTTTCTGAATTCTATTGTATCACCTTTCTTTGGAATGGGTACAAATATAGATCTCTTCTAGTCGATTGGCCAGGTAGCTGTCTTCCAGATTTCTGGCATAGATGAGTGAGCACCTCCAGGGCTGCATCCCTTTGAAATATCTCAGTCAGTATTCAATCAGTCCCTGGAGCCTTGTTTATCACCAATGCCTTCAGTGCAGCTTGGACTTTTTTCTTCAATACCATTGGTTCTTGATTATATGCTACCTCCTGAAATGGTTGAATGTCAACCAATTCTTTTTAGTACAGTGAACTCTGTATTCTTTCCATCTTCTTTTGATGCTTCCTGTGTCGTTCAATATTTTGCCCATAGAATCCTTCAATATTGCAACTCGAGGCTTGAATTTTTTCTTCAGTTCTTTCAGCTTGAGAAATGCCAACACGTTCTTCTCTTTTGGTTTTCTATCTCCAGGTCTTTGCACACGTCATTATAATGCTTTACTTTGTCTTCTGGAGCCACCCTTTGAAATCTTCTGTTCAGCTCTTTTATTTCATCATTTCTTCCATTCACTTTAGCTACTCTACGTTCAAGAGCAAGTTTCAGAGACTCTTCTGACGTCCATTTTGGTCTTTTCTTTCTTTTCTGTCTTTTTAACGACCTCTTGCTTTCTTCATGTATGATGTCCTTGATGTCATCCCACAACTCATTTGGTCTCCGGTCATTAGTGTTCATCACATCAAATCTGTTCTTGAGATGATCTCTAAATTCAGGTGGGATACGCAAGGTCGTATTTTGGCTCTTGTGGACTTGTTTTAATTTCCTTCAACTTCAACTTGCATACGAACATTTGATGGTTTGTTCCACAGATGGCCCCTGGCCTTGTTCTGACTGGTGATATTGAGCTTCTCCACAGTATCTTTTCACAGATGTAGTCAATTTGATTCCTTTGTTTTCCATCTGGTGAGGTACATGTGTATAGTCACCATTTATGTTGTTGAAAAAAGGTATTTACAATGAAGAAGTCATTGTCTTGCAAAATTCTATCATGCGCTCAGCAGCATTGTTTCCATCACCAAGGACATATTTTCTAACTACGGATCTTTCTTTTTTTCCAACTTTTGCATTCCAATCACCAGTAATTATCAGTGCATGTTGATTGCAGATCAGACAGTGTTCTGCTGCTATTCATAAGGTTTTCACTGGGCAATTTTTTCAGAAGTACACCACCAGGTCTTCTTCCTAGTCTGTCTTAGTCTGGAAGCTCTGCTGAAATCTGTCCACCATGGTTGACCCTGCTGGTATTTGAAATACCAATGACATAGCTTCCAGCATCACAGCAACATGCAAGCCATCACAGTACAACAAACTGACAGATGAGTGGTGGAACAGGGACTAACATGGTCATATTTGTCACTTGAGCTGTATGGAGAAAGGGTTGGGATAAAGTAAGTGATAAGAACTGTTCAAAGTCTAATGACTATTAAGGGGAGAAGTCCTATGACATTTAGGTAATAAACTAAAAATATTTCTTGATTTTTGGGCAGAGGTGGAGTAAAGAGAGGAAAATATATCCTAAATTCCATAGAAAATTAGTCCAGCAAGGTATCTTATATAAAAGGGGGTCTTAAGATCAAAGAAGTTTGGGAAATGCAATATCACCTTCTTAGATGCACACTAGAGTATTAAGGGCTCTGATAACTAATTTGATCAGGAAAATCTGTTTATTTTTGTTTCATCCGGAGTTTAAAACTTTATTTTATCAAAGAACTTCTATTTTTCTATAACACATGTTAACATCTTATTCTGTTAGGTTTGCCTGGAACTCACTTTGGGAAATATTGGTCTAGAATGACTTCCAGGGAGTTGTGGCATGTTCATTAAAGGGGTGGCTCTACCAACTGAGTTAGGAAATACATTTATAAGAGCAGGTTTGTGGGGAAAGATAATAAGTTTAGTTTGCACATTTTGTCTTCCAGATTATCTCCAATAGGCAGTTGAATAGATAGGCCTAGAACTAAAGAATGAGATCTGGAATGGAAAAACAAATTTGAGGATCATCAGTTGAACTCTAAGAAGTAGAGGAGATTACATAGAAACTGCATATCAGTAGCAGACAAAAAGGCTGAAGATGGCCTTGACACTGAAGATGGCACTATTTCTTGTATTCTCTTCCCACTGATTTACCTCTTACAGACATAGCTCACATATGTAGGTCTGCTACTGAGCCCTCTATCCGGTTCTATTGTTTTATTTGTCTACTTCTCTGCCAATATTATGATACATTAATAATAATTAGTTTTATAGTAAGTTGGTATCTGGTAAGGAAATTCATTCACACTTAGCTGTTCTTGACCCTTTGATCTTCCACATATATTTCAGGATAAGTTTATCAAGTTCTAAAAAATACCATTATTGGTATTTTTATTGAAATTACATTAAAGTGATTATTTTAAGAAGACTTAACACCTTAATTATAGTGAGTCTTCTAATTCAGGAACAATAGTACATCTATTGCTCCATGTATTTATGTCTTCTTTATTATATTTCAATAATTGTATCTACTGTACACTTCAATGTTCTTTCATGTTTTTTGAAGGGATTAATTCTAGGTACCTTGTGATATTATTGTTATTGTAAATAGACTTTTTCCATCCTTTCCCACTGTATAATTGGTTATTAACTGATGCCTAAGAATACTATTGATTTTCATATGTTGATTTTGTATTTAACAGCTTTGTTGAACAGTTACTAAATCAAGGAATTTGATCATCTCTTGAATTTTCTCTGCAGACAGCATATCATTCACAAATAAGAATTTGATGCTTCTATTCCAATCCTTTTACCTATTTTATTTTTCATGTTTTGTTGCACTAACAAGAACCTCCAGTAAAATTTTAAATTAAGAAAAATAATGGCAGCTGTCTGTCTTATTCTTAAGTTTAATGGGCATGCTTCTGATTTTTCAAATGATTTTTTCCTATAAATTTTGAGAGATGCTTCTATTAGGTTAGAGAATTTAGCTTCATTTCTGAATTTGCTTTTTTTTCCTGAGTATTGAATTTTATTGAATGTATTTTCAATCTCTCTCTATATAATTGTATGATATTTCTCTTTTATCTGTTAATATTTCATATTTATTACATTGACAGTTTTTTTGATATTAAACCATCCTGCATTTCTGAGATAAACTCTACTTGATTGTGGTAGGCAGAATTCTAAGATGGCCTCTGTGATTCCTGCTCCGTGGTATCCATGCCTTCGTGTAATCGCCTCCCCTTGAGTGTGGGTAACGCTTGTAACTTGCTTCTAACCAATAGAATATGGCAAAAGTGAAGAAAAATTTTCAGGTGTAAAGTTCCTAATCAACTTGCTGTAACTTAATCAAAAAAGAAATTGTCTTGGGTAGGCTTGACCTAACCAGGCAAGCCTTTTAAAAGAGAGTCTTCTGGTTAGAGAGATTCTCCTGCTGGCCTTGAAGAAACAAGCCGGAGCTGCAAGGAAATGAATTCTGCCAACGATCACCTAGATTTTCTGTTTTTTTCCACTGATGCGTTTGTCTATTTATGTGCCAGTACCGAACTGTCTTAATTTTAAAGGCTATATAGTATATTTTAGGGGCCCTGGTGGCACAGTGGTTAAGTGCTCAGGCTGCTAACTAAAAGGTCGGCAGTTCAAATCCACCAGTCACTCCTTGGAAACCCTATGGGGTCGTTCTGCTCTGTCCTATAGGGTCATTATGAGTTGGAATC
The DNA here is from genome assembly GCF_000243295.1 of Trichechus manatus latirostris. Classification (NCBI taxonomy): domain Eukaryota; kingdom Metazoa; phylum Chordata; class Mammalia; order Sirenia; family Trichechidae; genus Trichechus; species Trichechus manatus. Next base: position 7,369,905 of record NW_004443982.1, on the reverse strand, counting down.
AGCTCGACGGCAATTTTTTTTTTAATAGTATGTTTTATTATCTGGTAGTGCTAGGTTCCCTCACCATTACTCTTCCTTTTCAGGTTTTCCTGTGGGTCTTATGGGAAAAGATAGCAATGGATCCATCCCTTACACCATGCACTAAAATAAATTCTAAATGGTTCAGAGATTTAACTATAGAAAATAACCACACAAGTTCAAGAAGTAAACATGGATGAAATCCTCTATAACCTAAGAGTAGGGAAACCTTAAAAACCTACACCAATTAAATAAAATTCCATCTCTTTCCCCAGTGATTTGGGATTTCCCTTTATTGTATATTTTAATTTTATAAACAATAGGGTCTATTTCTGGATCTTCTTTTCCATTTGATGTCTGTTTATGTACCAATACAAAACTGTTTTAATTTTAAAGATTACATAGTATTGTTTTTGCTTCTAAATGAATTTTATAATCAACTTGGCAAGCTTCAGAGAAATACCTGTTGGTATTTTTACTTGTTGGTTGAGATTGTGTTAAATTTATAAATAAACCTAAGGAGATTTGACACCTTTATCATGTTGATTCTATCTACACAAGAATATGGTATGTGTTTCCCACAAAATAACAAATGCTGGAGAGGTTCTGGAGAGACTGGAACACTTATACACTGTTGGTGGGAATGTAAAATGGTACAACCACTTTGGAAATCAATTTGGCGCTTCCTTAAAAAGCTAGAAATAGAAGTACCATACGATCCACCTATCCTGCTCTTTGGAATATATCCTAGAGAAACAAGAGCCATCACACGAATAGATATATGCACACCCATGTTCATCGCAGCATTGTTCACAATAGCCAAAAGATGGAAGCAACCTAAGTGACCATCGATGGACGAATGGATAAACAAACTATGGTATATCCACACAATGGAATATTACGCAACGATAAAGAACAATGATGAAGCTGTGAAACATCGTATAACTTGGTGGAAGCTTGAACTTATTATGCTGAGTGAATTTAGTCAGTCACAGAAGGACAAATACTGTATAATACCACTATTATAAGAACTCAAGAAAAGGTTTAAACACAGAAGAAAACATTCTTTGATGGTTACGGGGGTGGGGAGGGAGGGTGAGGGTTATTCACTAACTAGATAGTAGATAAGAATCATATTAGGTGAAGGGAAGGACAGCACACACTACAGGGGAAGGCAGCACAACTGGACTAAACCAAAGCTAAGAAGTTTCCTCAATACAATCAAATACTTTGAGAGACAGAGAAACAGGGATGTGGGGTCTGAGGACCATGCTTTCAGGGGACATCTATGTCAAATGGCATAACAAAGCTTATTAAGAAAATGTTCTGCATCCTACTTTGGTGAGTGGCGTCTGGGGTCTGAAAAGCTTGCAAGCAGCCATCTAAGATGCATCAATTGGTCCCAACCACTTGGAGTAAAGTAGAAGGAAGAACACCAAAGAGACAAGGAAAGTATTGGCCCAAGAGACAGAATGGGCCACATAAACCAGAGACTTCATCAGCCTGAGACCAGAAGAACTAGACGGTGCCTGGCTACCACCAATGAACATCCTGACAGGGAACACAACAGAGGGTCCCTGATGGAGCAGTAGAACGACCGGATGCAGAACTCAAATTCTAGTAAGAAGACCAGACTTAATGGTCTGGCTAAGACTGGAGGAACCCCAGAAAGCATGACCCCTGGTCTCTCCATCACCCCAGAACTAAAAGAATTTCCGAGGCCAACTCTTCAGACAGGAATTGGACTGGACTGTGGGACATAAAGTGATACTTGTGAAGAATGTGCCTCTTAGACAAGTAGATACAAGAGACCAAAGGGGCGGCTTCTGTCCAGAGGTGAGTTGGGAAGGCAGAGAGAGTTAGGAGCTGGTTGAATGTTCGTGGGGAATCAGGGGCAGAGGGGAGGAGTGTGCTGTTGCAGAATGGGGTGAACTGTTGGGGTCTCATAACAATGTATGTGAAAAAAAATTCTGTATGGGAGACTAACTTGAAATGTAAACTTCATTTAATTACAACAATAAAAAAACTGAAAAAAATAAAAATAAAATTCCAATTCTGTGCAAAAAAAAAAAAAAAAGAATATGGCATGTGTTTCCATTTAGTCAATTCTTTTTTTTTGGTCCTTAAGAGTGTTTTAGAGTTTTATTCATATATACAGTAAACCCTGCAAAAACCTGAACCTGTGTAAGGCAGAAATCTGTAAGAGAAGGAAAACTCAAATATTTTCCACTAAAACGAGTGATAGAAAAGTGGTAAGACTACACTTTGTCCAAGGCAGAAAATTTGCAAGACTCAGTAAAACAAGGCAGTCCCTTAGAGTTCCGACTTTCACAGGTTTCACTGTATTTTGAATATTTTTTTCCTATTGCAAAGTAACTCTTATTTTCCACTATATCTTCTAACTGCTATTTGTTTGTATATATGAAGGCTTTCTTAGTCTTTTTACGTTTTAAATTTCTTCATTACCCTCCACATCAAACTTAAATTACAAGTTTAGCCAGGTAAAAATGATAAATTAAGAGTTATTTTTTCCCCTCTGAAGATATTACTTCTTTTTCTCTGGCATTGAGTGTTGCGGGTGAGAAGTCTTCTCTCAGTCAAATTGTTATTAATTTGTAGATAATCTGTCTTTTGTAACTGTTACTATGATTTCTTCATCTTTGAAATTCTGTAACTTTACTATGAAATGTCTAGATATGTATTTTTATTTATTTTATTGGGTGCTAGGAATGTGTTTTTTTCTGCACACTCAAGCCTTTCTTAATTTTTTAAAAATTCTCATAATTATATCTTCAGATTATTGCATCTTGCCATTTCCTCCATTCTCTTTCTCTGGAAATCTTATTCTACAAATGTGGAAGCATCTCAATCTGTCCTCCATTTCTTTTATCTTCTCTTTAATATTTCTAGATATTTTTCTTTCTCTGTTGCATCCTGCATTCTTCAGGATTATTTCATAACTCACTAATTTGCTCTTTGGGTCTAGTCTGGAGATTGCCTTGTTTTATTGTTTTTAATGAGGCAGTGGTAGTTCAGCGGTGGACTTCTCGACTTCCATGTGGGAGTACCGGGTTTGATTCCCAGCCAATGTACCTTAAGTGCAGCAACCACCTGTCTGTCACTGGATGCTTGTGTGTTGCTATGATACTGAACAGGTTTCAGTGGAGTTTCCAGACTAAGAAGAACTAGGAAGAAAGGTCTGGTGACCTATTTCTGAAAACCCTATGGATCATAGCAGTTGGATGTGCAACTGATCATGGAGATGGCACAGGACTAGGCAGCGTTTTTTTCCCTTGTGCATGGGGTTGCTATGAATTAGGGGCTGACTCTATGGCAGTTAACAGCAACAACAATTACATTAAAAAATTTCTGACTAGAGAGCTAATTTCCAATATTCTAATGGATTTTTTTCACATATACGAGTTCTTTTAAGATACCTGTTTTTGTTTCTTAATTATTTTAATCAAAGTTTTGCTTTCATTTATGTCTTTGAACATTTCTAACAAATTTATTTTCAAATCTTTGTCACACTGCTATATAAAAATAATTTCCTGAGGAGTAAATTTCTCTTTCAACTGTTTCTTTGTTGGTGGTCTTTCATAGCATTTGATTTCTTCTTGCATTTTGGAATTTTTATTTGCAGCCTTGTTTTTCTTTTCTTTTTCTTTCTTGCTTCTGTGTTCTCTCCCTTTATTTTGACAGTATTATAATTCCTTATTCTTGTCCCTCCGGACTCCCAGTTCAAAACTATGCCTAGTAATGGCATCTTGAGGCTCCTGCCTCATGGTGATTTGGGGGAGCTAGCAGATCCAATCAAAGCCAGGAGACGGCTTGATTCAACCCCAGGTGCCAAGGCTGTGTGTCTGTCTTTTTGCTTGCAGCTTGATTCTAGCTCTAACCCCAGGCAACATTTGGGACAATTTCTTTAGCTTCCTTTCAGAGGAGATTGAGTTGGAAACACACCCTGGCCCCTGCCTTCACACTGTGAACCTACCTCTGCTTCTCTGCCTAGTATGAATTAGTCCAGTCCATTGGCCCATGCAGCAGCTAAATTCCTTGCTACCACTGTCTATTTTGGGGCTCTGAGCTCAGCAAACCTATAGCCTCAGCCCATTTCTAGTTCACAGATACATGTTTCTTGCATTTGATCTCAAGTATGCCTTTTTTATTTTTACTTTTTATATTTTGTGCATCATTGCTATCTGTTTGGATCAGAGAGGATTTGCAGAGCACAGAGTCACTGAGGAATCTTAATTGGAAGTCCATCTGATTCTGATTTTTTTTTTCCCATCATTTACCATGGATTTAACATCCACAGTGACTGCATATGATTGGCTGAGCCCAGGTCACACGCTTGTATCAAAGTTTCAAGGGAGCCTAAAAAGTGAGTATCTGGCATTTTCCGTTCCTCATAATTTGGTTATTTCCCAAACTTGGAACAGGGATTGAAATTTAAGATTGCCAAATAAAGTAACTATATCTACTATACCCTGCTATATCTGCTATTGCATATACCCTGGACATTTATGAAGAGATAAGTTCTATCTAAGCATTATATACATTTCTTCTTTTCTCTACTAAACCATATAACTACTCAGACATCAACAAGCTAAAGTTTAATCTCCGTGCAATGAAGAGCTGCAGGTCCTACAGGTCAGATGACCATGTGAAGCAGAGCTTTTCGTTAAAAGCATGACTGAAATTCACAATGGCCTGACTTTATACTTTATAGTTGCTTTTAATCTACATTGGTTGGAGCTACAGAGGCCCATCTGTTCTAACAGAAGACTTTGTCAACTTTATGTTTTTATCGAACTACTGTAATTCCAGGTTTTTGTGATATTTGTAGAGTTTGAGCTGAAAATAATGAGAAAGTAATCTATAAAAAGTTTGGAATGCCATCGACTTTTTAGCAGTTACCATGTGATCACAGATGCCAGGGACAGTTAATGTTTTAATTATATTTAACTTGAGTCTCTCTTTTCATTTCCAAAACTGGTAGACTTTTGGTATCAGAGGTAATGGGGAAAAGAAAAAAGAATGAAAGATTCCAGATTCCCTTTCCCTTCCCGTCTGAGAAAAGATTCCCTCTGCCTTATGCACACTGGAAAAGATTACCACTCCCTTGGGCCTGTGAGAATCACCTTTTGTAACTTCTGTATTTAAAATGAAGGTGTCCTAGGAGTCCTCTATTGAACATTGATCAGTGTCTCTTTTCTTTATGTGCCAAGTATTAATGAATGTATGGACCCCTATTCTTCTTCAAATTAAGAATTTCATTTCTTCCAATACACCTGCCTGTCAGTAGAGGCTGGCATGTTGCTATGATGCTGAACAGGTTTCAGTGGAGCTTCCAGACTAACACAGACTAGGAAGAAAGGCTTGGTGATCCACTCCAAAACTCAGCCAACGAAAACCCTGTAGATCACAATAATCCAACCCACAATAGATCATAGGGATAGCGCAGGACCAGGAAGTATTTCTATTTGTTGTGCATGGAGTCTCCATGAATGGGAGGCCGACTGGACAGCAGGTAACAACAACAACATTCTTCTTCAAGACATGTGCCTATCTCTGCAACGGTCAAAGCCTGCAGGTTCTCTGGCAAGATTTTTGAATGTCATTAAAATTCTAACATGTTGTTTGATTTGCTTCCCACACTGATTGCCATTAATGATTAAGGCAGCATCTGACTATATATAAGGACACTGTGATTATTTTAAAGCACTTCACCTTAGAAGATAACTCATCTGTAAAGATTGATTTTCTACAGTCTCTCCGGTATGGCCAATTACCTCTTCAGCATATTCTTGGGGAATCCTCTTTGTCTTCTTGAGCACTGTTTCAGATGAGAGATTTTGATTAGCTGGAATTTGTTGATGATCTATCATCACTTTCTCTGAATATTTGTCCCCTATTTATTACCATAAGGAACCCTGGTGGCACAATGTTTAAGCACTCGGCTGCTAACTGAAAGGTTGGTGGTTCAGATTCACCTAGTGGCTCTGTGGGAGAAAGACCCGGCGATCTGCTTCCATAAAGATTACAGCCAAGAAAACCTTATGGGGCAGTTCTACTCTGTCACATAGGGTCGCTATGAGTCAGAATTGACTCAATGGCACCCAACAACAACATTTCTTACCATCTCACTCATGTCTCTGCTTAGATACATTTTTATCACTTCAAGCTGGATAATTGGTTAAGACTAAGTTAACCTGAATACAACTGATAATAATTTGACTGGAGTAGGTAAAGGTGGAGTGAGAGACAAACAGGCCTGCGAGCCAAGCTTATTAGTGAAGTAAAAGGTATGTGTTTCCCACCCAGGGAAAGCAGTTAAATATGCACCTGTTTGCTCATCTTGCTTCCTCAAAGAAAGGATCCTTGAATTGGTTTCTAGTGCACTTATCATCTTCTCCATGGTACCTGGCATGCTGCAAATATTAGAAAGGTCATGCTTAGCTTCTCTGTTATTCTGTTGTGTTAAATTCAAGGTTAAAATGGAAATATAACAATACTCAGTCTGTATTACACTATTTATTGTGATTAGTCAAGTGATAAAAATTGTACTGAAAAGTATATAGTTGGAAGAATACACTCCTCACATTTTTTGAGACAGTGAAATAAATATTTTAGATTTTTCTAAATATTTGTATATTTATAAAGAAATAAATTATTTGTTTAGTTTAATCTCCATAGATTAATGGATATATTCCTTTTGAAAATATTATGAACAGAAATCAGTGGTCTTGACACAAATCAGACATAGGTTGGGGAAGAATTGATACTCTTCCTGAACCATACTAGGGGTAGGGGGTGTGGTGTAGGTCTACAGAAGTATGGGTGAATTGCTCTTCTTTAAGGAACACATAGGCAGGATGAAGGGGGAAGTGGTGGAGGAGGAGGAGTGGAACTAGTAATAAAATGCTATAATTTGACAACTCTCTCCTGCAATTCCTTTATAGTCACATCTTTCACCACCCTCCAACTCCTAGTAGCCACTGATGTGTTCTCCATCTCTATAGTTTTCTCTTTTACAGAATGTCATATAAATGGAATCATACAGTATATAGCCTTTGGGTCTGGCTTCTTTCTTTCACATTGCATAATTCCCTGGAGATTCATTTAAGTTGTTGCATATATCAATAGTTCATTTCTTTCGATTGCTGAGTACTATTTCATTGTATGGATGTACCACAGTTTGTTTAACCATGAACTTTTTGAAGGCTTTCTGGGTTGTTTCCACCTTTTGGCTATTACGAATAATGCTGCTATTCATAAAGGGTTTTCTGTGAACATATGTTTTCATTTATCTATGATAAATGCCTAATTGTGCAAGTGCTTGGTTGTATGGTACGTGCATTTTTAGTCTTATAAGAAATTGTCAGAGTGGTTGTACCAGTATATGAAATGTATGAAAGCAATGTATGAAAAATTCAGTTTCCCCACATCCTCACCAACATTTGGTATCATCAGCATTCTTTTTTATTTTAGCCATTCTAATATGTGCCCACCACCCATCTGTCAGCTTGTCATACTATGGTGACTTACATGTTGCTATGATACTGGAAGCTATACCATCAATATTTCAAATACCAGCAGGGTCACCAATGGTAGATACATTTCAGCAGAACTTCCACACTAAGATAGACTAGTAAGGCCTGACTATCTATTTCCAAAAATTAGTCAATGAAAACCCTATGTATAACAACAGAAAATTGTTCAATATAGTGCTGGAAGTTCCTGGGTGGCACAAACAGTTAAGCTGTCAACTACTAGCCAAAAGGTTGGTGGTTCTAACCCACCCAGAGGCACCTCAGAAGACAGACCTGGCGATCTGCTTCTGAAAGGTCACAGCCTTGAAAACCTATGGAGCAGTTCTACTCTGCACACATGGGGTCACCATCAGTCAAAATTACTTGATGTCAAACAACAACAACAGTGCTGGCAGATGATTCCCCAGGTTGGAAGGCACTCAAACATAACTGGGGAGGAGCTGCCTTCTCAAAATAGAGTTAACCTTAATGACACAGATGGAGTAAAGACTTCAAGACCTTCATTTGCTGCTGTGGCACGACTCAAAATGAAAAGTAACAGCAGCAAACATTCATTAGTAATCAGAATGTGAAATGTACAGAGTATGAATCGAGGAAAATTGGAAGTCATCAAAAATGAAATGGAACGATTGAAGATCGGTAATGTAGGTGTTAATGAGCTGAAATGAACTGATATTGGCCATTTTGAATCTGGCAATCATATGGTCTACTATGCTGGGAACAACAAATTGAAGAGGTACAGTGTTGCATTCATAATCAGAAAAGAGTATATCAAGACCTATCCTGAAGTACAATGCTGTCAGTGATAGGTTAATAGCCATATGCCTACAAGGAAGACCAGTTTTATGACTATTATACAAATTTACGCACCGATCACGAATGCCAAAGATGAAGAAATTGAAGATTTTTATGAACTGTTTCAGCCTGAAATTGAGCAAACATGCAATTAAGATGTACTGATAATTACTGGTGATTGGAATGTGAAATTTAGAAACAAAAAGGACCGCTAGTTGTAAAATATGGCCTGGGTGATAGAAATGATGCTGGAGATCACATGATAGAATTCTTCAAGACCAACAGCTTATTCATTGGAAATACTTTTTTTCAACAACATAATCAACAACTATACACATGAACTTCTCTGGATGGACTTACACAGGAATCAAATCCACCAAATATGTAGAGAGATGGTGGAGAAGTTCAGTACCATCAGTCAAGACAAAGTCTGAGGCCGACTGTGGAGTAGGCCATAAATTGCTCAAGTTGAAGTGGAAGAAAAACATTAAAGCAAGTCCATGAGGGCTAAAGTATGACTTTGAATACATCCCACCTCAATTTAGAGACCATCTCAAGAATAGATTTGATGTACTGAACACTAACAGTATAAAACCAGAAGAATTGTGAGATGATATCAAGGACATCACACAAGAAGAAAGTGAAAGGCCATTAAAAAGACAAGAAAGAAGGAAAAGAAAAAAATGGCTGTCAGAAGACTCTGAAACATGCTCTTAAGGGTAGAGTAGCTGAAGAGAACAGAAGAAATGACAAAGTAAAAGAGCTGAACGAACAGAAGATTTCAAAGTGTGGCTTGAGAAGATAAGGTAAAGTATTATAATGAAATGTGCAAAGACATGGAGTTAGAAAACAAAAAAGGGAAGAACACACTCAGCATTTTTCAAGCTGGAAGAACTGAAGAGAAAATTCAAGGCTTTAGCTACAATATTGAAGAATTGTAAGGGTAAAAAATTGAATGATGCAAGAAGTATCAAAAGAAGATGTAAGGAATATACAGAGTCACTGTACCAAAAAGAATCAGTCAACATTCAACCATTTCAGGAGGCAGCATATGATCAAGAATCATTGCTACTGAAGGAAGAAATTCAAGCTGCACTGAAGGCATTGGTGAGAAACAAGGTTCCAGGAATCTACAGAATACCAATTAAGATGTTTCAACAAACTGATAATGACACTGGAACCACTTACTTGGCTAGACAATAAATTTGGAAGACAGCTAACTGGACAACTGACTGAAAGAGATCCATATTCATGTCCATTTCAAAGAAAGGTGATCAAACAAATTACAGAAATTATCTAACAATATCATTAATATCACATGCTAGCAAAATTATGCTGAAGATAATTAAAAAACAACTGCAGCTGTATATCAACAGGGAACTACCAAAAGTTCAAGATGGATTCTGAAGAGGATGTGCAATAAAGGATATCATTGCAGTGGTCAGATGGATCTTGGCCAAAATGACAAAATACCAGAAAGATGTTTACCTGTGTTTTATTGACTACATGAAGGCATTCGACTGTGTAGATCATAACAAATTATATGTAACATTGGGAAGAATAGGAATTTAAGAACACTTAATTATGCTCATGCAGAACCTGTACATGGATCAAGAGACAGTTGTTGGAATAGAACAAGGGGCTACTGTGTGGTTCAAAATTGGAAAAGTCACGCAGCAGGGTTGCATTCTTTCACCTTACACGTTTAATATGTATGCTGAACAAATAATCTGAGAAACTGGACTATATGATGAAGAACACTGCAATATGCAGATGACACAATTTTGCTTGCTGAATGAAAGTGAAGAGGACTTGAAGCACTTACTGGTAAAGATCAAAGACTACAGCCTTCAGTATGGATTACACCTGAACGTGAAGAAAACGAAAGTCATCACAACTGAACCAGTAAACAACATTATGATAAATGGAGAAAAAATTGAAGTTGTCAACAACTTTATTCTACTTATATCAACAATCAATGTCCATGGAAGCAACAGTCAAGAAATCAAGTGATGTATTGCATTGGGCAAATCTGCTGCAAAAGACCTCTTTAAAGTGTTAAAAAGCAAAGATGTCACATTGATGACTAAGGCACATCTGATCCAATCCATGGTCTTTTCCATCACCTCATATACATGCGAAAGTTAGATAGTGAAAAAGGAAGAAAGAAGAAGAACTGATACATTCGAACAGTGGTGTTGGTGAAGAATATTGAATATACTGTGGCATGCCCGAAGAACGAACAAATCAGTCTTAGAAGAAATATAACCAGAATGATCCTTACAAATGAAGATGATAAGACTTCAGCTCACTTACTTTGAACATATCATCAGGAAAGACCTAGTGCTAGAGAAAGTCATCCTGTTTGGAAACCCTCAATGAGATGAATTAACACAATAGTCACAACATGTACTCAAACATACCAATGATCATTAAGATGGCCTAGGACAGGGCAAAGTCTCATTATTTTATAATAAGGTTGCCATGAGCCGACTCGATAGCAGCTAACAACAACAGGGTAGTTGAACTTTGATACTCAAAGTGTGTTCCAGGAAACAAATACATTGGTATCACTTGGGAACTTCTTAGAAATGCAGAAATATTGGTCCTGGCCCCAGGTCTGAAGAATTAGAATTTGCATTTTAATAAAATCTCCACTGGGAATTCGAGTGCACATACATATTGAAGAAGCATTGACCTAGATGTCACTGGTAATTTTTAAAAAAGAATCTCTTCCAGCATTTCACACATTTCCATACTACAAGTTTCTCATAATTTGATTAACACAAATTCTAAAAACTAAAAATGCACACATACTTTTTTATTTAGATAAAATTCACGTAACATAAAATTCAACATTTTAACCATTTGAAAGCATACAGTTCAGTGGCTTTTAATATATTCCCAATTTTGTGAATCATTGTTGTTGTTAGGTGCCATCAAGTCTGTTATGACTCATAGCGACCCTATGAACAACAAAACGAAATACTGCCTAATCCTGTGCCATCCTCACAATCGCTGCTATACTTGAGCCCATTGTTGCAGCCACTGCGACAATCAAGCTCATCAAAGGTCTTCCTCTTTTTCACTAACCCTCTACCTTACCAAGCATGATGTCCTTCTCCAGGGAATGGTCCCTCCTGATAACATGTCCAGAGTACTTGAGACCAAGTCTTGCCATCCTCGCTTCCAAGGAGCACTCTGGTTGTACTTCTTCCAAGACAGATTTGTTCGTTCTTCTGGCAGTCCATGGTATATTCAATGTTCTTCTCCAACATCATAATTAAGAAGTATCAATTCTTCTTCCATCTTCCTTATTCATTGTCCAGCTTTCACATGCATATGAGGTTATTGAAAATATCATGGCTTGGATCAGGCACACCTTCGTCCTCAAAGTGACATCTTTACTTTTCAACACTTTAAAGAGATCTTTTGCAGCAGATTTGCCCAGTGCAATATGTCATTTGGTTTCTTGACTCCTGCTTCCGTGGGTGTTGATCTTGTATGTAAGTAAAATGAAATCCTTGACAACTTCCGTCTTTTCTCTGTTTATCATAATGTTGCTTACTGGTCCAGTTGTGAGGATTTTTTGTTTTCTTTATGTTAAGGTGTAATCCATACTGAAGGCTGTAGTCTTTGATCTTCATCAGTAAGTGCTTCAAGTCCTCTTCGCTTTCAGCAAGGAAGGTTGTGTCATCTGCATATCGAAACTTGTTAATGAGTCTTCCTCCAATCCTAATGTGGTGTTTTTCTTCATATAGTCCAGCTTCTTGGATTATTGCTCAGCATACAGATTGAATAACTACAGTGAAAGGATACAACCCTGACTCACACCTTTCCTGCTTTTAAACCACTCAGTATCTGTCATGGATTGAATTGTGTCCCCCCAAAATATCAGTCAACTTGACTAGGTCATGATTCCCAGTATTGTATGATTGTGTACCATTTTGTAATCTGATGTGATTTCCTTATGTGTTGTAAACTCTATCACTATGATGTAATAAGATGGATTAGGTACAGTTATACTGATGAGGTCTACAAGATTAGACAGTGTCTTAAGCCAATCTCTTTTGAGATATAAAAGAGAGAAGCGAGCAGAGACACATAGGAAACTCAAACCACCAAGAAAGCAGTACTGGGAGCAGAGCGCGTCCTTTGGACCTGAGGTTCCTGCACTGAGATGCTCCCAGACCAAGGGAAGTCTGATGCATCACAAGGACCTTCCTCCAGAGCCAACAGAGAGAGAAAGTCTTCTCCTGGAACTGATGCCCTGAATTTGGACTTGTAGCCTACTAGACTGTGAGAAAATAAATTTTTCTTTGTTAACGCCATCCACTTGTGGTATTTCTGTTACAGCAGCACTAGATGACCAAGACAGTATCCATTTGTTCTGTTCAAACAACTGTCTCTTGGTTTATGTACAGGTTCCGCATGAGCACAATTAAGTGTTCTGGAATTCCTGTTCTTTGCAATATTATCCATAATTTGTTATGATCCACAGAGTTGAATGCCTTTGCGTAGTCAATAAAACACAGGTAAACATCTTTCTGGTATTCTCTGCTTTCAGCCAAAATCCATCCGACATCAGCAATGACATCCCTTGTTACAAGTCCTCTTCTGAATCCGACTTGAATTTCTGGCAGTTCCCCATCAATGTACTACTGCAATCATTTTTTAATTATCTTCAGCAAAATTTTACTTGCATATGATATTAATGATAATTGTTAAATAATTTCCACCTTCTGTTAGATCACCTTTCTTTGAAATGGGCACAAATATGGATCCCTTCCAGTCGATTGGCCAGGTAGTTGTCTTTCAGATTTCTTAGCATAGATGTGTAAGTGCCTCCAGTGCTGCATCTCTTCGTAGAAACATCTCAATTGGTATTCCTTCAATTCCTGGATCCAATGCCTTTAGTGCAACTTAGACTTCTTCCTTCAGTACCATTGGTTTTTCATCATATGCTACCTCCTGAAATGGTTGAACATCCACCAATTATTTTTAGTACAGTGACATTGTGTATTCCTCCCATCTTCTTTTGATGCTTCCTGCTTCTTCAACATTTTGCTCATAGAATTCTTCAGTATTGCAACTCGAGGCTTGAATACTTTCTTCAGTTCTTTCAGCTTGAGAAGTGCTAGGCGTCTTCTTCCCTTTTGGTTTTCTAACTCCAGGTCTTTGTACATTTCATTATAATACTTTACTTTGTCTTCATGAGCTACCCTCTGAAATCTTCTGTTCAGCTCTTTTACTTCATCATTTCTTCCGTTTGCTTTTAGCTACTCTATGTTCAATAGCAAGTTTCAGAGTCTCTTCTGACATCCATTTTAGTCTTTTCTCTCTTTCTCGTCTTTTTAATGACCTTTTGCTTTAACTCCAGAACATTTCAATCATCCCAGAAAGAAACTCATACCTCCCAATATTCCCCTCATTTGAGCCCCTCTAAACCACTACTCTACTTTCTGTCTCTATGGATTTGCTTATTCTTGGAAATTCACATAAATGTAGTCATACAATATGTGACCTTTTGTGTCTAGCTTCTTTCACTCAGCAAAATGTTTTCAAGATTGCTCCATGTTTTAGCATGTTACAAAACTTCAGTTCTTTTTATGGCTGAATACTATTCCATTGTATAGTTATACCACATTTTGTTTACTCATTTTTCAGACATTAGCGTTGTTTCCACTTTTAGTTATTATAAATAATGCTGTCGTGATCATTCATGTACAATATTTTGAGTGAACATGTTTTCATTGTCTTGGGTATATACCTAGGAGTGGAATAGCTTGGTCATATGGTTACTCTATGTTTAACTTTTTGAGAACTGGCAATCTGTTTTCAACAGTGGCTACACCATTTTATATTCCTACCAGTAATGTACCAGGGTTCCCACCTCTCCACATCCTCATCAATACTTGTGATTTTCTATTATTATCATTATAGCCATTCTTGTGGGTGTGATATGGTATCTCACTGTGGTTTTGATTTGCATTTCCCTGATGAATAATGATGTTGAGCATCTTTTCATGTGCTTATTGGTCATTTATATATTATTTTAGTTTCCTAAGGCTGCCATAACAAAATATCACAAAGTGAATGGTTTTAAAGAATAGAAATTTGTTGTCTCACAGTTTTGGAAGCTATTGTCATTGTTGTTGTTGTCATTAGGTGCCGTCGAGTTGGTTCCAACTCATAGTGATCCTATGTACAACAGAATGAAACACTGCTTGGTCCTGCTCCATCCTCACAATCGTTGTTATGCTTGAGCCCACTGTTGCAGCCACTGTGTCAATCCACCTTGTTGAGGGTCTTCCTGTTTTTCGGTGACCCTCTACTTTACCAAGCATGATGTCCTTCTTCAGGGATTGATCTCTCCTGATAACATGTCCAAAGTATGTGAGATGAAGTCTCACCATCCTTTCTTCTGAGGAGCATTCTGGCTGTACTGCTTCCAAGACACATTTCTTCATTCTTTTGACAGGCCATGGTATATTCAATATTCTTCACCAACACCATAATTCAAAGGCATCAGTTCTTCGGTCTTCCTTATTATTGTCAAGCTTTCGCATGCATATGAGGCGATTGAAAACACCATGGCTTGGGTCAGGCACATCTTAATCTTCAAGGTGACATCTTTGCTTCTTAACACTTTAAAAAGGTCTTTTGCAGCAGATTTGCCCAATGCAATGCATCGTTTGGTTTCTTGACTGCTGCTTCCATGGATGTTGACTGTGGATCCAAGTAAAATGAAATCCTTGACAACTTCAATATTTTCTCTGTTTATCATGATGTTGCTTATTGGTCCATTTGTGTTCAGTAACCTAATAAGGCTATTGGCTATGTTGATTTCTTCTGAGGGCTCTGAGAAAAAAACTATTCCATGGCTGTCTCCATGATGGCTCTTGGCAATCCTTGGCATTCCTTGGTTTGCAGCTGTGTCAGCACATGGCTGTTCCTCCTCTGTCTAACTTTGTTTCTGTTCTCCTCTTTTATAAAACACCACTCAGAAGGCAATAGGAACCATCCTACTCCAGTATCACCTTACGTAAAACTTACTGATAACATCTTCAAAGAAAAACTTTATTTCCAAACAAGGTCATATTCACAGTTACTGGGGTTAGGACTTCAAAATATATTTTGTTGGGGACACAATTCAATCTATACATATATTCTTTGGAGAAATGTCTATTCAAATCCTTTGCCAATTTTTAAATTGTGTTATTTATATATTTATTGTTGAGTTGTAAAAGTTCTTTATATATTCTGAATACTAGACCTTTATCAGATATAAGGTTTGCAAATATTTTCCCCCATTCTGTGGATTGTCTTTTCACTTTCTTGTAGTGTCCTTCGACGTATGAAAGTTTTTAATTTTGATGAAATCCAAGTTATCTATTTATTTATTTTGTTCCTTGTGCTTTTGGTGTCATACTTAAGAAACTTTTGCCTGATCCAAGGTCATGAAGGTATTTCCCTTTATGATTTTTATAGTTTTAGCACTTGCATTTATGTTTTTAATTCATGTTAATTTTTGCATATCATATGATGTAGGAGTCCAAATTTATTCTTTCACATGTGTATATCCAGTTAGTTGTCTAAGCACCATTAGTTGAAAAAATTATTCTTTCCCTATTGAATGGTATCTTAGTTTCCTAGTGCTTCTGTAAAAGAAATACCACAAGTGGGTGGCTTTGAAGAATACAGATTTATTTTCTCGATGTTCTGGAGGCTAAAGGTCCAAATTAGTATCTCAGCCCTGTCAGTTTCTTCTGTAAGTATCTCTTCTAGTTGCTGGTGTCTGCCAATGATACTTGGCATTCCTTTTCTTGTAGAGGATCCTCACATGTCCTCTGTATTTCCGTGTGTGTGTGTTTATTCTAGTCTTTTTATGGGTCAGAAGTTATTAGGTTTAGGATTCACCCTATGCTGATATGACCCCAACTGAGTGATTTGATTACATTATGGAAGGTGTGTACATTATGGAAAGTGATTACATTATATTACATTAAATATAGGATAATTACATTACATTAAATTAGATTACATTATGAAGGATAATCTGCTCTACCCAAGGCAAGCTAATTTAATTACACATATCTACTCCATGACAGCAACTAGTGTTTGTCTAAACAACTGAGAACCATAGCCTAGCCAAGTGGACACTTTATTTCTGGACTCTCAATTCTATTCCATTAATCTATATGTCTATCCATATGCCAGTACTCATAGTGACTCATATAGGGTTGCTGTGAGTGGGAATTGACTTGTCAACAATGAGTTTATGCCACATTGTTTTGATTACTGTATCATTGTAGTAAGTTTTGAAATCTCAAAGTATGAGTTCTCTGAATTTGTTCTAATTTTTCAAGATTATTTGGTCATTCTGGGTTTTTTGCACTCCATATGAATTTTTTTTACCAGCTTTTTAATTTCTGCATAAAAGCAGTTCCAATTTTAATAGGGATTGCATTGATTCTGCAGATCAATTTGGGGAGTATTGCCATCTTAATAATATTAAGTATTTCAATCCATGAACACAGAAGGTCTTTCCACTTATTTAGGTATTCTTTTATATAACTCAACAATATTTTGTAATTTTCAGAGTATGTGTTTCACTGCCTTGTTCAAATTGATTCCAAATTATTTTATCCTGTTGATGCTATTATAAATTGAATTGTTTTCCTAATTTCATTTTCTGATTTTTCATTGTTACTGTATAGAAATACACCTGATCATTATATATTGCTCTTGTATCCTGCAATCTTGCTGAACTCGTTTATTAGTTCTAATAGTTTTTTTTTTAATGGATTCCTTAGAAATTTCTCAATACAAGATGATGCCATCTGTGAATAAAGATAGTTTTACCCTTTCTTTCCAATCTGGATGCCTGCTATTTCTTTTTCTTGCCTAATGGCTGAAAACCTCCTGTACAATGTTGAATAAAAGTGAGAGCAGACATCCTTCTCTTGTTTCTGGTCTTAGAGAAAAAGCTTTTAGTCTCTCACAATGTGTTAGCTGTGGGTTTTTTGTCGATGTCCTTTACCAGATTGAGGAAGTTCTCTTCTATTCCTAGTTTGTTGAATTTTGTTTTTGAGTGTTTCAGTTCAATGGATTTTGTCAATTTTTTTCTGCCTCTATTGAGATGATCTTTTATTCTTCCTTTATTCTATTAATATGGTCTATTACACTGACTGATTTTTGTATGTTGAACCAACCTGCATTCTTAGAATAAATTCTACCTAGCCACAGTATATAATTCCTTTAATATACTGCAGTATTTGGTTTGCTAAACCTTTGAGGAGAATTTTTTCATCTATAAACGTAAGTGTTATAGCGTAGTTTTCTTATGATGTCTGTATCTGGCATGGTATCAAGGCAGCACTACATTAGGAAGTATTCCCTCTTCTTCTATTTTTTGGAAGAGTTTGAGAAGGATTCGTGTTAAATCTCCATGAAATGCTTGACAGAATTCACCGGTGAAGCTATCTGATCCTAGACTTTTCTTTTTGGAGGTTTTTTGATTACTTACTCATTCTCTTTACTTGTTACAGATCAATTCAGATTTCCTATTTTTTCTTGTGTTAATTTTTGTAAGTTTTATGTTTCTAGGAACTTGTTCATTTCATCTAGGTTATCTAATTTGTTGGCATACAATAGTTCACAGTATTCTCTTATAATATTTTCGGTTTATAAGATCAGTGATAATGTTCCCACTTTCATTCCTGATTTAAGTATTTTGAGTCTTCTCTCTTTTTTGTCTTTTCTAGTCTATTCTGTCTTTATCTTTTTTATGTTGATTTTTTTCGTTTATTCTTGTAGTTTGAATGAAGTTTACATTTCAAGTTAAGCCTCCCATACAAAAATTTATACATACATTGTTATGTGACCCTAACTGCTCTCACCATACTGTGACAGCACACTCCTCCTTTCCACCCACGATTCCCCATGTCCATTCAACCAGCTCCTAACCCTCTTTGCATTCCCATCTCACCTCCGGACAGAAGCCACCCATTTAGTCTCTTGTATCTAGTTGAGCTAAGAGGCACACTCCACACGAGTATCACTTTATGTCCCACAGTCCCGTCCAATCCCTGTCTGAAGAGCTGGTCTTCAAAATTATTTTAGCTCTAGGCTGATAGAGAATCTGGGGGCCATGCTTTCCAGGGTTCCTCCAGTCTCAGTCAGACCATTAGGTCTGGTCTTCTTACTAGAATTTGAGTTCTGCACCCCACCTTTCTCCTGCTCCATCAGGGACTCTCTGTTGTGTTTCCTGTCAGGGCAGTCATTGG
>NW_004443982.1:7341906-7346219 GCF_000243295.1 Trichechus manatus latirostris | reverse complement strand
TATATATGTCATCCCATTGCCTTCTTGCCTGCATGATTTCTGCTGAGTAGTCCGAGCTTATTCTTATTGACTCTCCTTTGTAGATGACTTTTCGTTTATCCCTAGCCACTCGTAAAATTCTCTCTTTATCTTTGGTTTTGGCAAGTTTGATTATAACATGTCTTGGTGACTTTCTTTTGGGATCTACCTTATGTGGGGTTCGATGAGCGTATTGAATAGGTATCTTGTCATCTTTCACGATATCAGGGAAGTTTTCTGCCAACAAATCTTCAACCATTCTCTCTGTATTTTCTGTTATCCACCCCCCCTCTGCTCTGGTACTCCAATCTCTCTTAGGTTATTCCTCTTGATAGAGTCCCACATAATTCTTATGGTTTCTCCATGTTTTTAAATCCTTTGATCTGATTTTTCCTCAAATAAGTTGGTGTCAAGTGCTTTATCTTCAATCTTACTAATTCTGACTTCTATTACCTCAATTCTCCTATGACTTTCTATTGAGTCATCTAATTCTGAAATTTTATTGTTAATCTTCTGTATTTCTGACTGCTGTCTCTCTGTGTATTCTTGAAGCCTGTTAAATTTGCCATTATGCTCTTCTCTAATCTTTTTAATTTTCTCTATTGCATGTTCTGCATTTTGCTTAATTTCTTTCCTAATTACTTAAAGAGTTCTATATAGTAATCTTTCATATTCTGCCTCCGGTAATTCCAAGAAATTTTCCTTCTCTGGAAAATCTCTAGATTCTTTATTTTGGGAGCTTGTTTAAGCCATCATGGATTGCCTTTTATGTGATTTGATATTAACTGTTGTCTCTGAGCCATCAATAAGTTATTGTATTTATTTATTTTATGTTTGCTTACTGTGTTCTAGTTTCTTGTTTTGTTTTGATATGCTCCAATAGGCTGCTTGTGTGAGCTAATTTGATTATTGGCATCTTTGAAGCCCTAATGTCGTGTTACCAGGTGTTTATATCTGTTACTAGGTATGTGAGCTCAGGAGTCCACCCACTCCTCCTGTATGGATTCAGCTCAGGTGCCCAGGTAGATAGCCACCAAGTATGTGGTGCAGGCTCTCATCCACAGTCCTAGACAGGCATGGATGATTGGTGTAGGCACAGGCATCTGGCTTCAGCAGGGGGACACACTCTGAGAAAAGCAGGGTGCTGACGGCTGCCCCTGAGTGTCCAGGAGGAAGGCATGACCCTCTTCCATAGAGTGCATAGGTAAGTGGGTTTTGTAGTCAGAGTATGAGCACCCAGTGGTGTTGGCTGTAAGGACTGGGGGCTACCTTTTATTCTTGGGCCCCTATCGAAGATGGCTAGGTGGCGTGGGTGGAGCCACCAGTCCTCAGGCCCCTGATTTGGGTAGGTGAAGACCCTGCTTAATAAGCAGAGCAGTGTCAAATGTCACGACCTGCCACTTCACAGCTGTAACAGTTGAAGTTAGACTTCAGGTATATACCCTGTTGTACTGTGGTAATGAGGGCCTTCACTGTTGAAATGCACCCACACAAGTCTATGCAGGGGGAAAGGCACTCAAAGTCCATGGATCCCTTATGCCTGTGCCTAAGCAAAGGAGCTGTGCCTACCCTGAGTTCCTGGCTTAGTGGAGCCAACAGTTTATTTTTTCCCGTTTGTTAATCTGTTCGCTCTCCAAGGCTGGGAGAATGGCTCAGGGCATGTGATGGATCCTACCTCTGGCCCAGGGGACCCGGCAATTGCTGAAGCCGGTCCAGGACCAGTGCAGAGCATTGAGCGGGGAGGCCAATGGGAGAGAAGTTTTTCCCTAAGAGGGGTGTTTTGGATCCACGTGGTAGGCTGTACACAAGTACTTGTCTTTCGCCAATCGAGGGCTACTTCTCGCTGGTTCTGGGTAGTGGAGTAGACTCTCTGTTGCTGGATCTCTCCCAGTGCAGAGTACGCCTCCCTAGCACTGCTGCTTGCCTGCGTCACCACTCACCCATGAGCTGATCAGGCCTGAAGGGCTCAGGCTCTCTCTGGGTCAGATCTGGCAACTCTTTGCTGCTTCCAAACCGTCTCTCCCTCCTCCTTCCACTCAGTCTGGTTCCTCAGCTTTGCCTTTGATGTTCAGGGCTCCTAGATTGTCATATATAATCACTTCACTTGTTTTTTTGGGTCTTTGTTGTAAGAGGGTCCACTGGAAGCGTCTGACTACTCCTCCGTCTTGGCCCCGCCTCCTATTTTTTGTCTTGATCTTCATTATTTTCTTCCTTCTTCTTGTTCTGGGTTTAGTTGGTTCTTCTTTTTCTACTTTCTTAAGGTGGAAGTTTAGGTTATTGACTTGATATGTTTCTTTTTTTTTAATGTAGTCATTTACAGCTACAGATTTCCTTCTGAGTACTGCTTTCGCTTCATCCATAAGTTTTAGTATGTTGTCTTTTCATTTTCATTCATCTCAAAGTATTTTATAATTTCCCTTGTGATTTCTTCTTTGATCCATTGGTTATTTAAGAGTATGTTGTTTAATTTCCACATATTTGTGAATTTCCCAGATATCTTTCTGTTATTAATTTCTAATTCCATTCCATTGTGGTTAGAGAACATACTTTTTATTATTTCACTATTTTTAAACTTATTGAGACTAACCTGGAGATTGTTTCATCAGCACCTGAGAAGAATTTGTTTTCTGCTGTTGTTGACTGGAATGTTCTTTAGATGTCTGTTAGGTCTAGTTGGTTTATAGTGCTGTTTATGTTTTTTGTTTGTTTATTTTGTTTTGTTTTTGTTTGAATTGTCTTACTGATATTCTAATTGTTCTATTGTTCATTGAAAGTCAGTTATTGAAATCTCCAATTAAAATTGTGTAGTTCTGCATTTCTCCTTGAAAGATATCAGTGTTTTTCTTTATATATTTTGCCAGGTTATTTATTTATAACTGTTATATATTCCTTAAAAATTGACACTTTTGTCATTGTATAATCTACTTCTTTGTTTCTTGCAATAATTTTTGCCATAAATCCTATTTTGTCTGATATAGCATAGCCACTCTAAGTCTCTTTGGTTACTGTTTGCACAGGATAGATTTTTCCATGCCTTTCTCTTCTTTTTGTTGTTTGTTTTTGTTTTCAGTCATTTTTAATTTTTAGTATTTTTTAAACTGTGCTTTAGATGAAGGTTTACAGAGCAAATTAATTTCTCATTAAACAATTAATACACGTATTGTTTTGCGATATTGGTCCCCACAATGTGTCAACACTCTTCCCTTCTCAAACTTGGGCTCCCCATTACCAGCTTTCCTGTCCCCTCCTGCCTCCTCGTTCTTGCCTGAATGGGCTGGTGTGCCCATTAAGTCTTGTTTTGTTTTATGTGCCTGTCTAATCTTTGGCTGAAGTGTGAACCTCAGGAGTGACTTCAGTACTGAGTTAAAAGGGTGTCTGGGGGCTATACTCTCAGGGTTTCTCCAGTCTCTGTCAGACCAATAAGTATGGTCTTTTGTGAGTTAGAATTTTGTTCTACATTTTTCTCCAGCTCTGTCCAGGACCCTCTATTATAATCCTTGTTAGAGCAGTTGGTGGTGGTAGCTGGGCACTATCTAGTTGTGCTGGACTCAGTCTGGTGAAGGCTGTGGTAATTGTGGTCCATTAGTCCTTTAGACTAATCTCTCCCTTGTGTCTTTGGTTTTCTTCATTCTTCCCTGCTCCAGACAGGGACCAGTGGAGTATCTTAGATGGCCGCTAACAAGCTTTTAAGACCCCAGATGCTACACACCAAAGTGGGATGTAGAACATTTTCTTTATAGACTATGTTATGCCAATTTAACTAGATGTCCCCGAAGATCATGGTCCCCAGCCCTAAGCCCAGTAATTCAGTCTCTCAGGGAGTTTGGATGTGTCTATACAGCTTCCATGACCTTGCTTTGGTCAAGTTGTGCTGACTTCCCCAGTATTGTGTACTGTCTTACCCTTCACCAAAGTTACCACTTATCTATTGTCTAGTTAATGTTTTTCCCTCCCCACCTTTTCCCTCCCTAGTAATCGTCAAGGATTGTTTCTTTCTGTGTGTAAACTTTTCCGTGAGTTTTTATAATAGTGGTATCATACAGTATTTGTCCTGTTGTGATTGACTTATTTCACTCAGCATAATGCCCTCCAGATTTATCCATGTTATGAGATGCTTTTTAGATTCATCATTGTTCTTTATCGTTGTGTACTATTCCCTTGTATGTATGTACCATTTCCCTTGTGATTTCTTCTTTGATTCATTGGTTATTTAAGAGTATGTTGTTTAATTTCCACATATTTGTGAATTTCCCAGATATCTTTCTGTTATTAATTTCTAATTCCATTCCATTGTG
>NW_004443982.1:7312401-7340575 GCF_000243295.1 Trichechus manatus latirostris | reverse complement strand
CCTAAGTATTTTATTTTTTTAGGGGCTATTATAAATTATATAGTTTTCCTGATTTCCGTTTCGTAGTTCTCTTTATTAGGGTATAGGAATCCAACTGATTTTTGTATGTTTATCTTGTATCCTGCTACTCTGCTGAATCCTTCTACTAGTTCCAGTAGTTTTCTCATGGAGTCTGTTGGATTTTCTGTGTATAGTATCATATTATCTGTGAATAGTGGTAGTTTTATTTCTTCATTACCAATTTGGATGTCCTTTATTTCTTTTTCTTGCCTTATTGCTCTATCTAGCACTTCCAGGACAATGTTAAATAGCAGTGATGATAAAGAGCATCCTTGTCTTGTTCCTGTTCTCACGGGGAATGTTTTCAGCCTCTCTCCGTTAAGAATGATGTTGGCTATTGGTTTTATATAGATGCCCTTTATCTTTTTGAGGAATTTCCCTTCTATACCTATTTTATCAAGAGTTTTGTCAGGAATTGGTGTTGGACTTTATCAAATGGCTTTTCTGCATCGATTGAGATAATTATGTGATTCTTGTCTTTGGTTTTATTTATGTGGTGGATTACCATGATTGATTTTCTAATATTGAGCTATCCTTGCATACCTGGTATGAATCACACTTGGTCAATGTGTATTATTTTTTTGATCTGATGCTGAATTCTATTCACTAGAATTTTGTTGAGAATTTTTGCATCTATATTCATGAAAGATATTACTTGTGATTTCTTTTTTTTTGTAGTGTCTTTGACTGGCTATGGTATCAAAGTTATGCTGGCTTTGTAGAATTAATTCAGAAGGATCCCTTCCTTTTCTATGTTCTGAAATAGTTTGAGTGCTACTGGTGCAAGCTCTTCTCTGAATGTTTGGTAGAATTCTCCAGTGAAGCCATCTGGGCCAGGGCTTTTTTTGTTGGGATTTTTTTTTTAATTATCTTTTCAATCTCTTCTCTTCTTATGGATCTCTTCAGATTTTTAACCTCAGGTTGTGTTCAGTTAGGTAGGCAGTGTGTTTCTAGAAATTTGTCCACTTCCTCTAGGTTTTCAAATTTGTTGTAGTGTAGTTTTTCATAGTACCCTCTTATGATCCTTTTTATTTCAGTTGGGTTTGTTGTAATGTCCTCCATCTCATTGCTTATTTGGGTTATTTGCTTTCTCTCCTGTTTTTCTTTTGTCAGTTTGGCCAGTGGTTTGTCAGTTTGGTTGATCTTTTCAAAGAACCAACTTTTGATTTTGTTGATTCTTTCTACAGTTTTTCTATTCTTTATTTCTTTTATTTCTGCTCTGATCTTTATTATTTCCTTTCTTGTTGTGGCTGTGAGCTTCTTTTGCTCTTCTCTTTCTATTTGTTTGAGTTGTAGGGCTAACCTTTCGATTTTATCCCTTTCTCTTTTTTTTTTACATGTGCATCTATTGTTGTATGTTGACCTCTGAGCACTGCCTTTAATGTGTCCCAAAGGTGTTGGTGCGATGTATTTTCATTCTCATTTGATTCTAGGAGTTTCTTTATTCTATCTTTGATATCTTCTATTACTCAGTGGTTTATAAGCAAGGTGTTATTCAGTTCACGTATATGATTTTTTTCCCTTTTTTTATGGCGTTGTGATCAGAGAAGATGCTTTGTATTATCTCAATATTTTGGATTTTGTTGAAAGTTGCTTTGTGGCCTAAGACGTGAGTTGGAAAAGAATGTGTACTTTGCTGCTGTTAGGTGGAGTGTTTTATATATATGTATATGAGATCAAGTTGGTTGATTGTGGCCTTTAGAACTTTATCTTTGTTGAGTTTTTTCTAGATGTTCTGTCCTTTACTGAGAGTGGTGTGTTAAAGTCTTCTACTATTATGTTGGAACTGTCAATTTCTCTTTTCAGTGCTGTTAAAGTTTGTTTTATGTATTTTGGAGCCCCATCATTGGGTGTGTAGATATTTATTATGGTTATGTCCTCATGGTGGATTATCCCTTTAATCATTCTGTAATGTCTTTCCTTGTCATTTACGGTGAATTTTGTTTTAAAGTCCATTTTTTCTGAGATTAGTATTGCCACTCCTGCTCTTTTTTGGTTGCTGTTTGCTTGATATACTTTTTTGCATCCTTAGACTTTTAATATATTTATGACTTTGTTTCTAAATTTGTCTCTTGTAGACAGCGTATTGATGGATCCTGTTTTTGTAATCCATTCTGTCACTCTCTGTCTCTTTATGGGTACATTTAAGCCATTTATGTTTAGTGTGATTATTGATAGGTATGAGTTTATTGCTCTTGTTTTGTAGTGCTTTTTTTGTGATGCTGACATTTTCTTTGTTCCTCTTTCTCTCCTGTGCTGAATTCCTTTTGATAGTGGATTTTTTTTTCATTTTTTTTCATTTTTGTAGATTTTGTGTTTACTGAGACTTTATGTTTTTATTCTTTGTTTTGTTGAGTGGGCTTGTTAACTTTCTTTGTGGTTACCTTGAAATTTACCCTTATTTTCCTAAGTTTAAACTAGTATTTTATTACTTGATATTGCCTTAACTATCTCTCCATTTGAAAGTTCTGTACCTACACCATTTATTCCCTCTTTTGTTGTTCTGACTTTGTTGTCATTAACAGATTGACCTCTCTGGTTCCCTGTTGTGAGTCTTTTAGTTTTGTTTTATCCTTGAGAGTTCATTACCTAGGTTGTTATCTGGCTGATGCTGTGCTGTGTCCTAGATTCAGCTTGTTGTGTGATGTTGCTGGTTCTCTAACTGAAGGACTCCCTTTAATATTTCCTCTAAGTTTGGTTTGGTTTTTGCATATTCCCTCAATTTCTGTTCATTTGGTAATGTCCTAATTCCGCCATCATATTTGAGAGAGAATTTTTGCAGGATATATTATTCTTGGTTGGCAATTTTTTTCTTTCAAAATTTTATATATGTCATCCCATGCCTTCTTGCCCACATGGTTTCTGCCAAGTAATCAAAGCTTAGTCTTACTGTTTTCCCTTTGTATGTGATTTTTTACTTTTCTTGAGCTGCTCTCAGGATTCTTTCTTTGTTTTTCATTTTAGCAAGTGTGATTATGATACATCTTGATGATTTTCTTCTGCTGTCTATCCTATATGGGGTTTGTTGAGCTTCTTGGATGACTAGTTTTTCATCTTTCATGATACTAGGGAAGTTTTCTTTCAACAAATCTTCAATGATCCTCTCTGTGTTTTCTGTTTTCTCCTCCTGTTCTGGAACTCAGATCACATGCAAATTTTTGCCTTTAATTGTATTCATCATCATTCTTAGGGTTTCATCCTTTTTCTTCATTCTTGTCTCTGATTTTTCCTGAAAGTGATATCCAAGAATTTATCTTCAGTTTAGCTGATCCTGTCTTCCATTGTTTCAAATTTGCTCCTATCTATTGCCCTGTCCATTTCTGGAATCTTGTTGTTTATCTTCTGGCTTTCTAGTTGCTGTTTTTGTATGATTTTTAGTTGTTTATTTTGACTTTTTGTTGCTGTATTATTTTCCTGAATCCTTCCATTGCTTTAGATGTTTTCCCTGATTTTTCCTGTATTTTCCATGATTGCATCTATTTTTTGCTCATTTTTGTCTGCATTTTCCTTCATCTTTTGGAGATCCCTGAATATTAGAGTTTCAAATTCCCTTTCAGGTAGTTCCAGTGTGTTTTCTTCTACAGAAAGGTCATCTAGTGTTTTATTTTGTCACTTTCTGGAGCCATCCTGTCCTGTTTTTTTAATGTGTTCTGATATTGTCTGCTGTCTTTAGGATATTCAGGACTTATTTTCTTTGTGTATTGATTGTAGATTTGTTAGTTTCATCTTTTTTTTTTTTTAGTTTGGTTGTATCTATAGAGAGAGCCTTGGTGGTGAAGTGGTTAAGAGCTTGGCTGCTAACTAAAAAGTTGGCAGTTCGAATCCACTAGCTGCTCCTTGCAAACCCTATAGGGTAGTTCTACTCTGTGCTATAAGGTCTCTATCAGTCAGAATTGACTCAACAGCAACAGGTTTTTTTTTCTTGTTTTATACACATGCGCGTGCGCGCGTGCATACACACACACACACGTATGATTTCCTTAAGCTTTTTGAACATATTTAAAACGTCTGCTTTAAAGTCTTTGTCTAGAAGTTCAATGTCTAGGCTTCCTCAGGAACAGTTTCTTTTAATTATGTTATTTCCTGTGTATGAGTAATGCTATCTTATTTCATTTCATGTCTCATAATTTCTTGTTGAAAACAGGATATTTTGAATATTATAAAGTGGCAACTCTGGAAATAATATTCCTCCCCCTCTCCAGAGTTTGTTGTTGTTGCTAGTTTTAGTTTTGTTGTTTGTTTGTTTAGAAACTTTTTGGAAATAATTCTGTGAATTCTGTATTCTTTATTGTATGTGGCCACAAGTTTTTCTACTCAGTCTGCTTAGTGGTCAGCTAATGATTGGACCAAGATTTCCTTAACTCCTGGAACCAAAAAATTTCCAAGTCTTTGCAAAGTGGCTCTGTGTGTGTTTTGGGGCATGCCTTCAACAGTCGGACAGGCAGTTTATATCTTTGCCTTAGCTTTTATTTCCTGTTTGCACTGACCACAAGATCAGCCAGTGGTGAAAGCTTAAAGACTTCTCAGGTCTTTACTGAGCATGTGCACAGCATTGGGTAAGTACATGGCTTTCTACATCTAGGAATGTGTTGGAGCTTTCCAAAGCCCTCATTATCCACAGCATCTCATTCCCAGCTTTTCCTAAGATTTTTGATTAATCAATTATTTGCCACAACTGTTATCCATTGCCTCACATGCTAGTGACCACATCATTTGCCTGTAAATGTTTTTGACCAACACCCCCAGGTAGTGGCTTTAGCAGTGAGTGAGTGCTGAGTTAGGTGTGATAAAACAACTCTTTGAGACAATCTTTCAGGGAGCCACCAAACAAATTAACTAAGATAAATTCTTTGCAAATGAGATATATTTTGCTCCCTCCAGTACTAAATAGTACTAGAAATGTGAACTTTTATTTTCAAGGCTACCCTTGAGCTTGGGAGCAGATGATGGGACTAGCATAAGTTAAAGTATCACAAAACTTGCTCTTCTTACTGAGATTCAGCCATTTTTCTGGACTAAATGCTCCTGATGTTGCTGCAAGCCTTTGGATAGTTTCCAGAGTTCTGAAAACTTGATATGACTTTTTGCCAATTTTTTGCAGCTCTTTTTTGTTGTTGTTATTTATTTTATTGTATATTTTATTGTGTTTTTGGTGAAAGTTTACACAGGAAATTAGGTTCTCATTTAAGAATTTCTATACATATTGTTCAGTGACATTGGTTACATTCTTCACAATATATCAGCATTCTCGTTAGTTCCATTTTGGCTGTTCTGTTTCCATTAATCTAGCTTCCTGTCCCTCCTTGTCTTCTCATCTTTTTGTTTGTTTGTTTTTGTACTTTTAAAATACTTATCTTTTATTGTGTTTTAGATGAAGGTTACAAGAGCAAATTAGCTTCTCAATAAGCAATTAATATACATTGCTTTGTAACACAGGTTGCCAACCCCACAGTGTGTCAACACTCTTCCCTTCTTGACCTTGGGCTCCCCGTTACCAGTTTTCCTGTCCCCTCCTGCTTTCTCGTCCTTGTCCCTGGGCTGGTGTGCTCCTTTACTCTTGTTTTGTTTTATGGGCCTGTCTAATCTTTGGCTGAAGGGTGAATCTCAGCAGTGACATCATTACAGAGCTAAAAGAGTGTCAAGGGACCAGTCTCTGTCAGGCCAGTAAGTCTGGTCTTTTTTTTTTGTTTGTGAGTTAGAATTGCATTCTACATTTTTATCCAGCTCTGTCTGGGACCGTCTATTGTGATCCTTGTCAGAGCAGTTGGTGGTGGTAGCCGGGCACTATCTAGTTGTACTGGACTCAGTCTGGTGGAGGCTGTAGTACTTGTGGTCTATTAGTCCTTTGGACTAATCTTTCCCTTGTGTCTTTGTTTTTCTTTATTCTCCCTTGCTCCAGAGAGGATGAGATCAGTGGAGTGTTTTAGATGGTCACTCACAAGCTTTTAAGACCCCAGACACTACTCACCAAAGTAGAATGTAGAACATTTTCTTTACAAACTATGTTATACCAGTTGAGCTAAATGTTCCCCAAGACCATGGTTCCCAGCCCTCATCCCAGTAATTTGGTCCCTCAGAGAGTTTGTATGTGTCTATGGAGCTTCCATGAAGTTTTTACCAGTTTTTTAATTGCTTTTATGGAGGGGTGGACTTTTGGGGTTTGTTACTTGTTGGTTTTGCTGATATCACCTCTCTTCACACATATCATATTTCTACACAAATAACACGCACCTTCTATGTTTGTTTGCCAACCACGCCCACCCTCCATGAGATATTTTCATAAGCACGCTATGCTAATTTTTTAGGCAACTTTTTTCACTATTAATGCACTTTTATTTTTTTTAGCATTGTTAGCTGCCATCGAGTCAGTCCCTAACTCATGGCCACCCCATGAGTTACAGAGTGGAACTGCTTCATAAGATGTTCTTGGCTGTAATCTTTACAGAAGCAAATCACCAAGCCTTTCTTTTGTAGAGCCTCTGGGTGGGTTTGAACTGCCAACCTTTAGCTTAGCAGCCAATCACAAACCATCTGCACCATATATATATGAGCCCTGGTGGCATAGTGGTTAAGAGCTTGGCTGCTAACCAAAAGGTCGGCAGTTTAAATCCACCAGCCAGTCCTTGGAAACCCTATGGGGAAGTTCTACTCTGTCCTATAGGGTCAATATGAGTCGGAACCAACTTGATGGCACCTAACAACAACAACGTATATATATACCACCATTTTATATTTCAACATTTCTCATGTGTACAATTCAATGACACCAGTTACATCAATTATGTTGTGCAACCATCATCAATATCCATTGCCAAACTTTCCATCACCATAAATAGAAACTCAATGCTTCATAAAAAATGATTCCCCTATTCCCTTCCATCCTGCCTCTGGTAACCACTATTAAACTTTGATCTCTATAAATTTGCTTTTTCCAGGTATTTTATATAAGTGAGATCACACAATAGTTGTCCTTTTGTGATGACTTACTTTACTCAGCATAATATTTTCAAGGTTCATCCATATTGTAGCATGTATCAGGGCTTCATTTCTCTTTATGGCTGAGTAATGTTCTATTGTATATATATACCACATTTTATTCGTCCATTCATATGCTAATTTACATTTTGGTTGTTTTCACCTTTTGACTCCTGTGAATAGTACTGCAATGAACATTGGTTTACATATGTTTGTTTGCATTGCTGCTTTCAAGTCTCCTGATTATATACCTAGGGGTGAAATTGCTGGATCATATGTTAGCTCTTTGTTTAACTTTTGGAGGAACTACCAAACTGTTTTCCAGAGCAGCTGTTCCATTTTGCATTCCTACCAGCAATGAATGGGTGTTCCAAATTCTCCATATCCTCATCATATTTCTTATTTTCTGATTAAAAAAAAAAATCTTAGCCATCTTACTGGAGGTGAAGTGGTCTCTCATCGTGGTTTTGATTTCCATTTCCCTAATGACTAATAAAGTTGTGCACACAAACTTAATTACAGTAAATCAGCTACATAGAAAAACAAATTCATTTTTGGATCAACAGGTTGTTTTACAAATTGTCTCTTAAAATTCTCTTTTCCTTATGATAAGATATTTTGATCATATTTATTAAGAAAGTGAGTTGTGATTCGTATTTGTTTTTATATTGCAAACTTGCATATGGGTAAACAGATTTCTGAAGACATCCAGTAAGTGCTAGAGTTGCTCAATCACCAAGATGAAATGAGATTTCTAGGCTAGGATGAAAAGAAACTGGTAATGGATGAATGGAAAGACAGATGGAGAATGCTTATCCAAGTATACAAATTTGGGCAGTGGCCATTTTGAATCAGACAATCATATGGTCTACTATTCCAGAACAACAAATTGAAGAGAAATTGCCAATACCAGTCCATTTCATTTCACTAATGCCTAGAATATTGATCTTCATGTGTTCCATTTCATTTTTGATGACTTCCAATTTTCATACTTTGTACATTCCATATTCCGATTAATGGATTTTTGCAGCTGTTTCTTCTCCTTTTGAGTCACGTCACATCAGAAAATGAAGGTCCCAAAAGCTTTACTCCATCCACGTCATTATGGTCGACTCTACTTTAAGGAGGAAGCTGTTCCCCTGTCGTATTCTGAGTGCCTTCCAACCAGAGGGGCTCATCTTCCGGTACTATATCAAACAATGTTCCACTGCTATTCATAAGGTTTTCACTGGCCAATTTTTTTCAAAAGTAGACCGCCAGTTCCTTCTTCCTAGTCTGTCTTAGTCTGGAAGCTCCACTGAAACTTGCCCACCACGGGTGACCCTGCTAGTATTTGAAATATCGGTGGCATAGCTTCCACATAAGAACATCATGCAAGCCACTACAGTATGACAAACTGACAGACACATGGTGAGGTTTAGTTATTACATTACCCAAATTTATAAACTTGGTGAGTGCTTATCCAAGTCTTCTATGGTCTACTATGCTGGAAATGACAAATTGAGGAGCAATGGCATCACATTCATCATCAAAAAGAACATTTCAAGATCTATGCTGAAGTACAACATTGTCAATGATAGGAAAATGTCCATACACCTACAAGAAAGACCAGTTAATACGGCTATAATTCAAATTTATGCACCAACCACTAATGCCAAAGATGAGGAAATTGAAGATTTTTACCAGCTTCTCCAGTCTGAAATTGATCAAACATACAATGAAGATGCATTGATAATTACTGGTGGTTGGAAAGTGAAAGTTGGAAACGAAGGATCTGTAGTGGGAAAAACTGGCCTTGGTGAAAGAAATGACACTGGAGATCACATGATAGAATTTTGCAAGACCAAAGACTTATTCACTGTAAATACCTTTTGTCAACAACATAAACGGTGCCTATACATGTGTACCTCTCTGGATGGAAAACACAGGAATCAAATAGACTACATCAGTGAAAAGAGACAACGGAAAATCTCAATATTATCAGTCAGAACAAGGCCAGGGGCTGACTGAGGAACAGACTGTCAATTGTTGATAAGTAAGTTTAAGTTGAAACTGAAGAAAACTAAAACAAGTCCACGAGAACCAAAATACAACCTTGAGTATAGCCCACCTGAATTTGGAGACTATCTGAAGAATAGATTTGACGCATTGAACCCTAATGACCAAAGATCGGATGAGTTGTGGTATGACATCAAGAACGTCGTACATGAAGAAAGCAAGAGATCGCTAAAAAGACAGGAAAGAAAGAAAAGACCAAAATGGATGTCAGAAGAGACTAGGAAACTTGCTCTTGAACATAGAGCAGCTAAAGGGAACGGAAGAAATGATGAAGTAAAAGAGATGAACAGAAGATTTCAAAGGGTGGTTCGAGAAAACAAAGTATTATAATGAAATGTACAAAGACCTGGAGTTAGAAAACCAAAAGGGAAAAACATACTTGGCATTTCTCAAGCTGAAAGAACTGAAGAAAAAAATTCAAACCTCGAGTTGCAATTTTGAAGGATTCTATGAGAAAAGAATCAAAAGAAGATGAAAGGAATACACATTGTCACTGTACGAAAAAGAACTCTGGTCAACGTTCAACCATTTCAGGAGGTAGTATATGATCAAAAACTGATAATATTGAGGGAAAGAGTCTAAGTTGCACTGAAGACATTGGTGGAAAACAAGGATCCAGGAATTGATGGAATAGCAACTGAGATGTTTCAACAAAGGGATGCAGCACTGGAGGTGTTCACACTTCTATGCCAAGAAAATTGGAAGACAACTACCTGGCCAACTGACTGGAAGAGATCCATATTAGTGCCCATTCCGAAGAAAGGTGATCCAATAGAGTGAGGAAATTATTGAACAATATCATTAATATCATACAAAAGTGAAATTTTGCTGCAGATCATTCAAAAACATTTGCAGCAGTACATCGACAGGGAACTACCAGAAATTCAGGCTGGATTCAGAAGAGGACGTGGAATGAGGGATACCATTGTTGATGTCAGATGGATCTTAGCTGAAAGCAGAGAATACCAGAAAGATGTTTACCTGTGTTTTATCGAGTATGCAAAGGTATTCAACTGTGTGGATCATAACAAATTATGAACGGCATTACAAAGAATGGGAACTCCAGAACACTTAATTTTGCTCATGACGAACCTGTACATGGACCAAAAAGCAGTTGTTTGAACAGAACAAAGAGATACTGGGTGGTTTAAACTCAAGAAGGGTGTGTCAGGGCTGTATCCTTTTGCCATATTTATTCTATCTGTATGCTGAGCAAATAATCCAAGAAGCTGGACTGTATAAAGAAGAACACAGCACCAAGATTGGAGGAAGACTCATTATATGCAGATGACACAACCTTGCTTGCTGAAAGTGAAGAGGACTTGAAGCACCTACTGATGAAGATCAAAGACTACAGCCTTCAATATGGATTACACCTCAACATAAAGAAAACAAAAATTCTCACAACTGCACCAGTGAGCAACATCATGATAAATGGAGAAAAGATTGAAGTTGTCAAGGATTTCATTTTACTTGGATCCACAATCAACACCCATGGAAGCAGCAGTCAAGAAATCAAATGACATACTGCATTGGGAAAATCTGCTGCAAAATACATCTTTTACGTGTTGAAAGTCAAAGATGTCACTTTGAGGACTAAGGTGCGCCTGACCAAAGCCATGTCCTTTTCAATTGCCTCATATGCATGCGAAAGCTGAACAATAAATAAGGAAGATTGAAGAAGAATTGATACCTTTAAATTATGGTGTTGACGAAGAATATTGAATATACCATGGACTGCTGGAAGAACAAACCAGTCTGTCTTGGAAGAAACACAACCAGAGTGTTCCTTGGAAGTGAGGATGGCAAGACTTGGTCTCAAGTACTTTGGACATGTTATCAGGAGGGAGCAGTCCCTAAAGGGCATAATGCTTGGTAAAGCAGAGCCATAAAGTTGGAGTAAGGACTCATATTTTCTTTATGGAGAAATAAATTCATTTCTGTGTTATTCTGAAATACAGAAGATGGAAACAAAGACCAAAATTTTCCTTACTGCAATGTCAGACTAGGACCACATTTTAGCTGGATGTGTGATGGTCAATTTATTTAATGATTCTACTGTTTTTTTAAAATTAATGGTGCATTGTTTATTGATAGTCTACTTATGAGCCCATCCAAACCCACTGCCATCGAGTCGATTCCAACTCATAGCGACCCTATAGCACAGAGTAGAACTGCCCCGTAGGGTTTCCAAGGCTGTAAATCTGCTACATCTTTCTCCCGTGGAGGGACTGGTGAGTTCCAACTGCTGATCTTTGGTTAACAGGAGAGTGCTTTAACCACTGTGCCACCAGGTATGAGCCCATAGCACATTTAAATAGTGTTTGTTAAAGAAAGAAAAATAAAAATTGTGACCTCATTTGCACTTATATTTTAATACCCTTTGATGCGCCAACTGATCATTACATGAAAGCTAAATAAACTAATCATTAGGAGGAAACAGAAAAGTCAAAGAATTTGCTCATTTGATGATCTTTGAGAAATCTGTCACCCTATTTGTAAACTGTTACATTAATTTATTTCTTTTAGTTGCAGGGAATCTTAGCAATAACTAGGTCCAATGTCTAACTTAAAAAAAGAGATTATTTGTTATGAGTTACTCTAAATATAAAATATGAATATAAAATAATATAATGACCTGCACATATCACCACCCAGCTTTACAATTTTAAAAGTATGTTATCTACGATTATTTCATAGATTTTTTTCTGGCTTCTTGAGGTATATATGTAGTTTATTATTTTCAATACTTCTTGTTTTATAGAAAATACACTGAAGAGTTATAATTCCCTCTAGAGACTTCTTTAATTACTTTGCATGATTTGGATAGGTAGTATTTTCATTGTTGTTCAGATCTAAATATTATGTAATTCTCAAAATGATCCATAATTATTTAAGAGTGCATTTTATGTTTCCAAATGGTATGTTGTTTATGCGTGTGTCTGTTTGCACTTACTTTTTAAAATTGTTGATCTGTAATTTAAATTTCTTTGTGGTAAGCGATATCTATACCATATTAGTTTATTGAAAATTATGAGGTAAACTTTTGTAATGTTTCATGTGAACTTGAAAAGAATGTGTGAAGGAATTCCCAAGACCAACTTCAGGTTCAATGATTCACTTTAAGGATTCACAGAACTTGGAAAACTGTTTTACTCATAGTTATAGTTTATTACAACATAAGGACACAGATAAAAATCAGCAAAAGCATAAAGCAAAGGCATAGGGCAGAGTCCAAGAGACAAGACACAAGTTTCCAATTGTCCTCTCTCAGTGGAGTCATATGGAGAGCATGTAAATTTTCCCAGCAATGATTTTTTTGTGATAATTTTTAAGTATTGCCAACCAGGTAAGCTCATACAAGCCTTGTTATTCAGTGTTTTTATTGGGGGTCAGTCATGTAGGCATGGAAAGCCTGCATGACTGACCTTAACTACTTAGTCTTCAGACCTCTCTGAGGTGAAACTAATACACAGTGGCCCAGGGCCCCAGAAGAACAAAATCAGGTGTTCGCTATAATTCACATTGTTCCCATAAACTGTCTGGCATGGTCCAAAGCACCAGGTTTGCAAAGACTCTCTTATTAGAAAGGATATTCCAAAGGTTCATGGCTTATAACCCAGGATCCAATCAAGGGCCAGTCCTTTCTTTGGTACATGCAGGATTTGAACACTCTAAGCCCACTAGTTAACACTTTACTGTACAACGAGCACCCAAAGCATGCTCAATTAAACCTATACTATACAGAATGTATATTCTCTATCTGTTCTATATATACCTATTACCCTCTGCCGTCGAGTCGATTCCAACTCATAGCTACCCTGTAAGACAGAGTAGAACTGTCCCGTAGGGTTTCCAAGGCTGTAAATATTTATGGAAGCAGACTACCATATCTTTCTCCTGTGGAGTGGCTGATGGGTTCGAACCCCCGACCTTTCAATTAGTAGCTGAGTGCTTAACCACTGAGCCACCAGGGCTCCTTATATATCCATTAGATATAGATTATTACTTTTTATGTTCAAAGTTTTAAAATTCTTACTAATATTTTTTGTCTGTC
Organism: Trichechus manatus latirostris; assembly: GCF_000243295.1. Taxonomy (NCBI): domain Eukaryota; kingdom Metazoa; phylum Chordata; class Mammalia; order Sirenia; family Trichechidae; genus Trichechus; species Trichechus manatus. Next base: position 7,327,425 of record NW_004443982.1, on the reverse strand, counting down.
TGATAGACATATGTTGAATTTTCCCCTCATGATTGCGGATTTCTCAAATTCTGGTTTTTTTTGGTATATTTTGAGGAAAAAATATACAAAATACAAAAAAACCCCAGAATTTTAAAGAGAAAATGAGAAATCTGCAATCGTGAGGGAAGAATTCAATATATGTATATCAAATTTTGGGGTGTTTTTTTTTCATTTTGTATATTTTGAGGAAAAAATATACAAAATGAAAAAAACAATTTTAAAGAGAAAATGAGAAATCTGCAATCATGAGGGAAGAATTCAACATATGTCTATCAGACAAGCAAACAAAAAATATTAGTAATAATTCTAAATTTAAAACTTTTTTTTCATTTTGTGTATTTTGAAACCCCGACTCGTCTGTCAGTTTGTCCTACTGTGGGGTCTTGCATGTTGCTGTGATGCTGGAAGCTATGCCACCAGTATTCAAATACCAGCAGGGTCACCATGGTGTACAGGTTTCAGCTGAGCTTCCAGACTAAGGATGAAGGACTCTGCAGTCTACTTCTGAAAAGAATAGCCAGTGAAAACCTTATGAATAGCAGCGGAGCATTGTCTGATATGGCGCCTGAAGATGAGCCCCTCAGGTTGGAAGTCACTCAAAAGACGACTGGGGAAGAGCTGCCTCCCCAAAAGAGAGTTGATCTTAATGACATGGATGGAGTCAAGCTTTTGAAACCTTCTTTTGCTGATGTGACACGACTCAAAATGAGAAAAAACAGCTGCGAACATCCATTAATAATCAGAACATGAAATGTATGAAGCATGAATCTAGGAAATTTGGAAATCATCAAAATGAAATGGAACGCATAAACATCAATATCTTAGGCATTAGTGAGCTGAAATGGACTGGTATTGGCCATTTTGAAATGGACAATCATATGGTCTACTATGCTGGGAATGACAAATTGAAGAGGAATGGCGTTGCAGTCATCAGCAAAAAAGAACATTTCAAGGTCTATCCTGAAGTATAATGCTGTCAGTGACAGGATAATATCTATACGTCTACAAGGAAAACCAGTTAATACGACAAATTCAAATTTATACACCTACCACTAAGGCCAAAGATGAAGAAATTGAAGATTTTTACTAACTTCTGCAGTCTGAAATTGATCAAACATGCAATCAGGATGCATTAATAATTACTGGTGACTGGAATGCAAAAGTTGGAAACAAAGAAGGATCGATACTTGGAAAACATGGCGTTGGTGATAGAAATGATGCGGGAGATCACATGAAAGAATTTTGAAAGACCAAAGACTTCATTGCAAATACTTTTTTTCACCAACGTAAACGGGGACTATACACGTGGACCTCGCCAGAAGAAATACACAGGAATCAAATCGACTACATCTGTGGAAAGAGATGATGGAAAAGCCCAATATCATCAGTCAGAACAAGGCCAGCAGCCGACTGTGGAACAGACCATCAATTGTTCCTATGCAAGTTCAAGTTGAAACTGAAGAAAATTAGAACAAGTCCATGAGATCCATAGAGTAGGTAAAGCAAAAGGAAGAAATGATGAAGTAAAAGAGCCGAACAGATTTCAAAGGACGGTTTGAGAAGACAAAGTAAAATATTATAATGACATGTGCAAAGACCTGGAGATAGAAAACCAAAAGGGAAAAACATGCTCAGCTTTTCTCAAGCTGAAAGAACTGAAGAAAAAATTCAAGCCCCGAGTTGCAATATTGAAGGATTTTACGGGGAAAATATTAAATGATGCAGGAAGCATCAAACAAAGATGGAAGGAATACACAGAGTTGCTATACCAAAAAGAATTGGTCAACGTTCAACCATGTCAGGAGATAGCATACAATCAAGAACTGATGGTACTGAAGGAAGAAGTCCAAGGTGCACTGAAGACATTGGCAAAAAACAAGGCTCCAGGAATTGACGGAATACCAATTTAGATATTTCAACAAATGGATGCAACACTGGAAGTGCTCACTCATCTATGCCAAGAAATCTGGAAGACAGCTACCTGGCCAAGCGACTGGAAGAGATCCATATTTGTGCCCATTCCAAAGAAAGGTGATCCAACCAAATGTGGAAATTATTGAACAATATCATTAATATCACACACAAGTAAAATTTTGCTGAAGATCATTCAAAAGCAGTTGCAGCGGTATATCAACTGGGGGTGCCAGGAATTCAAGTCAGATTCAGAAGAGGACGTGGAACCAGGAATACCACTGCTGATGTCAAATGGATCCTGGCTGAAAGCAGAGAATACCAGAAAGATGTTACCTGTGTTTTATTCACTATGCAAATGCATTCGACCTTGTGAATCATAGCAAATTTTGGATAACATTTCAAAGAATGGGAATTCCAGAACACTTAATTTTGCTCATGAGGAACCTGTACATAGATCAAGAAGCAGTCGTTCAAACAGAACAAAGGGATACTGCGTGGTTTAAAGTCAGGAAAGGGATGTGTCAGGGTTGTATCCTTTCACCATACTTATTCAATCTGTATGCTGGGGAAATAATCTGAGAAGCTGGACTATATGAAGAAAAAAAGGGCATCACAATTGGAGGAAGATTCATTAACAACCTGTGTTATGCAGATGACATAACCTTGCTTGCTGAAAGTGAAGAGGACTTGAAGCACCTACTGATGAAGATCAAAGACTACAGCCTTCAGTATGGATTACACCTCAACATAAAGAAAACAAAAATCTTCACAACTGGACCAATAAGCAACGTCATGATAAACGGAGAAAAGATTGAAGTTGTCAAGGATTTCATTTTACTTGGATCCACAATCAACAACCATGGAAGCAGCAGTCAAAAAATCAAAAGATGCATTTCACTGGGCAAATCTGCTGCAAAAGACCTCTTTAAACTGTTGATAAACAAAGATGTCACCTTGAAGACTAAGGTGCGCCTGACCCAAGCCATGTTCTTTTCAATTGCCTCATATGCATGTGAAAGCTGGACAATGAATAAGGAAGACTGAAGAACTGACACCATTGAATTGTGGTGTTGCCAAGAATATTGAATATACGATGGACTACCACAAAAAAATGAACAAATCTGTCTTGGAAGAAGTACAAACAGAATGCTCCTTAGAAGCAAGGATGGCTGGCGAGACTTTGTCTCACATACTTTGGACATGTTATCAGGAGGGATCAGTCCCTGGAGAAGGACATCAAGCTTGGTGAAGTGAAAGGTTAAGGAATAAGAGGAAAACCCTCAAGGAGATGTATTGACACAGTGGCTGCAAAAATGGGCTCATGCATAACAACGATTGTGAGGATAGCACAGGACTGGGCAGTGTTTCATTCTGTTGTACATAGGGTCTCTATGAATCAGAACTGACTCAACGGCACCTAACAACAACAACATATTTTGAGGATATGTTACCAGGTAGCTAAAAGTTCATCACTGTTATATCTTTGTTTCTTTTAATGTGTTGGTGTGCTCTATAGTGTGATGGTCAGGATAGACTATGTAATTCTGTAGCAGCAAATAATTCCAAAGTCAATGCCTTAAAACAACAAAGATTTATTTCTTGCTCACACTACATGCTCAACATGGGGTGACCTCACTGAAGTTTTATCTTGACACCTGCTTCCACAATTACCACAGCAGCAAGAAAGGAATATAGTGACTTCTGCACTGGCTCTTAAAGCTTTCACTCAGAAGTAACACACTTTTATTTTGCTCACATTTCATTTGTCAAAGAAAATCACATGGCCATACCTATCTCCAAGGGGACAGGGAAGTACAGCTTCACCGTGTGCCTGCAAGAGGAAAGAATTAAAAACTTTTGGTGAACAGTATTAATGACTACAATACATAATGTCCCACATAATTTCTAGAGGAGCCAAAAGCAGTAGCTGGTGAGTGAGACAGGATGAAGAATAAGGAGAAAAAAGGGCATAGTGTCACCTCTTCTCTGCTGCATGTTTCTGAGCCTGAGGAAGGCCTGAGCTGTGGGAATGGGAAGATGTTTTGAATTCAGTTAGACAGTGAAGTTTTGATTTAGATTGAGCCGGACTTTTTAACACCTAAAAATAAAACTTTTCTGATGTCAGAGATAGTTTAAAAATTATCAGATCTGCTAGAAATATCATCTAGTTAGGAGTAAAGAGGTCATATAGACTGGTGCTGAACAACAGTGGTAAGAGAACCATAAATTTTCTTCCTGATGGCACATTAACACATCTAATTCTATAAACTGGTTACATATTTCTAACTATAAATTTTACTAATAAAGTCTAAAATTTTTTCATTATTTCTATTCCTCTCCCAATTGGAATTTAAGCACTATTCATTGAACACCATTTCTACCTGATTGTTGCTTAGAATTTTGACTTTACCTTAAGAAACAAAAAAATCAGGATGTGAGCAGAAAACAACTTCATTTATTTCACCACTCCCTAATATATTTAATTTGTTGAATAATTTTTTCCTTACCCCTGAATGAAATCCTAGATTGGCTCCATAGCTTTTCTGATTAGTACTGTATAATAAAAAACCTTCCTGTCACATTCAGTCACAAGAATACGTTCATTTTCATAATTTAGAACACTCAGTCAGTATAAGAATCAAAACTCTGATCTGATCTAATATTATAAACCTCCCCAGCTCATGCCTACTTGAGTTTTGGATGCCTTCAGTTTGGGAGGAGTCATTGTTAGCTGCTTTCTATCTTCCTCACTCATCCCTTCCTATTTATTATCTTTCTGGTTCTTGGGCAGTAGAGAGGTTGGGGAAAGGGCATGGTCTTAAGTTTTTGATGCAGGTGCCCTCTGATATTGGTCCCCTCTGGATGTCTGGATGTGGTGTATAGATATATAATTTATAGCCCTTTCTCTCCTGTGGAGTCATGTGGATTTTTCAGAGACTATCCCACTGTGGACTGCTGACCATAGCTCCCTTGACAGAAGCAGAGCCACTCTTCTGGCTGGCCACTATGACTGTTCTTTCAGCTCTGGAAATCTCCCCCAGTTTCCTACCTATAGGGCAAGTTGCTCACTTTCTGCAATATTCTGCATTGGAATGCCTATACTTTGTTCTCTGGAATTGTCCCTACAACACTGAATCTTAATAAATTCTAGGGGGATTGTCATCCTGGGAACAACTCCTCCCCTTCCAGGAAGTTCTGGGGAGTACATGATGCTCTACCTGGGTTTACTGTTTTATAAGCACAGGATGAAATAATTTCCAGCAAAACTTTTTATTAAAAAAGCAGATTTTGGAAAGACCAAAGACCATTTATAATTTCTCTTAGAGTAAGAATAATCCTAACCCTACATTGGTGTCTTAGTCTAGGTTCTCTAGAGAAGCAAAACCAGTAAAGCATATATATATATATATATATATATATAGAGAGAGAGAGAGAGAGAGAGAGAGAGAGTGATAACAAGGAAACGGCTCACAAGATTGTAGAGGCTGGAACATCCCAAGTCTGTAGATCAGGATAGAGGCTTCTCCTGATTCATGTAGCTGCAGGGGCTGGCAAACCCAAGATCAGTGGGTCGGAGAGCAGGGCTCTTGCTCACAGGCTGTGAAGATCAATGAATCCCAAGATTAGCAGGTAAGCTGCTAGCTCAAGTCCCAAGAACCAGAGGTCAGACTGAACAGGAGCCCACTGCAGGATCCAGTGCAGGCAAAAGCCAGAACATCCGCTTATACTCGGATGCAGGCCACACGCCCAAGGAAACTCCCTTTCAACTGATTGGCTACTCACAGCAGATCCCATCATGGGGGTGATCACATATAAACCCTGAGAATCATGGCCCAGCCAAGTTGACACACAATCTTAACCATCACAATTGGTATCACATTTTATACTCTTCAGAGCACTGACAAATAAATGATCATATTTGATCCTCGCAGAAACAGAGGCACAGAAAAGTTAGCCGAGGGGCCTCAGAATACATAAACTCAAAACTAGGACTCAAACTCAATTTCTGTGAGCCCTGTTCCAGTTTATCTGTTCAGCCTCCCACATCGAACCCTTCAGGTCTGCTCTACTCTGATCATAGCACTTAATCAACAGGACAGCAGAATCTTATTTAAAAAAGAAAACAAAAAACAACTTATAGGTCCACTTTGATTTTTCCCATCACTTTATTCAAGCATCCCATCTGTATTTGGAGAAAAGCACCTCATGAGGCCTCATAGGAAATGTTTTTGCTGTTCTTTAATTTTCATATTTGCAGATGGCTAAGCACAACGATCATGAAGATGGCACAGGACCAGGCAATGTTTTGTTTTGTTATACATAAGGTCATCATGACTTGGAGCTGCCTCGATGGCAGTTAACAACAACAACAAAGATAGTTTCTTACCCAGAAGGCCTTGCAATTAAATGCTCATCTAAAGCATAGAGGGCTATGTGCTAGCTTCACTCATTGCAGATAGGCAAAACAAGCCCATCTAATCCAGGTATGTAAGGTGGCTTCTTGGCCATTAGGCAGGGTCAGTTGCAGGCAGGTGCCCTACCTGGAGACTTCCTAATCCAGACCTTAGGCTCCACAACATTCCATTTTTGTTGTCTAATTGCTCTTTCTCTCCCAATTTCTGAAGTGTACTCCTCCTTGAAGCTGAAATCTCCCCTCACACAAGAAGCCTTTCCTTCCCTCTCCAAACCACAGACATCCATCCTGTATTGGAACCCCCATAGCTTTTACCAGCTTTTCTCTACCTCTTATGTGCTGCCTTGTCTTGTTGCACTGTCTTAACATTGTACACATGTCTATAGTTTCAGATGTAGCATTTTTCTCATATTAGATGATCCACAGAAGCTCCTAATGTCTTCTTATTTGAATGAAGTATTGTCTGAGTATTTATGTCATTCTAGTGGTGGTTCAGTGGTAGAATTCTCACTTTTCATGTGGGAGACCCAGGTTCGACTCCTGGCCAATGCACTTCATGCGCAGCCACCACCCATGTCAGTGGAGGCTTGCGTATTGCTATGATGCTGAACAGGTTTCTGCAGAGCTTCCAGACTAAGACAAACTAAGAAGAAAGGCCTGGAGATCTTGAAAATTAGCTAGTGAATATCCTATGGATCACAACAGTCCGATCTACAGCCAATCATGGGGATGGTATAGGATACAGCAACATTTTGTTCCATTGTGCATGTGGTTGCCATGAGTCTGGAGTGATTACAGAGCAGCTAACAACAACAGCAGTGAAATGAAAGTTCAAGGGTGGATTTTTGCTTGGCTGAGAGAAAGCCAGATGTAACTAAATATCTACAGGAAATATGACCTGTAGAATGCTCGCTGGGGATCAGCCCAACAGAAAATGTTGAAAGGCCTAACAGATGTCACTAAATGCACAACCTGCTCAGATGTGAAAAGAGTAGCTAGGAAGATAGAAATGTATGCAAAAGTATCAGCTGATACCTTAGAAGTATCAGCAGGTGTAATGATGTGTTGCCATAGTGACATATTACAGACCACATTAAAGGTCTTGTATAAAGCAGTGGAAGTATCCCAATTCAGATGTGGCTATATAATGAGACAAAGAATGTCCACTATCATAATACAAGGGGTGCTGTTTCTGATGAGAAAGGTAGTCAGAGTGGTAGACAAAGAAGCTGTGCATAACAGGGAAGGAACCGATTCCAGAGAGGAAGCCATGATCAGAGCCTCCAGAGAGGAAACTGTCAGCAGGAATGGCAGCTGGGCAGTGGGAGACTGTGTAGAGAGGGAGAGAGATTTTTAGCAGTGGATCTGACTGAAAACCTTAAGAGGAATTACTGATGTCAAATAGCAGATTTAGGAAGTCTTGTTCTGTGATGAGTTGCATGAAACCCCTGCATCATCTCTTCAAGTAAACCTACTGTGATAGTTAAGATTGTGTGTCAACTTCGCTGGGCCATGATTCTCAGTGTTTTAATGTGATCACTTCCATGATTGAATATACTGTGAGTAGCCAATCAGATGAAAGGGATTCTCCTTGGGGGTGTGGCCTGCATCTGAATATAAGCAGACATTCTGGCTTTTTGCTCTCTCTGGATCCTGCGGCTGCCTCCTGTCATCTCAACTTTGATTCTTGGGACTTGAACTGTTAGCTTAACTGCCTAACTTGGGGTTCGTCGACCTGCACAGCCTGTGAGCGGGAGCCCTGCTCTCCAACCTGCTGATCTTGGGTTTGCCAGCTTCTGCAGCTGCGTGACTTGGGAGAGGCCTCTACCCTGATTCACGGACTTGGGACGTTCTAGCCTCTACAATTGCGTGAGCTGTTTCTTTGATATAAATCTCTCTCTGTATATATATTTATACACTTTACTGGTTTTGCTTCTCTAGAGAACCCAGCCTAAGACACCTACATTATTTTTTCAAGGCTTTCAGAATAAGATTGACATTTCCTTGAATGTAATAGTGAGTAGAGACTGGTCCTAGTAGCGACCTGGTTATATTTGCATTACTGCTACAGTGATCACATTTTCACAAGCAAAAGTCAGCAGTGTGGTCTGACTAACTTGAGCTTCCTTGCGGAACAAAAAGATAGAGTATACTTAGTTGGACCTTTTTTTGAGTAAACAAAGTCTCTAAAGTTACTGAGTATGTAGACTTGCTCCCTAAGTGTCATCTGTACATATTATTTTTAATGGATTTCTTCACCGTAAGAACAATAGTTTATTGTTAGCTACTTTCATTGCCACTAGTGCCTACTAATGAGATACCCCAGGAAGTCACAGAGACCCAGATAGAAATCTCTCTGGGTGCTGGAGTTTCAAATGGTTAGCACCCATAAAAATCTTCATGAGTAATTATTGTACTTGAACCAGTATTGCTTGCAATTAGTTCTCCATGGATGAATGAATAAAATAAATTAAATAAATTGGTGGTACAACTCTTGACAACAACATAGTTACTTAACATTTATGACATTTGTTCTCTTAATTGTACATTAGATTCAGCAGCTCATATTCTAGGAAATTAATTCACACACCATAGCTGGAAATAACCAACCCTTGTATTTTTCAATGTTTCAGATGAAGACACTTATGTAAGTTAAAAAAAATGTTTCTTCTATGCAGCTATAGAGTAAAAAATATTGGGATTCCAACTTTATTTCAGTGTTTTTTATGTCATCAGGTATGTGTCAGTGCCCGGGTCAGATGTCTAACTCTCTTTAAGAAAATCCCTTAAGTGATATGCACACAATTATAAAAAAGAAGAACAAAAGCCCTAGTTTCCAAACCAGGTAAAATCATGTATGCAGGGTTAGGTAAACTATGGCCCTCAGGCTAAATTCAGCCCACCACCTGGTTCTCTATGGCCTGTGAGCTAAGGATGATTTTTACATTTTTAGATAGTTGAAAAAAATAAGAATAATATTTCATAACATATGAAAACTATATGAAATTCAACTTTCAGTGTCTATAAATAAAGTGTTATTGGAACACAGTCACACTAATTCATTTACATCTTGTCTATGGCTATTTTTGTGCTACAACGGTATGGCTGAGTAGTTGTGATAGAGACCATTTAGCCCTCAAAGCCTAAAATATTTACTATCTGGTCCTTTATAGAAAAAGTTTGTTGACCCTTGGCATAGATTGTCTATTTTATTCTACTGAGATGAAATGTTGCTTAACTAAAGGATCGATTCAAAACTATCTACAGAGCTAATTGAGATAATAAGCATAAAATTATTTCTACCTGATTAGCTGTCCTGTGATACCCACCCTCTAAACTGTCCATGTGCAGCAAGCCCTGTTAGTGGCCCTCCCAGATCTCTCAGACCTTACTATTTCAGTGTGCTGTGGTTGATTTCCAGTGACTGGTATCTGCATGTCTGTGTCTAAGGCCTTTTTAACCAGAACTGTGAAAGGCTGTTCTTCCCACTTATGTGTGACAGGCCAGAAATGCCAGGCAATAAACACCTCTTCTGCCCCAGCAGCCCTCAACCAATGACTTACAGAATATAGTACATAATGAGGGCTAATTCTGAGCTAAGTTTTTTACACCATTTCCCAGAGTTTCTTTCTGAGATTAAGCTCTAGTTGTCAAGTGTGGCAGCTAGTTTAATAATGCACCTTTTCCTTTTGGCTGGCTTCCTTCCTAGTATCATTTCTCCACTCCCCTATCCGTAGTCCCTGCACTCCCACCCACCCCTGAATAAACTACTTGTACTGGGATGCTTGTCTCAGGATCTGCTTTGAGACTCCAAACTAAAGCATCACACCATTAGAAAAACTTTTAGCTTCTATTTTTTTTTGGCCATATAGACAACCTCAAAATATCCTCATTCTCTGACAGCAAGGCTCCTCAGTATAAATATCACTGTTAAATAATTCTGAGTTGTCAGTGCTCTTCAACAATGGCGATTGAGTGCATATAAAGGGTAGAGACCATGATGTAAATCAACGAAAGACTTGAAACACAACATCAAAAAACTGAAGGTCATAACGTCATCCATATATCTACTCTTTATCCATGCCCTAACACTCCTCAAATTCCACCCGAATTTCCTAATATATTTTTAAGCCTCTTTCAGGTCACCATTTTCTGTATCAGGCAATTGAAGTTTATGAAGGTTAAATCAAATTACCAGTATGCTGTATATTCTCATGGGAGATATACCAGAGGGAAGAAGCTTAAATGAAAGTAATTAAAATTTAGGTTTGATATGAAAGTATTTTGAACTGTTTAAATCTAAGTTGCTGAAATGGCTCCCTGCAAATGGAACAAGTTAGGGAAATCAGGTGGTGTACCATGGTGTTACAAAGACTCAAATTCAAATTCTAACATCCTCCACTTACAAGCTGTATGATTTTGAGTTAGTTACCTAACCTTTATGAAACTCAGTTATTCCTCTATAAAACAAGGGGTTATGATCGGACTTCCTAGTGGTGAGGATTAAATGAGATAATGAGTGCTCAATAAATGATAACTTTTATCATTTTTATTTTTCTAGGAGTTTATTTTAAAATAAGATCTTGTTTTGGATTAAATTTTGTCTTTTTCCACAGTTACCCCACTCTCATACAATGGAAGTGTTGGCCTACTGGCAAAAAAAAAACTGGTTCATATTCAGGCAAACCTCTTTGTCCTGTACCAGAGCTTGCAGAATGTCATGAATTTTGTCACTCATTAGAAAATATAACTTAAAATGTCTGCTATTTATCAAGAACTGATGGTATTGAAGGAAGAAGTCCAAGATACACTGAAGGCATTGGTGAAACACAAGGACCCAGGAACTGACATAATACCAACTGAAATGTTTCAAAAAACGAATGCAGCACTGAAGGTGCTTACTTGTCTATGCCAAGAAATTTGGAAGACAGCTACCTGACCAAGCGACTGGAAGAGATCCATAAACGTACCCATTCCAAAGAAAGGTGATCCAACAGAATGTGGAAATTACTGAATAATATCATTAATATCACACAAAAATAAAATTTTGCTGAAGATCATTCAAAAGTGGTTGCAGCAGTACCTGGGCAGGGAACTGCCAGAAATTCAAGCCGAATTCAGAAGAGGACGTGGAACAAGGGATATCATTGTTGATGTCAGATGGATCTTTGCTGAAAGCAGAGAATACCAGAAAGATGTTTACCTGTGTTTTATTGATGATGCAAAGGCATTCGACTGTGTGGATCATAACAAATTGTGGATAACGTTGGGAAAGATGGGAATTCCAGAACTCTTAATTGTGCTTATGCTGAACCTGTACATAGACCAAGATGCAGCCATTCTAACAGAACAAAGGGATACTGTGTGGTTTAAAATCAGGAAAGGTGGGTGTCAGGGTTGTATCCTTTCACCATATTTATTCAATCGGTATGCTGCGCAGATAATCTGAGAAGCTGGACTATATGAAGAAGAACATGGCATCAGAATTGGAGAAAGATTCATTAACAAGCTGCGACATGCAGATGACACAACCTTCCTTGCTGAAAGAGAAGAGGACTTGAAGCACTTACTGATGATGATCAAAGACTACAGCCTTCAGTATGGATTACACTTCAATCTAGAGAAAAAAATCCTCACAACTGAACCAGTAAGCAATATCATGATAAATAGAGGAAACATAGAAGTTGTCAAGGATTTCATTTTACAGGCATAACTCATTTTTTTGTGCTTCACTTTAATGTGCTTCGCAGATATTGTGTTTTTTACAAATTGAAGATTTGTGGCAACCTTGCATCAAGCAAGTCTTACCAGTGCCAATTTTCCAACAGTATGTGCTCACTTCATATCTCTGTGTCATGGTTTGGTAATTCTCACAATATTTCAAACTTTTTCATTATTATTATATCTGTTATGGTGATCTGTGATCAGTGATCTTTGATGTTACTATTGTAATTGTTTTGATATACCACAAACCGCACCCATACAAGACGACAAACTTAATCAATAAATGTTGTGTGTATTCTAACTGCTCCACTGACCGGCCATTCCTCCATCTCTTTCCCTCTCCTCAGGCCTCCTTATTCCTTGAGACAAGACAAGACAATATTGCAATTAGGCCAGTTAATTACCCTACAATGGCCTCTAAGTGTTCAAGTGAAGAGTCACACGTCTCTCATTTTAAATCAAAAGCTAGAAATGATTAAGCTTAGCGAGGAAGGCATGCTGAAAGCCAAGATAGGCCAAAAGCTAGGACACTTGCATTAAACAGTAAGCCAAATTGTGAATGGAAGGAAAAGTTCTTGAAGGAAATTAAAAGTGCTACTCCAGTGAACACACAAATGATAAGAAAGCGAAACAGCCTTATTGTCGATACGGAGAATGTTTTAGTGGTCCGGATAGAAGATCAAACCAGCCACAACATTCCCTTAAGCCAAAGCCTAATCCAGAGCAAGGCCCTAACTCTCTTCTATTCTATGAAGGTTGAGAGAGGTAAGGAAGCTACAGAAGAAAACTTTGAAGCTAGCATGAGATTTAAAGAAAGAGGCCGTCTCCATAACATAAAAGTGCAAGGTGAAGGACTTCCAGGCAAAAAGGCACTATAGGCAGAAGCACCACGCCATTCCTCCACAGCAAAGATCCGAAAAACTAAGCCAAACAGAGAAAACAGCAATCCTGAAACCCTAAGCATCAAATGAAGAGATAAAGAACTCAGCCAAGCACCAAATGGAATAAGAAACTGACTGAGAACAGAGAGCAAGGACAGATACATGCAGAGGTCCCCTATCAGCTACCACAGCACAGATCCGCCATCTTGGACTCCTATTGGAGATCAGCAAACAGGGGGTATGAGAATGCCACTTCACGGAGCTTCCAGCAGGAGACAGAACAACTGGTAACCAGTGATATATGCTTTCCCACCCCCGAACCTTCTTCACCTCCACTAGGTCTGCTCTGCTTCCTGCGGCAAGTCTCTTGGCTGGGAAGCACCACATTCACTCCGGTGTTGCTTGGATTCCACCCGCCCGCACTGCGTGCCATTTGTTGGCTGCTGGTGTTGCTTTTTCCTCCTTCTTTAGATTTCTTCCTTACCTCTCACCACCTCCCCCTCCTTTCTATCAAATACTTGGCTCTGTGTGCCATCTTTGCTTCTTCCTGAAAGGCTGTGAAACGCCGCTCAAATGTGAAATTGCTTCCCTGCCCATGCTGCCACACTGGTGGGATCCCGGGGCTTTTTTTGGTTTCTTTTGAATTGTTTGTTTGTTTGTTTTCTTTTTCTTTTCTCAAAGTGGGATCCCGTTCTTGCTGGTCAGTACTACATGGCTAGTGACCTACCCGCTCAGTTTGCACAGACATGCAGAAGGATCCCCGAGGACATTTCTTTTTTCTTGTTTTTTTTTTGGGGGGGGGCTTTTTTCTTTTTTTCTGTTTTTCTTTGGGGGTTTTTCTTTTTTTATTTTGCTTGTTTTGTTTTCTTTTCCCTCTTTTTCCCTTTTTGCCTTTCTTCATTACTCAGTTTCTCATCTCTCTATACTTTCCTTCTCTTCCTGTCCCATGAATACCTGGCATCGAGTGACACCTCTACCACTTTTAGCCAGGCTGTACTTCATGGCCTGGAATCAACTTCCCCAGACCTCACAGCCACACCAGAGGGACCCCTGGAAGCTTTGCTTTGCTTCTTTCTTTCTAATTTTTATTTATTCATTTTTTTCTTCTCTTTCTGTGTTTTTTTCTTCCCCTTTCTGTTTTTCTCCATTTCATAGTCTCTTATCTCTCTGCTCCAATGGCAAGCTCCCCTAGCACTCTTTTTTGTTTGTTTGTATGTTTTTGGCTCCCGTTCCTCTCTGTTCTCTCCCATACCCATCTTAGCCCCACACATCACAGTCTTCCCCATCCATCCTGCTTAACTTCACTGTGCACTGAATATCACACCACCAAGCAGCACAGACAAGGCCTACCAGAACCTGCCCTACACTGATTACTGGACGGCCCTGGTGGCCGTAATAAGTGCCAGAAACAACCCATCCCAGCAACTCCTCTTCAGCTAGACCTTCCCTGCTGTACCATATCTGAGTGACTGACCCTGCCAATTGGAGAAGGAGGCAAAAAGTATCATGCCCAAAGATGAGCAAACACCAAACAATGCACAGCTGACTGCTCAGACATAGCCAAATAAAACAAAAAAGCAGGACGAAGCAAACAAATCTACAGTCAGTAAATGAGGAAAATAACTACCAAATGCACCAAAGACAGCAGACAATATCAAAACATTTACAAAAACAGGACAGGATGGTTCCAGTAAGTGTCCAAAATAAAACACCAGATGACTTTCCAGTAGAAGAAAAGGCACTAGAACCATCTGATAGGGAATTCAAATCTATCAGAACTATCCAATATTCAGAACTATCCAAGAGTTTAAGCAAAAACCAGACAAAAATGAGGGAAAAAATAGAAAAATTCATGGAAAAGGGAGAAAAATTCATGGAAAATACAGACAAAAAATCGGAAGAATTCAGGAAATAATGCAGGAACAAAATGCCAAAATAAATTCACAACTAGAAATCATACAAAAACAACAATTAAAAATCCAAAAGATAAACAGCAAGATTTCAGAAATGGACAGGGTCATAGAAGGGCTGAGGAGCAGGTTTGAAACAGTGGAAGACAAGATCAGCCAA
>NW_004443982.1:7297680-7306054 GCF_000243295.1 Trichechus manatus latirostris | reverse complement strand
GGGGACAGGAAAGCTGGTGATAGGGAACCCAAGGTTGAGAAAGGACAGTGTTGATAAGTCGTGGGGTTAACCATTGTCATAGGGTAATATGTGTACTAACTGTTTAATGAGAAACTATTCTGTTCTGTAAACTTCATTTAAAGTACAAAAAAAAAAGGATTATCTATGTGAGATCAAATTGTCAACAGCAACTCAAAAGGTTTGAAGGAAAGCCTAGGGGGCAGTGAGTTGAAGATAATGGTGATGGAATAATTTTGAAAAGGATAGTGAGAGTAGTAGCACAACGGGAAGAACGTAATTGATGTCACTGAATTGTACATGTAGAAATTTTTGAAATGGTGTGTTTTGTCTATGTATATTTTAACCAAAAAAGAAAAAAGGTTCTCCAAGTTTGAGAAGGGTGATTGTTGACATGTTGTGGGTTTGTTAACCAAAATGTCATAAAACAATATGTGTACTGAGTGTGTAATGAGAAACTATTTGTTCTGTAAACCTTCACCTAAAGTACAATAAAAAAAAATTTTTTTAAATTTTTTAAAAAACACAATAATCTTTATGGAAAAAAAAGTGCATGGTGAAGCAGCAAGTGCTGATGTAGAAGCTGTAGCAAGTTATCCAGAAGATCTATCTAAGATAATTTATGAAGGCATCTGCACTAAACAACAGATTTTCAATGTAGACAAAACAGCCTTCTAATGGAAGAAGATACTCTCTAGGACTTTCACAGCTACAGAGGAGAGTCAATGCCGGGCTTCAAAGCGTCAAAGGACAGACTGACTCTCTTGTTAGGGACTAATGCAGCTAATGACTTTAAGTTGAAGCCAATGCTCATTTACCATTCCAAAAATCCTAGAGTCCTTATGCTAAATCTACTCTGCCTGTGCTCTATAAATGGAACAACAAAGCCTGAACGATAGCACATCTGTTTCCAACATGGTTTATTCTTGAGAACTACTGCTCAGAAAAAAAGATTCCTTTCAAAATATTACTGTTCATTGACAATACACCTGGCCACCCAGGAGCTCTGATGGAGATGTACAAGGAGATTAATGTTGTTTTCATGCCTGCTAACACAGCATCCATTCTACAGCCCATTGATCGAGGAGTAATTTCAACTTTCAAGTCTTATTATTTAAGAAATATTCTTAGTAAGGCTGTAGCTGCCTTCGGCAGTGATTCTTCTGGTGGATCTGGGCAAAATAAATTGAAAACCTTCTAGAAAGATTCATCATTCTAGATGCCATTAAGAACATACATGATTCCTGGGAGGAGGTCAAGATATCAACATTAACATGAATTTAGAAGAAGTTGATTCCAACTCTCGTGGATGACTTTGAGAAGTCAAAGACTTCAGTGGAGGAAATAATTGGAGATGTAGTGGAAATAGCAAGAGAACTAGAAATAGAAGTGGAGCCTGAAGATATGACTGAAGTGCTGCAATCTCATGATAAAACTTTAATGGATGAGGAGTTGCTTCTTATGGATGAGCAAAGAAAGTGGTTTCTTGAGATGGGATCTACTCCTGGTGAAGACGCTGTGAACATTTTTGAAATGACAACAAAGGTTTTAGAATATTACATAAACTTAGTTGATAAAGCAGTGGTACGTTTTGAGAGGATTGACTAATTTTGAAAGAAGTTCAAATGGGTAAAATGCTATCAAACAGCACCACCTGCTACAGAGAAATCTTTCGTGAAAGGAAGAGTCAACCGATGCGGCAAACTCTATTGTTCTCTTATTTTAAGAAATTGCAACCGCCACCCCAGCCTTCAGCAACCACTACCCTGATCAGTAAGCAGCCATCAACATCAAGGCAAAGAGATTACAACTTACTGAAGGTTCAAATGATGTTTAGTATTTTTTAGCAATAAAGTATTTTTAGTTAAGGTGTGTACATTGTTTTTTAGACATAATGCTATTGCACACTTAACAGGCTCCAGTATAGTGTAAACACGACTTTTATATGCACTGGGAAACCAAAAATTCATGTGACTCACTTTCTTGCAATATTTGCTTTATTGCAGTGGTCTGGAACTGAACCCACAATATCTCCAAAGTATGCCTGTACTTGGATCCACACTCAACGTCCATGGAAACAGCTGTCAAGAAATCAAACGATGTATTATTTTGAGCATATCTGCTGCAAAAGATCTCTTTAAAGTGTTAAAAAGCTAAGATGTCACTTTGAGGACTAAGGTGCCCCTGACCCAAGTCATGGTATTTTCAATTGCTTCATATGCATGCGAAACCTGGACAATGAATAAGGAAGACAGAAGAATTGATGCCTTTGAATGATGGCGTTGGTGAAGAATATTGAAGATACTACGCCAGAAGAAAGAACAAATCTGTCTTGGAAGAAATACAGCCAGAATGCTCCTTAGAAGCAAGGATGGGGAGACTTGGTCTTACGTACTTTGGACATGTTATTGGGAGGGACTGGTCCCTGGAGAAGGACAACATGCTTGGTAAAGAAGAGTGTTAGCAAAAAAGAGGAAGACCCTCAATGAGATGAACTGACACAGTGGCTGCAACAATGGGCTCAGGCAGAGTAATGATTATGAGGATGGCTCAGGACTGGGCTAAAAAGTGCATAATCAGCATCTTGATCATGTTGATTCCTTCCTTGTCAGTAGCCCCAGGCGTTCCCTGGTTTCTTGACGTTTCTTTACTTGTACATGATCCTCACATGACATCTGTTTTCCTCTGTGTGTGTCTCTGTGTCTATTCTGGTCATTAATATAACCAAAGAAAAACCCTGTTTCCAAACAGGGTCACATTCACAGCTACAAGGGCCAGAAATTCAACACATATTTTTGGAGGACACAATTATATCCATATTTATATATATATATTTTCCCCCCAAATCAAGTTTCTGCACTTTATTTCTGTTTTGTTGATATTGTATCTGTACTTACAAAAAAAAAAAAAAAGACCTCATTTTTTATTTGTTTATTTTGGTTTCCTAATGCTGCTGTAACAGAAATACCACCAGTGTGTGGTTTTTAAAGAACAGAAATTTATTTTCTCACAGTTCAGAAGCAACAGCTCTAGGGGAAGCCTCTCTCTGTTGACTCTGGGGGAAGATCCTTGTCTCCTGGCATTTCTCAGTTCCTTGGAGATCTTCATGTGGGACCTAACTTCCCCTGTTTGTCCTTGCTTCTGTGTCTAATCTGCTCTTTTTATAACTCAGAAGTGATTAAGTTTAGGACACCCACCCACACTGATATAGCCTCCTTGACATAACAAAGAAAGCCCTATTATATCCACAGGCCTAGGGGTTAAGATTCCAACCCATATTTTGGGGGGCACAAAATTAAACCCATAACAAGAAGCATTCAAACAAATACTTGTACATGAATGTTCATAACAGCAGTATTCACAATAGCCAAAAGGTGAAAACAATCCAAAAGTCAATGAAGGAATGAATGGATAAACAAAATGTGGTGTATACAATGGAATATTATTCAGTCATAAAAAGAGACGAAGTACTATTACATGCTACAACATGGATGAACCTGAAAAACATTATACTAAGTGCAAGAAGCCAGACACAAAAGGTGTAGGATTTCATTTATATGAAATAGTCAGAATAGGTAAATCTGTAGAGATAGAAAGCAAATTTGTGGTTGCCAGGGTTGAGGGAGGGGGCAATTGGGAGTGACTGGTTAATGAGTATGGATTTTCTTTTGGGGAGACAAAAATGTTTTGGAACTAGATAGATGTGATGGTTGCACAACATTGTGAATGCACTAAATGCCACTGAATTGTACACTTAAAATGGTTAATTTTATGTTACGTGAATTTATGTTAAATTCATTTAACATAAATTCCCATAACATAATTTAACATTACATAATTACATAACATAATTCAACATACCTCATTTAAATAAACAGCAATCATTCAGATGTGACACCACTTAGTATGGATTCAAGATGTGGGGATGTTAGTAAGGCAGTTTAAAAACCAAAGAGAAAGAAAAAAACAAGGTGCACTCCATTGTGATTCTGAAGAAAGGAAAGCCAATGAAAACATTTCCCTCTTGCCTTTATTCTGGGGGGCGTACTCTTGGGCAAGTTGCAAGAAACGAAGATTAGCTCATTCCCAGTTTGTCAACATCTCTGTTGCTCTGAAGGCAGCTTTTCTAGATACTGCTGAGCTAGGATTAATGCATACCTTTGGGACTGGTGCACAGGCAGAGCTGTGCAGTGGGAAATAGCTCTGCATTTAGAGTCAGAATGTTTGGACCACATCCTGATTTTTCAATGAGCTTTATAATTTGAAGCCAATTTCTTCACTAGCTTCAGTTCCAGTATCTATAATTACAAGTTTAGCCATGTCACTCCCTTGACAAAATCTTTCAGGTACTAAAAATCATGTGAAAATTGGGGCTCACTCATCTTAGTATGGCACCCAAAGCCCTCTGTGACTTGATCCTGACTCCTTCACCAGCGTCATCTCTCTCTACCCTCCATCCAACTCCTGACAGCCTAGAAGATTTCCTCATGAACTGTGTTGTTCCAGAGGAAACACTGTCCTCTTTTTTTCCCCCGAAACTAACTTACACTTATCCTTCAAGACTCAGCTCAGCTGTCATTTCTTCCAAAATATCTTCTATGGACAATCTAATTGGACTAAGGACCTTTCCTTGATATTTCCATAGCACTTCATATTAGGTTCAAAAACGTGTGACCTTTGACTCTGAGGGCATGGCTTGTGCCTGGGTTGCCTGTGAACCCCCAGGCTTATCACAGGACCCAGGACAATAGTCACTCCATGAAAAAGTACTACCAGACCGAACTGAATCATAAATTGAGGGAACTAATACTTGCTTTGACTACCTCACAAGTTGTTGGCAAGCAAAAGAAGAATATCAATGCATCTTAAGGATGTGTGGAAGAATAAACATTTATTTAATGCTTAATATTTTTATTCATTTATTGCCCAAGTATTTATTGAACATTAATCATGTATCTAGGGCTCTGGGAATATAACATGGAATAAAATAGGCCAAGTCCCTCTCCCAATGAAATTGACATTCCAGGAGAAAAACAGATAATATCTGGATCAATAAATAAAAATCATATTATGTGAAGAAGTAGTAAATAGTATTAAGAGAAACAGAGCAACATAAGCAAATAGAGACAGGTAGGGGTTATTATTTTGAATAGGGTGGTCAATAAAGCTTGTTTGATGAGTGCTATTTGGGCCTAAAGGAAGTGAGGAAGCAGGCCATTTTACTCTTGGTGACAGTTTTCCAGACAAATAACACATCCGGTGTGAAAACCTATGCAGAGACAAAACCATGTTTGGCATGTTCAAGGAATAGCAAGGAGCCCGGTGTGGATGGAGGACACTAAGTGAGAGAAAGTCTGGTACTAAATGAAGTAGAAGAGGTAGTGAGGAGACCAGGTGATGTAGGGCCTCAAAAACCAGGGAAAAAATTTGACCTTTATTTTAAATAAGATGCAAGTCATTGGAGGGTGAAGATTAGGGAATAGACATGATCTGATTTATGGTTCAGAAGACTTACTAGAAGATGGCGGTGTAGTCAGACAGCTTCCTATATCCCTCTTACAACAAAAACCTGGAAAAACAATTGATTTGATTGTATATGAATATCTAGGAGCCCTGAACAAGGCAAAGTTGAGGAATCGGACTAAGTGGTGGGGGGAGAGGGACATGGTTCAGAAGAAGTGAGCAGCACCAGAGCAGCGGCAGCGGCAGGACTGCAGCTCTTCAGTCGCTCTGGGTCTGCAGTGAAGCAGGCAAACAGCTGTGCACACGGTCGGGAAGCAGTTCCCACATCGAGAGAGATCCGGCAGCAGAGATTCTGCTTGGACACTCCAAACCAGTGAAAAGCAGCTCCCAAGTGGCTAAAGATAAGTACATGTGTGCAGCCTTTTGCGGGATTAAAAAAAAAAAAGCCCATTTGGGAAAAACCTCTCTCCCTTTTACCTCCTCCCTCCCTGCTCTGCACCAGGAGTCGTGTGGGCCAGAAGTAGATTCCAAAAGGCTCCCTGACCCATTCTCCTGGCCTTGGAGAGGGAAAAAATAAGCTACTGGCTCCCCTAAGCCAGGAACTCAGGGTCAGCACAGCTCCTTTGCTAGGCACAGGCATAAGGGGTCCAAAGACTTTGAGTGTCTTACACTCCTGTATAGACTTGTGGGGACCCATCTCAACAGCGTTAGGCCTCACTACCACAGTACAACAGGGCAAACATCTGAAGTTTAACTTCAACTGTTTCAGCTGTGAAGTGGCAGATTTGTGACCCTCGAAACAGCCCTGCCCCTTAAGTGAGCACTTTTACCGATCTGCAACAGGGGCTTGAGGACTGGTGGTATCACCTAAACCACCTAGTCACCTGCTAAAGGAGTCCAAGAAAAAGTGGTGCCCTCGAGTCTTTTCAGCCAATGGAGTGGGGTGCTCATAGTCCGGCTGCAAAACTCACCTACATACTCACCCTAGGGAATAGGGACATGCTTTCCTTTCAAACTCTCAGGGGCAGCCGTCAACCCCCTGTCTGGCTCATCACGTGATCCCCTACCACAGCCAGATTCCAGTGCCTGCACCAATCACCCATGCCTCTCTAAGACTGTAGGTGAGAACCTGCACCACACACTTGGTGATCTACTGCCTGGACACCTGAGCTGAACCCATATAGGAAAATTTAATGGACTCTTGTGTGCACATACTTAGTTACAGAACTAACTACCTGGTGAGAGGACGTTAGAGCTTCAAAGGTGCCAATAATCAAACTAGTGCACACGAGCAGCCTACTGGGGCATATTAAAACAAAACAAACAAGAAGCTAGGACTCACTAAACAAATATAAAATAAAACTATAATGACTTATCGATGGCTTGGAGACAACAGTCAATATCAAATCACATAAACAGGTGGTCCATGATGGCTTCAGCAAGCTCCCAAAATAAAGAATCAATAAATTCTCTGAAGGAAGAGAATTTCTTGGAATTACCGGAGGCAGAATACAAAAGATTAATATACAGAACTCCTCTAGAAATTAGAAAGGAAATTCGACAGAATGCAGAAACAACCAGGCAACGTACAGACACAGCAGTAGCGGAACTTAAAAAAGTTATTCAAGAACATAATGACAAATTTAATAGGCTGTAAGAATCCAAAGAGAGACAGCACTCAGAAATCCAGAAGATTAACAATAAAATTTCAGAATTAGACAACTCAATAGAAAGTCATAGGAGCAGAACTGAGGCAGTAGAAGTTAGAATTAGTGACTTTGAAGATAAAGCATTTGATGCCAACTTATATGAGGAGAATCAGATAAAAGAATTTTAAAAAATGAAGAAACTCTAAGAGTCACGTGTGACTCTATCACGAGAAATAACCTACGAGTGATTGGAGTACCAGAACGGGGGGGATAACAGAAAATACAGAGAAAAATGTTGAAGATTTGTTGACAGAAAACTTCCCTGATATCATGAAAGATGAGAAGGTATCTATCCAAGATACTCATTGAACCCCACATAAGGTAGATCCCAAAAGAAAGTCACCAAGACATATTATAATAGAACTTACCAAAACCAAAGATAAAGAGAGAATTTTAAGAGCAGCTCGGGATAAAAGAAAAGTCGTCTACAAAGCAGAGTCAATTAGAATAAGCTCGGACTACTCAGCAGAAACCATACAGGCAAGAAGGCAATGGGATGACATATATAAAGCCTTGAAGGAAAACAACTGCCAGCCAAGAATTATATATCCAGCAAAACTGTCTCTCAGATATGATGGCAAAATTAAGGCATTTCCAGATAAACAGAAGTTCAGGGAATTTGCAAAAACCAAACCAAAATTACAAGAAATACTAAAAGGAGTCCTATGGTTAAACAATCAATAATACCAGATAACAACACAAGACAAGAATACAGGACAGAGCAACCAGATATTGACTCAGATAGGAAAGTCGAAAACACATCAAAGCTAAAACATTGAAAATAGGGAAACAGAGATATCAATATGTACAAAAGGACAACATTAAAAAAAAAGAGGGACTTAAAAAATGCAGACATTGATTTTTCATATGGAGGGGAAGTCAAGATGTTATAAAGTAATAAAAGATGGGTATAAACTTAGAAAAATAGGGGTAAATATTAAGGTAACCACAAAGGAATCTAACAATCATACAAATTAAAATAAAAAAGTAGAAAAACATAAAGACCCAGCAAGCACAAAATCTACAACAATGAAAAGGATGAAAAAAAAAATACATAAAGAAAAATGACTCAGCACAGAAAATTAAGTAGAATAAAGAAACTGTGAACAACACACAAAAAGAGATACCTGGATGACAGCACTAAACTCATACCTATCAATAATTACGCTGAATGTAAACGGACT
>NW_004443982.1:7276852-7297580 GCF_000243295.1 Trichechus manatus latirostris | reverse complement strand
TTCCTGAATACAGTCAAATACTTTGAGAGACAGAGTAGCAGGGGTAGGGGTCTGGGGACTATGCTTTCAGGAGACATCTAGATCAATTGGCATAACAAAGCTTATTAAGAAAATGTTCTGCATCCTACTTTGGTGACTGGCGTCTGGGGTCTTAAAAACTTGCAAGCGGCCATCTAAGATGCATCAATTGGTCCCAGCCACGTGGAGTAAAGGAGAATGACGAACACCAAAGACACAAGGAAAGTATTAGCCCAAGAGACAGAAAGAGCCACATAAACCAGAGACTTCATCAGCCTGAGACCAGAAGAACTAGATGGTGCCTGGCTACCACCAATGAACATCCTGACAGGGAACACAGCAGAGGGTCCCTGATGGAGCAGTAGAAGGATGGGGTGCAGAACTCAAATTCTAGTAAGAAGACCAGACTTAATGGTCTGACTGAGACTGTAGGTGCCCCGGAAAGCATGGCCCCTGGACTCTCTATCAGCCCAGAACTAAAACAATTTCCGAGGCCAACTCTTCAGACAGGGATTGGACTGGGCTGTGGGACATAAAGTGATACTCGTGAACAGTGTGCCTCTTAGTCAAGTAGATACAAGAGACCAAAGGGGAAGTTTCTGTCCAGAGGTGAGATGGGAAGGCAGAGAGAGTTAGGAGCTGGTTGAGTGGACATGGGGAATCAGGGGTGGAAAGGAGGAGTGTGCTATCGCAGAACGGGGTGAACAATTAGGGTCTCATAACAATGTATGTATAAAAATTTTGTATGGGAGACTAACTTGAAATGTAAACTTCATTTAATTACAGCAATAAAAAAAAAGAAAAAAAAAAGAAGACTTACTAGGGTAAGCTGGACTATATGGAAGCCAAGAACCAGATGATTATAGTCTGGACTGTAGAGGTCTGATTTTGGATATATTTTGAAGATAAGGCCTACAGGATTTGCTGATAGTTTGAATGCATGAGAGGAAAAGATGAGTTATGGATTATTCCGAGATTTTGAGTAACCTGAAGATTGGAGTTGCAATTTATGACATGTGGGAGGCTACAGAGAGAATAGATTGAAGTGAGGGGTAGGTAGGTAATCACAGGTGCAGCTGGGGATACAGTTAATTAATATCATAGCATGATTATACTGCTGGAAATTATGCATCAGAAAGTTAAAAAAATCATGTAGGGGAGTGGGGAAAATTGCTGGAGTGATGTCCATGAGATGACAAGAGTATGAGATCAGTGCAAAAATGGAGTTGCTGGCCTTGGATAGATAAATGGGACATTGCACTAGAGGCTTAAACCAGTTACCATCGAGTCAATGTCAATTCATGGTGACCCCACGTGTGTCAGAATAGAACTGTACTCCATAAGGTTTTCAATGACTGATTTTTCAGAAGTAGATTGCCAGGTCTTTTGTCCAAGGCACCTCTGGGTGGACTCGAACCACCATCATTTCTGTTATTAGCAGTTGAGCACATCAATCATTTGCACCATCCAGGGACTCCAATATTGCACAAATATAAGGCTTTATTAGATACATTTTTTGTTAACAAGATCTATGACTATTCTAGCTGTTGTATTCTTTGGGGGCTAACTATATTTTTCAGTTGAACTAGTTCAATGAATTAAAATGTCTAAAAGGCCACAGCAATTACTTGGGGCATATTGGATTTGTGTTCCCCTTGGACATCAAACTGCAAATTTAAATATCGTCTGGCCTTTTCAGGATTATACTTATATCTATGATCCATTGATCCTCAAACTCAAGGTAAGATTGGCATTGTTGTTGTTGATAGGTGTCGTCTAGTCAGTTCCAACTCATAGCGACCCTATGTACAACAGAACAAAACACTGCCTGGTCCTGCACCATCCTCGTGATCACTGTTATGCTTGAGCCCATTGTTGCAGCCACTGTGACAATCCATCTCACTGAGGGTCTTCCTCTTTTTCACTGACCCTCTGCCTTACCAAGCATGGAGTCCTTCTCCAGGGACTGATAGAGAGGCATTATATCCCCCATTTTACAGATGAAAAAAATGGAGGCCCAAGATTCCAAAGAGTTTACCCAAAGTTACGTAGTTAGTGACAGAGTTAGGACTAGAACCTAAGTTTCAGTCCCATGCTCCAGAACTCTTTCTAATAATTGGGAACTCAGGCATATTTTGTACCTGCCTGCTTGACCTTCTCCCTGGCCCTGAGTTCACTTATACACAGTTGCACAGAAGCAATTCCCCAGCTACTTGATGTCTCAATTCATTGATTTCTCCTGTTTTCTTCATCACTCTCATTCTTGGCATAATAGAAAAAGCTTGTAAACTTCTGTTAGGAAAAACTGATTAATTATGGGGAGAAAGAACTGGCTTCCTGTCAGGATGCACAAGGAAGACCTTTTTCTCCTCCCCAGGAAGAAAACAAACCTGTTGCCATGGTTCTGTCTGATTTCTTGGCTCAATGCTCTTGGTCCTCACCCAAGGGATTTAAAGGGGGTTGATTCTCCAAGCAGTTTAGATAAGCAGAAAAGCTTTGACGTATTTATTTATGGCATATAGTGCAGATTTTGCCTTTCTTTTCTACTCCCCCCTCCCCTTTCTCTCTTTTCCAAGCATACTTAAATGAGGTTGCAGAATTCATACTATCAAATTTGGCAAAAACAAATAGATGAGACAAAAAGGATGAAGGGAAAATGAAAGAATGCAGACTGGATGATTCTGAAGATTAGACATAAGCCCATAAAACCCTACATATTCTTCTAGAGGCAGTCTGCACATTTGGCTCTGAGCTTCTTAGCAGCCCAAGCAAAGGGGAAAACGTGATCAGTACACGTCCCCAGTGTCCATGAGATTAGAACAAAGCAGTTACTCAGAAATGTAACTGTTTCTGCAATAATCTGTAAGAGAAATTTGTGCCATAGGCCATTAAAAGAGGATATTGGGAAATAGAGTGAATGGAGACCTCAAAATATCCTTGCAGTGAGTACAGCAATGTTTCATAAGACTATTCTTTAAAAACAAAAGTTTAAGTGTATAAGGCTTTACATGTGCTCAGTTCAGTAACAGCAATTCCATGAAGAGACATTACAAATTGATCCAGGTAAACAGCCTTTTCATAGTATGGTTTGATGTGGTCTCAAACATTTTGGTCTCAGGACCACTTTACACTCTTAAAAATTATTGATGACTCCAAGTCACTTTTATTTATGTGAGTTATATCTTTCAATATTTACTGTTTTAGAAATTGTAAGGACTTTAAAAATATGTTTATTAATTCATTTAAAAATAATAAATCCATTCCATGTTACATATTTTCCAAAACAAAAAATTTAGTAAGAAGGGTAGAATTGTTTACACTTTTGTAAATCTCTTTAATGTCTGGCTTAATAGCAGACAGGTGGATTCTCATATTTGCTTCTGCATTCTAGCTGTTAAGGTATGTTTTGGTTGAAATATGTGAAGAAAGCCTCTACACATCTGTCAGTTTGTTATACTGTGGTGGCTTGCATGTTGCTGTGATACTGGAAACTATGACACTGGTATTTCAAATACCAGCAGGGTCACCCACGGTGGACAGGTTTCAGTAGAGCTTCCATACAAAGACAGACCAGGAAGAAAAACCTGGTGATCTACGTCCAAAAATCAGCCAGTGAAAACCCTATGAATCGCAGAATATTATCTGAGACTTCGACTTGTTTACTTTGGATGCATTATCAGAAGGGACAGTTTGCTGAGAAGTACATAGTATAAGGGCTATCAAAGGTGAGCGAAACCCTTAAGGAGATGGACTGACACAGTGGCCCCAATAAAGTACTCAAACATACCAATGTTCATGAAGATGGTGCAAGATCGAGCGACATTTTGTTATGTTATGCTTTGGGTGGCCATGAGTCAGAGCTAACTCCAGGGCAACTAACAACAATGACAACAACATTTGAAGAAAATCTGGCTTCACACAGACATGTCATTGGAAAAGGAAGGAGTATTTTAAAAGTCTTTTCCGATAATTGTGAATATTTCTCTTTGATACGACACTGAAATTTGACAAATGGCTATTTCTTAAAGGCCAGTTGCTATGAAGCTCTGGTGGTACAGTGGTTAAAAGCTTCGCTGCTAACCAAAAGGTCGGCAGTTTGAATCCACCAGCTGCTCCTTGGAAACCCTATGGGGCAGTTCTACTCTGTCCTATAGGGTTGCTGTGAGTCAGAATCAACTCGATGGCAACGGGTTTGGTTTGGTTTTTAGTTGCAATGTAGAATCTAAAACTATATCCATGAACTTTTCATATGCTGTTTACATTACCATCCATTGCTCTATCTTGCACTTTGAATGCATCTTCTACCCATGCATGATGTTATAACATCATGTATTGGTCATTTGGAAATACTGGTTCAGTAAGTTATGCAGATCTTCTAAATGTTGATACATTTAATTATACAACATCAAGAAAATCACATTTGTTAATATTACCACCCACTCATTAGAAAAGTCTTTAAGTATTGGGAGGCCGTCAAGCTCACAGTAGCAGATACAGGTTTTCCAAAATTCTAATTTTCAACTGAAAGCTCAATTTTTTCACTGGCAATAAATACTATCAGTTATTTCCTTGAAGTGACAGGCTCACTTTGTTCATTTTGAAGAAAATGTCTGCCAAATACCGTAATCTGAATAATCAGAGTTTGTCTGTCATTTGTTCTTGCAAGTAAAACCGGTGTTAAAAACAGGCTAATTCAGCTCACAACTCAACTGCACCAGTGCTTTTCCTTGAGACAACCATGATGCTCCTATTTGCAGTGGAAGTGCTTTATACATACTTCTCATTTCATCACACAGAATATTACTCAAGGATTGAGATTTAATAACTGTTATTGAGTGGCAGTGAAGAAATACAATGACTACTAGTACAGTTAGCGCCACTGCCTTGATTCCTAAGGTGCCAGCAATTTAATCAACCATTGCTCTTGCACCACTAGTGCAAATGGCAGCACAGTGAAAAAGTCAAATAATATCTTAGAATTATTATGCAAATAGTATTGACTTTGTGAACCCCCTGAAAAGTTCTCTGTAGAGCACGCTTTGAGAACTGCTGATCCAGAGGAAAGGATAGGTTGCATATTCACCAGGTAATTCTCTACAAATTTTTAGAAAAATTCTTTTAGGATTTCAATAGTGCAATGTAATGGATTTTTTAAATTAAACTTTTTAATTTTTATTTTGAGACCCTTGTAGATTCACATGTATTTGTAAGAAATAATAGGAAGAGATCCTGTGTACCTTTCATCCAGTTCCTCCCAATGGTAACATCTGATATTGTCACAGTTTTTTTTCATTTTAGCCATTCCGATAGTTGTGTAGTTAATGGATAATATGTTGAACAATGTTTAATGTACTTATTTGACATCTGTATATCCTCTTTGGTAAAATGTCTCTTCAGGTCTTTTGCCCATTTTGTAATTGAAACACTCCCTGGTTCCACCAGGCAGGGGATGGAAGATAAACTGCCCTGGCAGGGGAATTGGATCGCTTCCACCTGCTTTTCTGGACAAGGGATGGAAGATCACCTCCCTGCTTGGTTAATGGTCACCACCCAGCAGGGGAAAGGGAGTGCACTGCCTGCTTCCTGTGGGCTGAGGGGTTGGAAGAGGTTGAATATCAGCTCCCTGAGTAGGGTGGATATTGCCCAAGAAAGGTTTTTTGTTGTTAGGTCACCCTTTTCCCAGTCCTTTGGCTACAGGGAGTAGGCTTTCTTGGAGCTTTTTTTGTTTGGTCTGTGCCCATTGGCAGTTCCAGGTTGGAGGCTTCTGCAAAGCCCTGTTTGGGATATATGGGGGACAGTAATGAAACCCAGGAAATCATCACGGTGTCATTTCTCAAGTCCAGAGATCCTTAGGAAGTCTGTCTTCTTTCTACCTTTCAGAGTTTGACTATGCTTGTTTGTTGTGTTATGTATCAGGTGTTCTAGTTGTCAGTATAATGAATTTGAATCTTAAATGTTCCCTGGCCCCTACCAATTTATGTGTCACGTTAATGAGTTGTCTTTCAGTCCCTTTTCCTTGTTAAGCTCTTTTAGAGGCTGTTCCCCAACAAAGAGCTTTAAATGTTTTTATTATACCTGCAGAAAAGTGCACGTATCGTAAGGGTACAGCTCTGTGAATTTTTACAAACTGAACTCATCCATTGAATCAGCAGCTAGATCAAGAAATAAAATATGACCAGCACCCAAAAAGCCCCCGTTCCTACCCACTTCAGGTCACTACCTCCCTAGGGTAACCACTATCCTGTATTCTAACAGTATAGATTAGTTTTTGCCTATTCTCTTTTGTGTGCGGATTTTTGTTGTTGTTCAGCAGCACTGTCTTTGTGAGATCCATCTGTTCGTTCTGTTGTGGATAGCTGTAGTTTCTTTATTCTCATTGCTGTATAGTATTCCGTTGTGTGACTTGTTGCTGTTGTTAGTTGCTCTGATTCAAGACAACCTTATGTATAACAAAACGAAACATTGCCTGGTCCTCTTCCATCTTCATGGCAGTTCATATGTTTGAGTCCATTGTTGTGACTATTGTGTCAATCCACCTCGTTGAGGGTTTTCCTCCTTTTCACTGACTCTCTACTTTACCAAACAGGATATATTTTTCTAGATATTGGTCTTTCCCAATGATGTATCCAAAAGTAAGCAAGTGGAAGGCTTGCTATCTTTGCTTCTGGTTGTATTTCTTCTAAGACTGACTTGTTCATTCCTCTGGCAGTCCACAGTATAGGCAATATTCCTTGACAACACAATTCAAATTCATCTATTCTTCTGTTTTCCTTTTAATTCAAATTCATCTATTCTTCTTCTGTCTTCCTTTTTCATTGTCCATCTTGTGTAAGCATATGAAGTGATTAAAAAGACAATGGCTTGGGTCAGGCACATCTTAGTCATCAAAGTGACATCTTTGCTTTTGAAAATTCTAAAAAGGTCTTTTGCAGTAGATTTGCCCAATTCGGTTAAGTCGTTTGATCTCAACTGCTGCTTCCATGGACATTGATTGTTGATCCAAGTAGAATGAAATCATTGACAACTT
Organism: Trichechus manatus latirostris; assembly: GCF_000243295.1. NCBI lineage: Eukaryota > Metazoa > Chordata > Mammalia > Sirenia > Trichechidae > Trichechus > Trichechus manatus. Next base: position 7,290,535 of record NW_004443982.1, on the reverse strand, counting down.
CAATTTTTTCTCCATTTATCATGATGTTGTTAATCAGTCCAGTTGTGAAGATTTTCATTTTCTTCACATTCAGGCATAGTCCATACTGAAGACTCTAGTCTTTGACCTTCATCAGTACGTGCTTCAATTCATCTTCATTTTCAGCAAGCAAGGTTGTGTCATCTGCATATCTCAGGTTGTAAATGAGTCTTCCTTCAATCCTGATACTGTGCTCTGTTTCATATAGTCTAGCTTCTCGGATTATTTGTTCATCATACAGATTGAATAAGTAAGGTGAAAAGATACAAACCCTGCCGCACACCTTTTCAGTTTTAAACCATTCAGTATCCCTTTGTTCTGTTAGAATAACTGCCTCCTGATTCATGTATAGAATCCATATGAGCACAATTATGTGTTCTTGAATTCTCATTGTTTTTAACATTATCCATAATTTGTTATGATCTACAGTCAAATGCCTTCATGTAATCTATAAAACAGGTAAATATCTTTCTGGTATTCTCTGATTTTGTCTATTGTATGACTATACCACAATTAATTTGTCATTCTGCTCTTGATGAGCATTTGGGTGTTTTCTAGTTTACAACTATTATGAGTATGCTGCCATGAACATCTGTGAACATGTATTGTGAATATATGTGTGCATTTCTGTTGAGTATGTATCTAGGAATGAAATCACTGTGTGAGAGCGTAGGCATGTATTCAGATTTAGTAGATACAGCCAAAGAGTTTTTCAAAATGGCTCTGCCAATTTACACTCCCATCAGCAATGTTTGAGAGTTCTGGTTGCTCCACATCCTCACCAATACTTGGTATATTTTGTGTTTTTTATTTTAGTCATTCTAAAGAGAGTGTAGAGACATTGTATTGTAGTATTAATTTGTATTTCCTGATGACTTAGGAAGTTGATCTCCTTTTGCTGTTTATTGACTTTTTGGTTATCATCTCTTGTGAAGTGTCTCATCATGTCTTTTGCCCATTTTTCTACTGGCTGTCTTTTTTTAAGGGTAGTGCTGCTGTTCCTCTTGAATCCTACCGATCTTCTCCATCCCCATTTTATCAACCTGTTTGTACATATCTAAACTTTTGATTCTGTACAGAGCTCTAGAGTTCTTTCCCAATGAGCTCCTGGGCTATAGGCCAATCACAGAATGCAATGACACATGTGTTTAAATGCCCTTGGCCATGGCCTTGAAATTAGGAAAACTTCATGCTTTCCAGGTGATTAAGGACTCTGGGTGTGCTATTTAATTGCACAAGTTTACATATTTGAATGTTAGCTCCAGGCCAGCCAAGACACCTCCATGCACATATTCTGTTGTGTTCTTTTCAGGTTATCTTTTTATTGTTTAAAGAAGAGCATAAGCAGGCCTCTTAAGCTAAACTTTGCTTATAGCAGTTCTAGAAATTCCATTTGATGTATCAGTCTAATTAGAGAAGTAAGATGGAAAAGCATCATGGTAATATTTCAGTAATTATGATTAAGTATTAGGAGTTCTCAACTTATCAATGATCCTTAGCAAAGAGCTAAATGTTTAGAACAAGACGGGAATGAAAGAACAAATTCACAAAAAAGGGATAAAGAAAGAGAGAAGAGAAAGGGAGGGCCTAGAAGAATAATACCAAACTTACACTGGATTCTAAAAGATCATTTTAAAATCAGGTATTTGGAAATTGCAGTGTAATTTAACTTAAAAGAAAAAAGTTAGACAGAGTAGTGCAATGTCCATGGTAGCTTACAAAAATTTACTTAACCCATAAAGTAGCCACTATAGTACCATATCTTGCTCTTAGTTCCAAGTTCCCCTGAGGTGTCCATGTGGGATAATGAGTTTAACTTTATCCAAAGACTTTGGTGTTTGTTCTTGGTTCCTGAGAGATAACCTGTAAAGTGTTGGAATCTCCCCATTGATTGAAGTGTCTTTGATGAGGTCTCCAGACCACACCTGAGGGTTTATGCTAATGAGATACCTCTTGGGTAGGAGCTGGCCAGGCCAGGAAGATCCAACATATGATATCAGCCTGACCTCATGGAGACTGAAGGTTGAGTTCAATCAATCATGCCTACATAATGAATAAAGGTTCTGCACATGGAAGCTTTATGGGCATCCTGATTGGTGAAAGACATCGATGCATGTGGGAAGGTAGTGCATCCCTTTCTGGAACATGGAAGCTTCACACTGGGAACTCTCCCACATCTCACCCTATGCGTCTCTTCATTTGTATAATAAAACTGGAATCATAAACATAGAACCTTCCTGAATTGTGAGTCGTTCTAACAAATTATTGAAACTGAGGGGTAGTGGGAATCAGCGAGTCAGAAGTGAGAGGGGTTCTAGGGACCCTTGAGCTTGTGGCTGATATCTTGAGGGGGCAGAGGGAACCCTAAATTTGTAGTCAGAAGGTCAAAAGTGAAGGTGTCATGGGAACTTCCAAACTTGCATCTGGTGTCTGAGGTCTTGGGCAGACTTGGCAGTCCAGAGGACTCTGCCATTTTAATTTGTGAAATTTGGCCTAGCTGTGGTGGTTAGGATCAGAGGAAGTACTGAATGTACAGTTGGGAATAAAATGGAATAGAATTGAATTGATTGATTTCCCTCAGTTGATGTCAGAATGAGAAGTGGATAGATTGCAATTGGTACATTACAGTTCATATTCCAGTCCTTGAGCCTAAACTCATCTAAACTCAGCACCAGAGTTTGAGCTTCATGTGGACCTGAACCCAGAGAATGTTGAGCTCCAAAAGGGGAGGAGATGGGAAATGCAGCTCCATGGCAGCAAGAGGGTAAAGAATCCTATAGCTGAGAGATGGGAAAAAGATGCTTGGGCCTGAGGTGTCCACGTATTATTAGTAGTAGAAGGAGGTGTCATAGGTCTCTCAGCAATGTGGATGAGGACTGAACCAACCATCATGGCTAGGTCCAGGCAGCTGTGGTGGGAACATGGAAAGCAGCTGGTACCTATAGGCTATATGGGAAGTGTCATTTATTTGGTGCTTCTTTGTAGCCTTGATCTAGTTTGAAGGGAATGGGCACCTAAATTAAATCAACACAGACAATGTAATGCCTCTAGTTTATTAGCTCTGTGGTGACTCAAAGTAAATTTACCAAATGCCTTAATTAAATTCTTGAAATTCCAAAAACACTGGGCAAAAGTCCAGTCTTGGCAAAAACATGTTAGTCCCACCTACACCCCCTTCTGCACACCCAGCTGCCAAATTGCTTATATCTCTAAATAATCACTTTCTAGATTAACAAAATTAAGCTCATTCATTTGTACTCAAGCTTCAAGGCTTAACTGCCCCTCCTTGCTCCCAAAGTTTAAGTTACAATAAGTCCCCAGGTTACAAACATCCAACTTATGAACAACTCATACTTGCCCTTTAATGTTATGTAAACTTGTCTTCACTTTGAAACAATTGAATAAACCCCTACTCACAATTTCTTCTTCATCACAATCACCTTCACTTGCTGCATGTGCAGATTTTAGATCATTGAAAAGGCTTTGAACCATTTCTTGCACAAAAGTAAGGCTAAGTAAGAACCCTATGCACCTGTTCTGACTTACCTACAAATTCAACTTAAAGACATACTTAGGAACGGATCTCATTTGTAACCCAGGGACTGCCTGTATCAGCAAAAAAGTAGTATAATTTGTTTTGTGTTATACATATCCACACACACACTATTAATAAAATGAAATTTTGAAATTATATATGTAATTATCAGAAAGAACCAAATAATGAATATTAATAACTCTATCATAAAATTAAAGTTAATTTCACCATGCAGGGCAGAATAAAAGGGAATGAGAATTATTTAACTTACACTTACTACAAATGCATTGATTCAATAGGATTACACCCAGTACATTTATAGTAATAAGATGTGTCAGTTATTTTTTTTTAAATCATTTCTACAGAAGATAAAAGAGAAGATAAGAGAGGAAAATGTATGCCATTTACCTCAGGAGGAATAGGTGAACGTCACAGTTAGAATTTTCTTTGAAAATATCTAATGGTGTATTTGGGAAATAACTTTTCTGAGGTCCTGACGCACTATCATGCAAGAGAGGCTTCCTCTCCCCATCGTCTAGTCCAGCAGTTCTCAGAGTATGTCCCCAGACTAGCTACATCAGCATCAACTGGGAACTTACTAGAAATGCAAATTATTGGGTCCCTCCCTGTGGTGCAATGGATTGCTTTTGTTTGCCTTTCTCACCATGGTCTTGTAACTCCCACCAAATGATTGGGTGGGACCATGCTAATAAGGTGTATGGTCAGTTTTGCCATCCCGTTTGGCTTAAAAAAGGAGCCAATTCCAGAGCAGAGAGAGGATCTCACCACCACCAAGCAAGAAGGCCCAAGAGTGGAGCACGTTCTTTGGACCCGGGATCCCTGTGCTGGGAAGCTACTGGAACCAGGAGACCGAGAGAGAGAGAGCTGTAACACTGAAGACAGTAAGAAGTGGTAGCAGAAAACTAGTGGCAGGAGAGAACAGCAGGAGACTGCGTGTTGGGCTTCATGGCAAGAAAGCTGAGTGCCTTCGGGCAGGAGGCTTGCTGGTGGAGTAGGGTGCTTCTGGGCACTTGTTGGAAGAGCTAAAAGAGCTTTGTAACACTTGCCCAAGCAAGGCAGAGGCTGAGGGCCAGAGAGAGGCATGCCTGAGGGTATGGCTGAGAAGAGGCTGTCCTGATGGAAGAACTGTATCCCGAGCATTCCTGAACCTGAATTGCAACCTGTTTACTTCCCTAATAAACCCTATAATCGTGAATATTGTCTGGGAGTTCTGTGTGGCCATTGTGATGAATTATCAAACCCATCAGAGAGTGCCATGGGAGAGATGGTTGATGTCAGAACTGGTAAAGATGGCAGAGAGAGGAGGTATGTCTGAACTTCACCTCATAGGAATCAGCCTTGGGCTGTTGATCTCGATTCTCCTTTCCCCTTGTGAAGTTAGAGGAGGTCAGACACCACTTTCATGTCATTTTTACACTCCCGAGATATATTCTCAGGATTCTGTGTTTTAACATACCCTCCATGAGATCCTGAGGCACACACTACAATCTGAGATCCACTGGGCTTGGAGCCCTTAAATTAAAATGATGATGCTTCAATTTACGACTTTCAAAACTGGTAGTTTGTAGATTTACCAGAAAAATTTAGAGGGCATCTGAAGTGTACTGGATTTATGTGGGCCTGGATTCAAAATCTGACTCAGTCATCTAAAGTAGGATCACTTTGGGAAAGTGACTATGTTTCATAGTGTACTAGCTTCCTCATGTGAAATGCAACCTCGAGTAGTGGAATAGGGTCCAATGATAAATAGGCGAGGTCCAATATTTTCATTGCAATTAACAGAAATCACTTCTGAAGCAAGTGATCAGCTGTGGCTTTTGGAAATTTCTCTCTCACCCAGTCATCCTCATAATCCGGGGAGGTAAAAATAATGTGGATCTGGAAAATATCACATTAAATCGAGATACCTGTAGAGAAACTAGGGAAAACATGTTCTTGCACTGAAGCAGCTATATATTGCATCTATAGTTCGATTCTCAGCTGTTGTTTTATGAAAACTTACCTACTTTTTCTACAGCAAAATTGTATGAAAAGAAATACTGTGGAAATTTCCATAGTTTTGTAGTCATTATCAGAGATAAGTTTCTTTGAGCCATTTCTTTGAAGATCAGTCTGAGTGTTATAGCTACTTGATTGAACTGGGGAAATCAGTCGCAACTTGCTACAGTAATCTTTTGTATTTCTGCTTATTTTTATTCTTAGAAATAAATGGAATGGGGACTCAGAGACCTTAGAGGAACAAGGAGGAGAAGTGAAGATTCTGGATGTGAAATGTGCTATTTTTAGCCTCCATAGGCTCTGTGTACACTAAGTATGCAAGTTCTTCACCATCTACTCTGTGTCTGGGTATGGAATCTCCACAATTTTACCTTCAGAATGGTTTGGTGTCAGAATAAATCCCAAGCTCTATAGGGGAGAAGGTAACCTGACTAGAAGTTGGAGGGAGAGAAGATTATCATGGCCAAAATATCTCACTGGTGTGCATTGACCTGTTATTTCTTTATCTTATTGGGGAGTGGTAGACATCAATATATTTATTAACAGATTCTGGATATCACAGCTCTTACGTAAGCTTTAGGAATAATGGGAGTCATGGCTTACACCAATACTAGGTTTATAGCAACTGGAAGGCAATCACTATATCTTCTTGTTAAAAATAAGAAATAATGACTAAAGAGATATAAGCCATATATACTAATAACATTCCAAATGTTTTCTTCAAAATATAAGACCTTATACCAGATATTTATTTAACAAGAAATAAAATGGATCTCCTGTGGGCCCCAGAAAAAAATCTATGATTTTTTTTTTAAGAGTAACCCAGGGACCACAAATTGGCATCAGAAGGGTTCCTAAAACAACCTGAAGCTGTGTGCAGAATTTTCTATATTTTTCTGGGATGAGGTCCATAGAGATCAACATGTTTGCAAAAGGTCCATAACTAAAATAGTTAAAAATCACCCAAGAATTTTTCCCCAGTGTTTTCATTTCTCCATTACTCTTCATACCACCCCCTTTCTATAAAAAGACTCCAGCTTAATAGCTTGATGTGCTATCCAATCAACTGAGAGACTGGTCCTTTTAGGAAGATTATAATAAGACTCACTGAACATTGTCAGTTCTTTTTTTATAATTATTTTGTCTTTTTATAGGCAATACAAGCAAATAGTACACACTTCAAAAAAATTTAGAGTGAAAAAGAAGTCTCTCGCTCACTATTCTTCCCCATCCACCCAATCCAGAGTTTTTTATGTGCCCTTCTGGGGCTATTTTATGAATGTTGCTCTCAGATGCCATTGAGTCAATTTCAACTCATAGCAACCCCACGTGACAGAGTAGAACTGCCCTGTAGGGTTTTCTTGACTGTAATCTTTATGGAAACCGATTGCCAGGTCTTTCTCCCGCGGAGCCGCTGGGTAAGTTCAAACTGCCAAATTTTTGGTTAACAGCCAAGTGCTTAACCATTGCACCACCAGGGCTCCTTATTCTATGCATACACAGACGTATAAACATGTGTATATATTTTACAGAAATGGCAACATAATTCACTCAATACATTCTTTGCCTTTTCATTTAAAAGTTATCATAGAGATCCTCTCATATCCATACATATAGATCTGCCTCATTTTTTTGTGGCAGCATAACATATTGTATGGATACTTTACTTGATGAATTCTCTATTGATGGGTAGGATTGTATATTATCTCCAATCTTTTGCTGATACAAATAAAGCTGTGATGAATATCTTTGAATACATGTCCTTTTTGCCTGTGTGTATGTATGTAGGACAAATTTTAAGAATATAATTATTGGTTATGTGTTGGTTAATTTTGATAAATATTCTTAAATTTTCATTCATAGATGTTGTACTAGATATCATCCCACCAGCAATGTACGAGAGAGTGTGTAAGTTTTCCTGCTCTCATCTTCAACAATGTGGTTGAGCTTTGATAAACTAAATAGGCTGAAAATGGTACCTTGTTTTAGTTTAGTTTATATTTCTTTTACTATTACCTAGTTTTTAAATAATAGCTTGACAAGTTAGAGTTCCTTGTAGAATTGGTACTAAAGTGCTTGTTTATTGTTAATTGCTGTCTCGTTGTCTCCGACTCATGGTGACCTTATGTACAACAAAAGGAAACGTTGCCAGGTCCTGTGCCATCTCCGTAATCATTGGTGTGTTTGAGTCTATTACTGTGGCCATTGTGTCAATCCATCTAATGGAAGGTTTCTTTCTTTTTTGCTGCCTTCTACTTTACCAAACATGATATCTTTCCTAGAGATTGGTCTTTCGTAATCACATGTCCAAAGTAAGCAAGCTGAAAGTCTCACCATTCTGGCTTCTAAGAAGCATTCTGATTGTATTTCTTCTAAGACTGATTTGTTTGTTCTTCTGGCAGTCCACGGTATATTCAATAGTCATCGCCAACAACACAATTCAAACGCATCAATTCTTCTTCTGTCTTCCTTTCTTTATTGTCCAGCCTTCACATGCATATGAGGTGACTGAAAAGACCATGGCTTGGGTCAGGCACACTTTAGTCATCAAAGTGACACCTTTGCTTTTTAAAATTTAATGAGGTCACAAGTGCTTGTAGAGGGTCTGAATCCTTAGCAACACTCCATTTCAGATTTTTATTACAGGCAGAAGTCATTGGAGACAAAGAGGCATGGGCAACGGAGTGCAGATTATTTTTCAACTATATTCCACGAGTTCCCTGTCGATAGCGTCATCAACACAGATGAAGGAATACATTGTTACTGCCAAGAATGCATTTAAAGAGATAACTAATTTTATCTATGCCTTACTCAAGAGTGGTCTTTATGAGAGAAAACTGATTAGGAGCTCCTATTCTACTTGATAGATAATCATTTATTCTAGTACCTTTTCAAGGAGCCCTGGTGGTGCAATGGTTAAGAGCTAGGCTGCTAACCAAAATGTTGGCAGTTCGAACCCCCCTAGTGACTTTGTGGGAGAAAGACCTGGCAATCTGCTTCCCTAAAGATTACGGCCAAGAAAATCCAGTGGGGCAGGTGTATTCTGTCACATGGAGTTGACTAGAAGTTGAAAATGAACTCCACAGCACCTAACAACAAGTTTCTTTTCTCCTTTCTTACATGCTAGTGGCACCATCACCGCAAACAACAACAAAAAACACACAGTAAAATTTAAGCCATTTTAAGTAGATGTTAGAAACTTAAGTGTAACTTCACAATTTAAAAAAACACTTTTTTCCCCTATTCTCTTCTGAACAATATTAAAATATTATTAAGATCATTAATAATATAACACATGGATATATTTGTACTAATTTAACATGTTTTTTTAAAAGAAGATCCTTTTTCATATAGCCTGTACCCAGAAAATATTTTTACTTATGTGATAAATATGATACTGCTAATAAATGAATTCAGGTTTGAAAAAAGACACTTGAAATGAAACTTTTATGAGCACTATAAAGTTATATTCAGACCAATATTTGGAGGGGTAAAAAAAATGAGTATTGCTAATTATTATATCTGCTTTATTTTTGTAAGGCATCAGTTAGGAAGAAATGTAATAATTAGAAGATTATTCAACTGCAACAAATGTGACAATCCTAGACAATCCTTTCAAGCAACAGAGCCCTGAAGCCTACTTTGTCATTTACCAGTTGCCATCAAGTCAATTCTGAGTCATGGCAACCCCATGTGTGTCAGAGTAGAACTGTGCTCCAGAGGGTTTTCAATCGCTGATTTTTCGGAAGTAGATTTCCAGGCCTTTCTTCAGAGGCACCTCTGGGTGGATTAGAACCTTCAGTCGTTCCTTTAGCAGCCAAATGTGTTAACCATTTGCACTACCCAGGGACTCCCACTTTATTATTGTTAATGTTAATCTCTCTGTATAGCCATTGTTTATTGGAAGAAAATTGTAGATATTTAAGGTCTATCAGAAAAGGAGGGGAAAATATCTTCAATACAGTTGCTCCATGACCAATTTATATATGTATGCATGCATCACACACACACACACACACACACCTAGTTATAATCATGTATTTCCTGAAAACTATAATTTTATTTCAATTGTTTGTTGTTTTTAGGTTTAGTTGTTTAATAGAAGCATTTAGTGCATTGCCATTACAGATGACATTTACCCTTACTAAAGTACAGGTTAATTTGTGAGCACTCAAAATTTTCTATGATTAATCTAGAACTCTGTTAAATTCAGCTAAATTGTTCCTTGAACATTGTGAAGCAGTACCAGTACGTTCATGTTTTTCTCTAATGGTTAGTACTTTGGAGAAAGTGTACAATTAAATTCTGCATGAAAGTTTCTTATTTATCATTTCAGTGATATTGTGCTTCCACGGATAAAAGTCAGTTGAGAATATTAGTGTATGAAATTAGTCAGAATATGAAAAAGCTAATCATGCCTTGTTAGGAATCCACTTAGTAACGATTCAGTGGCGTTTTTTCAATATTCTAAGGTTAAGAAGAATTTACATTTTAAGTTGTAACAATTTTATTAGATAGCAGATTGAAGAAACATTAGAAATGAGAATAATATTTTCAAATGATATTATGGTCATTCATGACACCCATTTCCTATAAAATAACTTTAATGTTGTTAAAACTGAGAACATGGTACATCTTAGCCACTTATTAGATTAATTTGGAATACAGAGATTCTCACTTTCATGTTTGACATGTAAAATGTGAGTTCCAATGAATGAATATTTATTATGGTCCTACAATATGCAAAAAAAAGATCTGTTTGCTCCCCTAAAAAGGCTTATAATTTAGTTGGGAAAGGTTCCAACAGAAAAAAATCAGTTCATTGAAACAATAACTAAGAAAAATTGAAAGAGAAACAGCTACAATTATCACTGAAGCATCAAAAATCTTGGGTCAAAACAATTAAAATTACATTTCCTTGAAAATTTTCCATATCCAGTGAAAATCTGACAGATTGAAAACCTTTCACTGGTGCATCAGAACTGGCTCATACTGGCTGTAGAGCCAATTGTTAGATTTTCAGACATTTTGTGAGCTGGTTGTGAAACACATCTATTATTAAAAATTAAATTATATAAACTTACAGTTAGATAAATTATATTAAAAACAAAGGTAACAAATACTCAAAAGTCATCAGCTCTTAACTATTTTGCTAAATTTTTCAATTATCTATTTTTTCAGGTTAACATCTACTGTATCTGTGCAGTGGAAATACTGTGCACTCAGTGACGTCACATTGGGAGCTTGAAATTGGCAATGGTGGGAGTATTTCTACCTTGGAAATCAGCAAATGCTACAAATCACAGCTTTTTGTTTCAAAAAGCCAGTTGTTAAACATTTATCGGCACATCACTGCTCATACAACATATTAGGCTGGAATTCCAGATCAGAGGAAGACTTGAGAATTAGATACAAAATATCTCATCAAGCAGTTGAGGAGGGTATCTCTGAGAGTGTTTTCCAAAATAAAATTGGGGAAGATAGGTAATATTCCAGATGAGTTAGTCAGGCCTCATGATCACTTGATGTCCCAATGATCAGATACTTCAACTCAACAAGTGCATGCCAGCAGTTGTTTATAAAAAGGTATATATGACCTGGCTTTTCTCCAGAAGCTCAGGGGTCTTTTTTGTGGTTCTCTGATTGGGAATTACTATAAACTCCACACAATTTTTCCTACTACTGATAACTGTAGTACCATAGCATCTGCTGGGTCATATGGCCCAAACAGCAGGGCTGCTTGCACCACAGCCTGGACCTGCTGCAGAACTATTTCCTGCTCTGAGCCCCACTAAAGCTGGCCAACTTTAGTGTCACCCCATATATGGATCATAGCACTATTCCAAGGTGTGGGAATGTGTTGCCTCCAGAACCTGAAGACACTTGTGAGGTGCTATGGTCCTTCTTCATGGTGGGAGGTGTAAGATGCAAAAATTCTTTTCTTTATTATTGAGGGGATGTCCTCGCACACTCTAAAAAACAAACAAGCAAACCAAACCCATTGCCATCAAGTCGATTCTGACTCATAGCAACCCTGTAGGATGAGTAGAACTGCCCCATAGAGTTTCCAAGGAGCGCCTGGTGGATTTGAACTGCCGACCTTTTGCTTAGCAGCTATAGCACTTATCCACTACGTCACTAGGGTTTCCACCCTAGTGGAAACCTAGTGCACACCCTAGACCACTGAAAAAAAAAAAAAAAAAAAAAAAACCATACCCATTGCCGTCCAGTCGATTCCAACTCACAGTGACCCTATAGGACAGAGTAGAACTGCCCCATAGGGTTTCCAAGGATTGGCTGGTGAATTTGAACTGCTGACCTTTTGGTCAGCAGCCATAGCTCTTAATCACTGTGCCACCAGGGCTTCCCAGACCACTGGAGACCTAAAATATTTGTTGATATGGCGGTCCTTTGAATTTTCATAGCGTTTATCTCCCACTTTTTGGGGAGTATGTATCTTACCATTGGAAATGTACTAGCCACTTCTTGCTCAACCAATCAGATTAAGATGATGTCAGCAATAGAGTGGACCATTATGATTTTCCGTGAGGTGTGCAGCTTAAAGTTTGCCAGCTTTAAGTGGGGCTCAGTGCAGGAAATGTCCATCTGATCCTTTTCTCCTTAGACTATTTTGTGATAGAGGACAAGAGGACTGACTTAATCCTGGGGCAAGGCTGTAAATGTATACTTATAATGTTGTATGTTTTAACAGAATACGCACAGATACTGATCCTCTTTTGTGATGTTGTTGATGTTGTATGCCACTGAGTCGATTCCGACTCATAGTGACCTTATGTGACAGAGTAGAACTGCCGCATAGGGTTTCCTAGGCTATAATCTTAATAATGAAAGAAAAGAAAAGAAAATCCACAAACAAAAGGAACTCAGCACAGAAAAGTAAGAGGAACAAAGAAAATGTTAGCACCACAATAAAAAGCACAACAATATGACAGCAATAAACTCATACCTATCGATAATCACACTGAATGTAAATGACTTAAATTCTCCAATAAAAAGACACAGAGTGGCAGAATGGATTAAAAATATGATCCATCAATATGCTGTCTACAAAAGACACACCTTAGACACAAAGACATAAATATATTAAAAATCAAAGGATGTAAAAAAAATATCAAGCAAACAGTAACCACAAAAGGGTAGGAGTGGCAATACTAATCTCAGATAAAATAGACTTTAAGGAAAATCAACCATAAAAGGTGGAGCCAGTGTGGCATTCTAGACAGCGGCACCATGCCGTCCTCCTGCATCAAAGACCTGAAACACTAAGTAAAACAGACACAAACGTCAATACTGGAACCCTAAGCATCAAATGAAGGAATAAAGAACTAGATCAAACATGAATGGAAGAAGAAACTAATGAAAAACAGAGAACGACGAGAGATAAGGAGTGGAGGTCCCCTGCCAACTAACATGTCACAGCATTGCCGTCTTGGAAAACAGCCAGCAACAACCCTGGACAGGGAGTATGGGAAGGCAACTTCACCGAACTCCCAACAGGAGATAGAACACCCAGTAACCAGAGAAACACACTTTACCATCCCTCACCCTTCTGATGAGTAGCAGCAAGAACTGCTACAGCCTGGCAGCCCCCAGTACCATGGTCAACAATACAAGCCCCCCCGACCACCCCGTCCCCTCTCACCACGTGGCTTTTTTCCCCTCTTTCTTCCTTTTCTCCCTCCCACCTAGCCACATACACCACTGCCCCCTTTCCTGAAGGCCCCCGCTGCACCACGGTGACCAGAGAGCCACTGGCCCCCACCCCGGGTACACCTCGCCCCCACCCACCAGCTCCCGCCGTGCAGCCATTTTTGGTTATTTGTTTTCCTTTCTTCCCTTTTTCTCTTTTCTTTCTCTCTGCCACCTAGCCCCGTACACCACTCCCCCCTTGCTGCCAAACCCCACCAGACTTCCATGGCTAGACAGACAGCAGCCCACCACCACCCCAGGTTTACCCCACCTCCACCCAATGGCTCCTGCTCTGCCATTTTTTCTTTCTTTCTTCTTTCTACCTAGCCCCATACACCAACTCCCCGCTTTTCCACCAGCCCCAGCTACACCGTCTCAGCTAGAGAGCCACCGGGGCACTG
>NW_004443982.1:7270783-7276480 GCF_000243295.1 Trichechus manatus latirostris | reverse complement strand
TATATTTTTAATGTTATCATTTTTGCTTTTCATTCTTTTCTTTTTCCCTGCCACATAGCCATATATCCCACCTACCTCCCATTTCCACAGTTCCCCAGATCCACACAGCCCCCATCCACTGGCTACTGCCATGCCGCCCCCCCTTTTTTCTTTCTCTCTTCTTTTCTTTCTCCCTCCAACCTAGTCCCTTACGTCACCTACCCCCTTTCCTATCAGCCTCCACTGCGCTGCCACAGCTACAGTGTCCCCAGCACACAGGCTTGTCATGGCACAGGGTCCACACCACCCTTCCCCTCCTGCCACTTGAATAGCTGCTGAATGGTGGGAAACAAGCCTGTATCACTTCCCGCATGACACATCCACGCATCTGACAAGGAACTGTGAATGCAACCACACCAAAGGAACAACATCATGAGGTAGACAGCGCTTACCCAGTCTGTCCTCAACCACCTTGCTAAAACACTGAATGGTGCAGCAGGCTCACCGTTCCTGCTGCTGTCCTGCCCACCTGTACAAGGTGTTGAGACCTAGCATGCCCACAGATAAGCAAGCAGAAAAGCATGCTTGGCCTGCCTGCCTTGACATATCAAAACAAAAACAAAAAACTAGGACAAGAAAAACAAGCATACAGTCAATAAATAAAGAAAATAGTACCTTAATGTCTCACAGACAGCAGACAATATCAAAACATATTAAAAAAACAGGACAAGATGGCTCCAACAAGTGACCAAAACAAAGAATCAGATAACCTTCTGGTAGAAGAAAAGACAGTGGAAATACCTGATAAGGATTTCAAAAGATTAATATTTAGGGCTCTCCAAGAGATTAGGAAAGAGATCAAGGAAAACACAGATAAAATCAAGGAAAAAAAATAGACAAAATCATGGAAAACATAGCCAAAATCAAGGAAAACACAGACAAAGCAATAGAAGAATTCAGGAAAATAATACAAGAAAAAAAGTTAAAATGAACAAACAATTAGAAATCATACAAAACACTAACTACAAATCCAAAAGATAAACAACAAAATTTCAGAAATGGACAACTCAATAGAAGGTTTTAGAAGTAAATTTGAAACAATGGAACACAGAATCAGTGATATTGAAGACAAATCCATGGAAACCACTTAGTTTAAAGAAAAATCAGAGAAAGAATGAAGAAAACCTAACAATCATGTGGGACACAATAAAAAGCAAAAATTTGGACATGATAGGAGTTCCAGAACAGGGGGAGAAAATGCAAGACACAAGGAAGATTTTTGAAGATTTGATGGCAGAAAGCTTCCCAAATATCATGAAAGATGAAAAACTGACTATCCAAGAAGCTCAGTGAACCCTATATAGGGTAGACCCCAAAAGAAAGTCCCTGAGACATATCATAATCACATTTGCCAAAACCAAAGGAAAAGAAAGAATCCTGACAGCAGCTCAAGAAAAACGTAAAGTCACTTACAAAGGGAAAACAATAATAGTAAGCTCTGATTATTCAGCAGAAACTATGCAGGCAAGAAGGCAATGCGATGACATGTAAAAAGCTTTGAAAGAAAAAAAATTACCAACCAAGAATAATATATCCTGCAAAACTCTCTCTCAAATACAGTGGCAAAATTAGGACATTTCCAGATAAACAGAAATTAAAAGAATTGGTAGAAACAAAACTAAATTGACAAGAAATATTAAAGAAAGTCCTTCAGTTACAGAACCAACAACATCAGACAAAAACCTGAGTCTTGGACACAGGACAGCATCAGCCAAATACCAACCTAGATAAAGAACTCTCAACAATGAAACAAAGCTAACAGACTTAAAACAGAGAAACAGAGATGTCAATCTGTAAATGATGCATCATTAAAACAATAAAAGGAGGAATAAAAGGTGTAGGTATAGAAATTTCAAATAAAAAGGAAGTCAAGGAAATATCAAGTAATAAAAGACTGGTTCAAATTTAGGAAGAAGAGGGTAAATTTCAAGTTAAACACAAAGTTAACAAACCTAATCATCAAAATAAAAAAGAAGGAAAACAGAAAGCCTCAGTAAACACGAATTCTATCATAAGAAAAGAAAAGAATATCCACAAACAAAAGGAACTCAGTACAGGAAAGTAAGAAGAACAAAGAAAATGTCAGCACCACAGAAAAATAACAACAATATAACAGCAATAAACTCATACCTATCAATAATCACACTGCATTTAAATGGCTTAAATGTGTCTGTCAAGAGACAGAGATGGCAGAACGGATAATAAAAACACAACTCATCAATATGCTGTCTACAAGAGACACACCTTAGACACGAAGACATACATGCATTAAAAAATCAAAAGATGGACAAAATATATCAAGCAAACAGTAACCTAAAAAGGGCAGAAATGGCAATACTAATTTCAGACAAAACAGACTTTAAGGCAAAATCAACCAAAAAAAAAACAAGGAAGGACATTATATAATGATTAAAGGGACAAACCTCCAAAAAGACATAACCTTAATAAATATCTAAGCACCCAATGACAGGGCTCCAAAACACATAAAACAAACTCTAACATCACTGAAAAGAGAAATTGACAGTTCCACAATAATAGTAGGAGACTTCAACACACCACTCTCGGTAAAGGACAGAACATCTAGGAAAAAACTCAACAAAGATAGAAAAGATCTAAAGGCCAAAATCAACCAACTGGGCCTTATAGGCATATATAGAACACTTCACACAACAATAGCAAATTATACATTTTTTTTCAATGCACATGGAACATACTCCAGAATAAACCACATTTTAGGCCACAAAAAAACCTGAATAAAATCCCAAACATCGAAATGATACAAAGCGTTCTTTCTGATCATAACACAATAAAAGTAGAAATCAATAACAGGAAGAGCAATGAAAAAAAATCAAATACATGGAAACTGAATAACACCTTGCTTAAAAACAACAGGGTAATAGAAGACATCAAAGAGGGAATAAAAAAATTCTTAGAATCAAATGAGAATGAGAACACATCATACCAAAACCTTTGGGACACAGTAAAGGCAGTGCTCAGAAGTCAATTTATAGCAATATATGCACACATTAAAAAAAATATATGGGCCAAAATCAAAATGTTAGCCCTACAACTCAAACAAATAGAAAGAGAACAGCAAAAGAAGCCCACACGCATCAGAAGAAAGGAAATAATAAAGATCAGAGAAGAAATAAATGAGATAGAGAACAGAAAAACAATAGAAAGAATCAACAAGACCAAAAGTTGGTTCTTTGAAAAGATCAACAAAATCTACAGACCATTGGCCAATCAGACAAAAGAAAAATAAGAGAGGAAGCAAATAACCCAAATAAGAAATGAGATGGGGGACATTACAACAGACCCAACTGAAATAAAAAGGATCATAATAGAGTACTATGAAAAATTATACTCCAACAAATTTGAAAACCTAGAAGAAACAGAAAAATTTTTAGAAACACACTACCTACCTAAACTAACACAAAGTGAGACAGAAGATCTGAACAGACTCATAACAAGAAAATAGGTTGAAAAAGTGATAAAAAAAAATCCAACAACAACAACAACAAAAAAACCCTGGCCGAGACAGCCTCACTGGAGAATTCCACCAAACGTGCAGAGAAGAGTTCACAGAAGTATTACTCAAACTGTTTCAAAACATAGAAAAGGAAGGAAATCTCCCAAATTCATTCTATGAAGCCAGCATAACCCTGATACCAGAGTTAGGCAAAGACACCAAAAAAAAAATTACAAACCAAAATGTCTCATGCGTGTAGATGCAAAAATTCTCAACAAAATTCTAGCATTAGAATTCAGCATCATATCAAAAATTAATACACCACAAGCACATGGGATTCATACCAGGTATGCAAGGATGGTTCAACATTAAAAAATCAACCACCATAATACACCATATAAATAGAACAAAAGAAAATAATCACATGATTATCTCAACTGATGCAGAAAAGGAATTTGATAGAGTCCAACCCATTCCTAATAAAAACTCTCAATAAAAAAGGAATAGAAGGGAAATTCCTCAACATAATAACGGGTGTGGTGGAGTAGTGGTTAAGAGTTTGGCTGCTAACAAAAAGGTCGGCTCTTTGAATCCACCAGCAACTCCTTGGAAACCCTATGTGGTAGTTCTACTATGTCCTATGGGGTCACTATGTGTCAGAATTGACCCAAAGGCAACAGGTTTTTTTTTTTTAATATACAAAACCAATAGGAGCCCTGGTGTCACAGTGGTTAAAAAGCTTGACTGCTAACTGAATGGTCGACTGTTCAAAACCACCAGCAACTCCATGGGAGAAAGATGTGGCAGTCTGCTTCCATAGAGATTACAGCCTTGGAAACCCTATGGGGTAACTATGAGTCAGAATCAACTCAACGGCAGTAAGTTTGGATTTTGGTATACAAAACCAACATCTAACATCATTCTCAATGGAGAAAGGCTGAAAGCATTCCCACTGAGAATGGAAACAAGATAAGGATGCCCTTTATTACCACTCCTATTTAACACTGTGCTGGAAATCCTCGCTAGAGCAATAAGGCAAGGAAAAGAAAGAAGGGCATCCAAACTGGTAAGGAAGAATTAAAACTATCCCTATTCACAGATGATATGATCCTATACATACAGAACCCCAAAGATTCCACAGAAAAACTACTAGAACTAATAGAAAGATGCAGCAAAGTAGCAGGATACAAGATAAATATACAAAAATCAGTTGGATTCCTATACACCAATAAAGAGATCATTGAAAAAGAAATCAGGAAAGCAGTACAATTTATAACAGCCCTAAAAAGATAAAATACTTAGGAATAAATTAACCAGGGAAGTACAAGACCTACAATAAAAACTACAGAACACTATTGCAAGAAACCAAGAGACCTACAGAAATGGAAAAACATACCATGCTCATGGATAGGAAGACTCAACATTGTGAAAATATCAATTCTACCCAAAGCAATCTACAAATACAATGCAATCCTGATCCAAATACCAACAGCATTCTTTAAGGAGATGGAAAAACTAATCATCAACTTTATATGGAAAGGAAAGAGGTTCCAGATAAGCAAAGCATTATTGTAGAAAAATAACAAAGTAGGAGGTCTCACACTACCTGATCTCAGAACCTACTATACAACCACAGTAGTCAAAACAGCGTTGTACTTATACAACGACAGAGACATAGACCAATGGAACAGAATGGAGAACCTAGATGTAAATCCAGCCACCCATGATCAGCTGATCTTTGACAAAGGACCAAAATCCTTTAAATGCGGAAAAGACAGTCTTTTTAACAAATGGTGCTGGCAAAACTGGGTGTCCATCTGTAAAAAAATTAAATTGGACCCATACCTCACACCATACACAAAAACTAACTCAAAATGGATGAAAGACCTAAATCTAAAACCTAAAATGATAAAGATTATGGGAAAAAAAATAGGGACAAAGCTAGGGGCCCTACTACATGGTATAAAGAGAATACAAACCATAACTAACAATGCACAAACACCAGAAGATAAACCAGATAACTGGGAGCTCCTGAAAATTAAGCACTTTAGTTCATCAAAAGACTTCACCAAAAGGGTAAAAAGAGAACCTACAGACTGGGAAAAAATTTTTTGGTTATGACATATCCTACAAGGGTCTAATCTCTAAAATCTATAGAGGGGAGTTCCAGCAAAATGGCACTCTAG
>NW_004443982.1:7239548-7263020 GCF_000243295.1 Trichechus manatus latirostris | reverse complement strand
GGGGTTGTTAACCAATGTCATAAAACAACATGTGTACTTCTGTTTCATGAGAAACTATTTGTTCTGTAAGCCTTCACCTGAAGTACAATAAAAAAAAAAAGGTACAATAAAAAAAAATAAAATCTATACAATACTTGAACACCTCAACAACAAAAAGGTGAATAATCCAATTAAAAAATGAGGAAAATATATAACACCAAAGAAGACATTCAGGCAGCTAACAGACACATAAGGAAATGCTCACAATCATTAGCCATTAGAGAAATTCAAATCAAAACTACAATGAGATAACATCTCACCCCGACATTACTGGCATGAATCAAGAAATCGGATATGTTGAGAGGTTGCTGGGAGATTGGAACTCTTATGCACTGCTGGTGGGAATGTAAAATGGTACAACCACTATGGAAAATGATATGGCTCCTCCTTAAAAAGCTAGAAATAGAAATACTATACGACCCAGCAATCCCACTCCTAGGTATATATCTTGGAAAAATAAGAGCCATCACACTAATAGACATATGCACACCCATGTTCATTGCAGCACTGTTCACAATAGCAAAAAGATGGAAACAACCTACATGCTCATCAACAGATGAATGGATAAAGTATGGTACATACACACAATGGAATACTATGCAACGATAAAGAACAACGATGAATTTGAGAAACATCTCACAACATGAATGAATCTGGAGGGCATCATGCTGAGTGAAATAAGTCAATCACAAAAGCACAAATATTGTATGAGACCGCTATTGTAAAAACCCAAGAAAAGGTTTACACACAGAAAGAAACAATCTTTGATGGATACTACGGAGGGGAGGGTTGGGGAGGGGAAATCACTAACTAGATAGCAGACAAGTGGTAACTTTGATGAAGGGAAAGACAACACACTGTATAGGGGAAGTCAGCACAACTTGACCAAGGCAAAGTCATAGAAGCTTCCTAGACACATCCACATTCCTTGAGGAATGGAGTTAATGGGGCTGAGGGCTGGGGACCATGGTCTCAGGGAACATTTAGCTCAATTGGTAGAACATAGCTCATAAAGAAAATATTCTACATCCTAATTTTTTTATTGTGCTTTAGATGAAGGTTTATAGGGCAAATTAGTTTCTCATTAAACAATTAACACACATATTGTTTTGTGACATTGGTTGCCAAACCCATGACGTGTCAACACTCTCCCTTTCTTGACCTTGGATTCCCCATTACCAGCTTTCCTGTCCCCTCCTGCCTTCTTGTCCTTGCCCCTGGGCTGGTGTGCCCATTTAGTCTCGTTTTGTTTTACGGGTTTGTCTAATCTTTGGCTGAAGGGTGAACCTCAGGAGAGACTTCAGTACTGAGTTAAGAGAGAGTCTGGGAACCATACTCTCGGGGTTTCTCCAGTCTCTGTCAGACCAATGTCATTCAAATGATTTTGAATTTTGTTCTATATTTTTCTCCAGCTCTGTCCAGGACCCTCTATTGTGATCCCTGTCAGAGCAGTCATTGGTGGTAGCCGGGCACCATCTAGTTGTGCTATACTCAGTCTAATGGAGGCTGTGGTAGTTGCGGTCCACTAGTCCTTTGGACTAATCTTTCCTTTGTGTGTTTGGTTTTCTTCATTCTCCCTTGATCCAGATGGGTGAGACCAATGGACTATCTTAGATGGCCAGTCACAAGCTTTTAAGACCCCAGATGCTTCAGGTGTTCAAGTACCAATGCCAACCTGGATCCTGTGCCCAACAGTCCTCAAAATGTTTGGATATTACCATTTCTTCAATGTATAGTTATTGGAGTAAATGGCATGTGTCCCTCTAGGGATGGAATGTGAAAATCTTTACCATGGAGTTGCTGGGTTCTTCCTCCTACTGAACTTATGTCTGCTTCAGTTAATAGATTCTGGCTCTGAAAACTGATTCAGATTTAGGGACTGAGCAAGAAATAGGACTTTGGCTGGTGTGACTGTGCTCATCCATCTGATTATCCATCCCTGATTTCACTGGATTTTATGGATTAAATAGTACTCCTGTTAGCTGCCTTCTATTTTGCCCCTAGGAATACCATATTTTGTTAACCATTTCCATTTGTCTTTGAAGGTCAAGAACTCCTGGCTCTTTTTCCAAATGTGTTGCTTTTTTATCAGCTTGGTTTCTGACGGTTATGGAACTGCCACCTGGCTTCTAATGTCTCAGGGTCCTATCATTCCCATTTCTATCAGTGAGGCCGTTTCTGTAACAGCGTACCTTACCAATAGAGGATGGCCACCATAATTTTTTTTTGTGATATTGATCTCTCACCATTACATTTATTTCTGTTCACTTTGGTAAATGGCATATCCTCTGAGTTCTCCTGTGGAATACAACCCAGAAGGATTTAATGACCTTACATAGTATATTAACTTCTACTATCTACCACGGCAATTCTGGCATTTCTACCAAATTTAGTGTAGATCACTGCTTTTTCCATGCTCCTAGGAGCCATCTTTGGGGTCCTTGTCAAGGAGTTAAACTTTGTTACCTGGAAGAATGCTCTCAAATTAATAAACCCTCCCTTATCCAACTTTGGAGCCCTGGTGGCACAGTGGTTAAGAGCTCAGCCACTAACCAAAATGTCAGCAGTTCAAATCCACCAGCTGCTCCTTGGAAACCCTATGGGGCAGTTCTACTCTGTTCTATAGGGTCACTATGAGTAGGAATCAACTGGATGGCGAAAGGTTTTTTTTTTTTAATCCAACTTTATGTTCTGCCTCCCCCTTTAGTGAAACACCCTTAGAATCGAGTCCCACACATGCTAGTACATGTTGGCTAGGAACTGCAGCTCCTTTGAGGTAGAGTCTCTTTCTTTCCTTATCAGGACAGCATTTCCCTGGCCAGGCTATGATGTGTCTTACTTTTAATTATTCGCTTAGTGACCAGGAGGGTGATGGGGACAGATCCTGAGAGGGGAGCACATGTTGTCTTGTGTGGGAGAAGCCTCTGTATCATCTTCAGGAAGGTAGACCTTTTAGAAGAAGGAGGGGCCAGAAGGTTCAGGGAATCTGGGGATTTAAGATTTTGAGTATATCAACCCAGTTGTCTCTATCCCCTGTGTCAGGGTCCCATTCTTTCCCAACCAAGATCATGAACTTGGCATAACAGGTATGGTTAATTTCAGAGTTTATCTTCTTTAGAGCTCTGTTACTCTTAAAATTAAGTCCTTCAGTTTTCTTGACCTTGTCTGGAGAAGATGAGGGCCTCTTTATAAGCACAAAGAGGCCCTCTGGCTTTCACACTTGGTTGCCAATTAATCTCTCAGCCTTTGTTAACTTTTTCCAAAGCATCATGTTTAGCAACAGCCACCCAACAGTTAATCCTTACAGTTAATCCTTTTCTCATATTTCCCAAATGCCTGAATCATAGCACCAGCAAGTGCATTCCCTTCTACCAGTATACCATCCCATTTCACCAGCAGTGAAAGTTTTAACAATGGCACTGCTTTCTTGTGGCAAAGGGCCTCTATGTTCCATTCTCATTGCCAGTTGGATGGCAGGTGACCCAGTTCCAAAATCTACTCTCAGCATTTGCTTTCTTAGATCTGGTACCAATTGTTGTAGGTTGGGTACCCTGGAAAGCAGACTCTAAGACAGAGCTTAGAGTGCAAGAGGGTTATTAAGGAGGGTTTTTGGTACCAACACCTGTGGAACAGAAGGGATGGAGGCAAGGCTGGGAAGAGGGAGAAGCTGAGCTTTGTTGTACAGTTTATGGCGATCTCGCCTGACCTTATGAGGAGTTTGAAAGCTTGGATACTTTTTCAGAATTATCATGAGTTGGCGTGAGATGGTGTCAAGGATTGTATTGTGTCCCCAAAAATGTGTGTCAACTTGGCTATGCCATGATTCCCTGTATTGTGTGATTATCCACCATTTTGTCATCTGATGTAATTTTCCCCTGTGTTATAAATCCTGCCTCTATGATGTTAATGAGGCAAGATTAGAGGCAGTTATGTTAATGAGGCAGAACTCAGTCTACAAGATTAGGTTGTATCTTGAGTCAATCTCTTTTGAGATATAAAAGAGAGAAGCAAGCAGAGAGACAGGGGGACTTCCTACCACCAAGAAAGCAGAGCCAGGAGCAGAGTGCGTCCTTTGGGTCCACGCATTGAGAAGCTCCTAGACAAGGGGAAGACTGATGACAAGGACCTTCCCCTCAGAGCCATAACAAAAAAAGTATGTCTGATAATTTCTAGATGTGCAACTTCCAAAGAGTGAAGAACTTCCTGGAGAAGGATGTGGTAAATGAATACAAATAGTGTTTAATGTTCTAATATTAGACTGAAGCATCTGAAATTGACATTTCTGTGGGTCAAAATGATGGAATGTTAGTCATTTCATACAACCCAACATAATAGAATAAACATGGAAGGAACCTGCCTTGGACACGTGGTCATATTTAAATATTCATGCATTCTAAAATGATCTATCAAATATATTCACCTCCCACATAAGCCCTACATCCCCTATTTTTGTTGTGTGCCATTGAGTCGATTCTGACTCATAGCAACCCTATAAGGACAGAGTAGAACTACCCCATAGGGTATCCAAGTCTGGAATCTTTATGGAAGCTGACTGCCACATCTTTCTCCCATGGAGCAGCTGGTAGAATAGAACCGCTGACCTTTTGGTTAACAGCCAAGTGCTTAACCACTGTGCTACAAGGGCTCCTCCCTACACCCCCTAACCTTCCTATTTTTATTATACTCATTAAAAACACTGCTCTTAGAAGCAGTTCTTGTCACCCACAATTATTGGTTAAAAAAAAAGCATAATGGGAACTTAACTACATTCATTCCACCTCTAAGTCTTGAGTCATGTTGCTCCCCTCACCTGGAATGCTTATCTCTGCACTGTCCCACGTCCCAACCAAATAACACCCTATTCAAAACCTGTCTTCTCTTACTCCACGCGTCTGTCAGTTTGTCATACTGTGGTGGCTTGCATGTTGCTGTGATGCTGTAAGCTATGCCACCGGTATTTCAGATACCAGCAGGGTCAATCATGGTCGACAGGTTTCAGTGGAACTTTCAGACTAAGACAGACAAGAAAGAAGGACCTGGCAGTCTACTTCTGAAAAAATTAGCTGATGAAAATCTTATATCAGTAATATATCATTGTCTGATATATTACTGGAAGATAAGCCCCTCAGGTTGGAAGGCACTCAAAATACGACTGGGGAGGAACTGCCTCCTCAAAGTAGAGTCGACCTTAATGATGTGGATGGAGTCAAGCTTTCAAGACCTTCATTTGCTGATGTGGCACGACTCAAAATGAGAGAAAACATCTGCAAACATCCATTAATAATCGGAACACTGAAAGTATGAAATATGAATCTAGGAAAATTGGAAGTCGTCAAAAATTAAAGCGTAAAGATCAATATCCTAGGCATTAGTGAGCTGAAATGGACTGGTATTGGTCATTTTGAATCAGACAATCATATGGTCTACTATGCTGGGAATGACAACTTGAAGAAGAATGGCGTTGCATTCATTGTCAAAAAGAACATTTCAAGATCTATCCTATCGCTGTCAGTGATAGGATAATATTCATATGCCTACAAGGAAGACTAGTAAATACGACTGTTATTCAAATTTACACACCAACCACTAATGCTAAAGATGAAGAAATTGAAGATTTCTACCAACTTCTCCAGTCTGAAATTTGATCAAAGATGCAATCAAGATGCATTAATAATTACTGGTGATTGGAATGCAAAAGTTGGAAACAAACTAGAAGGGTCAGTAGTTGGAAAATATGGCCTTGGTGATAGAAGCGACGCTGGAGAGTGAATGATAGAATTTTGCAAGACCAACAACTTCTTCATTGCAAATACCTTTTTTCAACAAAATAAATGGCGACTATACACGTGGAGCTCACCAGATGGAATACACAGGAATGAAATCGACTACATCTGTGGAAAGAGATGATAGAAAAGCTCAATATCATCAGTCAGAACAAGGCCAGGGGCCGACTGCGGACCAGACCATTGATTGCTTATATGAAAGTTCAAGTTGAAGCTGAAGAAAATTAGAACAAATCCACAAGGGCCACTTATGACCTTGAGCATATCCCACCTGAATTTAGAGACCATCTCAAGAATAGATTTGATACATTGAACACTAATGACTGAAGATGAGGCAAGTTGTGGAATGACATCAAGGACATCATACATGAAGAAAGAAAAAGGTCATTAAAAAGACAGGAAAGAAAGAAAAGACCAAAATGGATGTCAGAAGATTTTAAAGGGCAGCTCAGGAAGACAAAATAAAGTATTATAATGAAATGTGCAAAGTCCAGGAGTTAGAAAACCAAAAGGGAAGTACATGCTCAGCATTTCTCAAGCTGAAAGAACTGAAGGAAAAATTCAAGCCTCGAGTTGTAATATTGAAGGATTCTACAGGGAAAACATTGAAGGATGCAGGAAGCATCAAAAGAAGATGGAAGGAATACAGAGTCACTATACCAGAAAGAACTGGTCAATGTTCAACCACTTCAGGAAGTAGCATATGATCAAGAACAGATGGTACTGAAGGAAGAAGTCCAAGCAGCACTGAAGGGAATGGCAAAGAACAAGGCTCCAGGAATTGACTGAATAGCAATTGAGATGTTTCAACAAACAGATGCACTGCTGGAGGTGCTCACTTGTTTATGCCAAGAATTTTGGAAGACAGCTACCTGGCCAATCAGCTGGAGGATATCCATATTTGTACCCATTCTAAAGAAAGGTGATCCAACAGAATGTGGAAATTATTGAACAATGTCATTAATATCACACATAAGTAAAATTTTGCTGAAGATCATCATTCAAAAGTGGTTTCAGCAGTACATCCACAGGGAACTGCCAGAAATTCAAGCAGGATTCAGAAGAGGATGTGGAGTGAGGAATATCATTGCTGATGTAAGATGGATCTAGCCTGAAAGCAGAGAATACCAGAAAGATTTTTACCGGTGTTTTATTAACTATGCAAAGGCATTCGATGGTGTAGGTCATAACAAATTATGGATAACATTGAAAAAAATGGGAATTCTAGAACACTTAATTGTGCTCAGGAGGAACTTGTACATAGACCAAGAGGCTGTGGTCCAAACAGAACAAGGGGATACTACGTAGTTTAAAATCAGGAAAGGTGTGTGTCAGGGTTGTATCCTCTCACCATACTTGTTCAGTCTGTATGCTGAGCAAATAATCTGAAAAACTGGACTATATGAAGAAGAATGCAGCATCAGGATTTGGGGAAGACTCATTAACAACCTTCGATATGCAGATGATACAACCTTGCTTGTTGAAAGAGAAGAGGACTTGAAACACTTACTGATGATGATCAAAGACTACAGCCTCCAGTATGGATTGCACCTAACATAAAGAAAGCAAAAATATTCACAACTGGACCAACATCATGATAAATGGAGAAAAATTTGAAGTTGTCAAGGATTTCGTTTTACTTGGATCCACAATCAACGCACATAGGAGCAGCGGTCAGGAAATCAAATGATGTGTTGCATTGGGGAAATCTACGCAAAAGACCTCTTTAAAGTGTTAAAAAAACAAAGATGTCACTTTGAGAACTAAGGTGCACTTGACCCAAGCCATGATATTTTCAATCGCCTCATATACATGCAAAAGCTAGATGATGAATAAGGAAGACTGAAGAAGAATTGAGGACTTTGAATTATGGTGTTGGTGAAGAATATTGATTATACCATGAACTGCCAGAAGGACAAACAAATCTGTCTTTGAAGAAGCACAGCCAGCATGCTCCTTAGAAGCAAGGATGGCGAAACTTTGTCTCTCGTACTTTGGACATGTTATCAGGAGGGACCAGTCCCGGGAGAAGGACATCGTGCTTGGTAAAGTAGAGGGTCAGGGAAAAAGAGGAAGACCCTCAAAGAGAGGGATTGGCACAGTGGCTGCAATGATGGGCTCAAGCATAACAACATTTGTGAGGATGGTGCAAGACCGGGCAGTGTTTCTTTCTGTTGTATGTAGGGTCACTATGAGTCGGAACTGACTCAAAGGCTCCTAAGAACGACAGCAACAACAACCTCCTCTTTAAAGTCTCTGTTGATGACACCAGGCTTCATGGTATCTTCTCGGAGTTTCTTCAACATTTAAGTCCACTTCAACACAATCAAAGACTTAATAATTGTGTGGTGTATTGTATGGAAGTTTTCTGTTTCATGTGGATTATCTTTGTTTCACCATGGCAGAGGTTGTAACATGTACTTCCTCTGTTTTGCCCACATCCCTATCACCCAAACGTTGGAACCTGATGACTAAGAATTATGTGGACTTTAAAGATTTTGGAATATGTATATTTCCTACCTATTAGCTACCTTAACTGTCCTTCCAAAACTGTAAATTAATTAAATCATTCATAAGCACTTGAAAAGCTGTCGAAGTATTCTTTGAGGGTATGCAAAAGATGGAGGGATAAGAACAACTGTATACATCCAGAGAGCAGAAGCTGTGAGTTTAGCTTCCTGATTCTCCCTCTCATAGAACTCTGCCCTTTCCTTAATAATAATTGTTTTTTATTATATATTTGTGTCATTGTTTAATTTGTTTCTGTTCCACACCAACTAATTTATAAGCTACGTAAGGGCAGAGATCATCTATTTTGCTCACCATTATATTCCTAGCGCCTAGAAATAACTGGTTGCTGTCGAGTCAATTCCGATTCATGGCAACCCCATGTGTTGCAGAGTAGAACTGCTCCATAGGGTTCTCAAGGCTGTGATCTTTGAGAAGCAGATTGCCAGGTGTTTCTTTCAGGGTGCCTCTGGGTGGGTTTGAACTGCCAACCTTTTGGTTAGTAAAGTGCTTAACTGTTTGTGCCACCAAAGACTCCAGTACATAATAGGTGCTCAATAAATGTTTACTGAAAGAATAATTAAAGAGATTAACTTAATAAATATTATTTGATGAAAGGAAAAGAGGACATATGCCTTCAGCTCTAGGGGCTTCTAACTACCAACCCCTGCCCTTGGCCAATACACCAAG
Organism: Trichechus manatus latirostris; assembly: GCF_000243295.1. Lineage (NCBI taxonomy): Eukaryota > Metazoa > Chordata > Mammalia > Sirenia > Trichechidae > Trichechus > Trichechus manatus. The sequence continues at coordinate 7,254,000 of NW_004443982.1, read as the reverse complement.
GTAGCTTCTTTCACTCCGTTTTATTTTCTTCCTTGGAAATATCCCTAGCGTATAAACACTCTCAATCCTTACTCCCTGCTGTGCGAATTCATCCTTAATTCTACTGGGAAAATTTTTAGAGTAAAGGAACTGTCCTCACTCCAGAGGTTCCCTGTCCCATGGCTAAATCTACCACCAGGATACAAAGTATCGACCCATATGACCATCAACTTCAGCAAAACAAGTTCCTCTCTGGGCAGTCATACCTCCAAATTGGCACCACAGTCTTTTTAAATCTCCCTAAGGAGCATTTCTGCAAATCCTACTCTGAAGATCTCTCTCCAGACACACCTTCCTTAAATTCCCACTCATGCTTGACCTAGATGTTGGAAGTGATTTCTTGCATTCATTACTCAATGCAAAGTTATCATACTCATGAATTCATTCTCTCCTGTCCTCTCCTTCTAGTTTTCCTGCCAACTATCTCTCCTCTGTGATATTCTGGAACAATACTCAGGCTCAGAAATTTGATTGTCTGGTGTGTGTGTGTGTGTGTGTGTGTGTGGGCAGGAGGGAGGGAGGTGGTGGGTAAAGGGTGAATTGTGGAGTAAGGAAGAGTTTGCCAGCCTTTATATAAAGAGTGAGGGGGCTTGTAATCATGGAGGTGGGTAGTTACAGGTTAGAAAATATTCATAATCTCTAGCCAAAGACATTTTCACTTTATTGTGACTTTAAGGATTACACTCACACTCACAGCAAAAAGGAGAAGAGACAGTGTCAGAGAGAGAGAGAAGATAAAATCATTTCAACATATTTTAATTCTGTTCTGCCACATAATGAACCACCCCAAAACTTAATGGCTTAAAACAATATCAACCATTTATTTTGCTCACAAATCAGAAATTTGCGCAGGACTTGGCAGAGGCAGCTTGTCTCTGTCCGTGTGGCATCAGCCGGGACAGCTCAAATAGGGACTGGAGGATCCACTTCCAAGATGGCTCATTCATATGGCTGACAAGTTGGTGCTGGCTGCCAGCTGGGAGCTGGGATAAGGCCAAGAGTGGAGAGGGAGGAGAGTGGTTAGATTCTTCACAACATGGTAGCTGAGTGCCAAGAGTGAACATCCCAAACCTAATGGATCACTTTTGGATAATATTAAAGAATTTAGCTGAGATGCCCAAGTATTGTCTGATCCTTTCTTTATTTTTCATTTATAACCACCCCATTTCAAAACGGATTTGAGGCAAAAAGTCCCTTTATTGAAGGTAGGCACTGTAAATTTTAAAACTGATTCTTATACTCTGAATTCTAATAGACAGTCCAAATTTTTGAAAGAAAAAAAGGTATGTGTGTGTGTGTGCTTGTGCATTTGCATATTTGTATGTGTGCATACATCATGTACATGTCTTTATTTTCACATGTGTGCCTTATGTGTACACCTATATGTACCTACGTGTATGTGTATGTACATATATCTGTCTACCTATGTGTTGGTGAGACTGTGTCTGTGCATGTGGTGTCAGCATGTGTATGTGTGCATCTGTATGGTGTGTAGCTTCCACGAGGATATCAATCTTTATTGGTACTTTCTACAGTGACTTGGACAATTGCTGTAAGATTGACTCAATTATAGCATGATACTTATTTAAAATTTTTTTACTATATGCCAATTCAACAAACTTTAAATGTAATTATCTTTTCAACTGCATGTGTGCTAGCACAAACCATAGCATTTCTCCTAGTGGCACCTTCATTTACAAAACTGAATAAGAGGACTTAGCTGAGCCAATATCTTTTAAATGATGTCCAAAAGTCTTACAGATTGTCCTGATAAAACAAGAGATTCTGTGGAGAGATCTACTGAATTTCTCTGACAATTATGATTCATGCCTTAATACTCATACTTATGACCACCTGAGGAGAAGAATGTTTCTCAAATGATTCATTTGTTCCTGGTTCAAATTTACTGGTAAAAAAAAAAATGCAGCACATTTTAACCTTTTTTTTTTAAAAAAAGCAAAGACTTAGGTTTCCAAAGAATAGACTACAAAACCACTCTAACCTGGGTAACTAACAATGCTAACTAAGTTTTATTTCTGTGGTGCCTGAGGCATTTATGGGAAGAGCATCTGTTACCCTCTGAATATTTTTGTTATTTTCATACAGTAAAATACACTTTTTGAGGCTGTACAGTCCTGTGAGTTTCAACAAATGTAGAGTTGTATAACTGCCATCACAATTCCAGGATGCCTCACACCAAAGCATTACTTCCTACTGCCTCTTTGTAGTCAAACACTCTCCCCTCCCATAATCCCTGGTAACCACTGACCTGCTTTCTGTCCCTATAGTTTTGCCTTTTCCAGAGTGTCATAGAAGTGAAATTATACAGTGTGTTATCTTTTGAGTCTGCCTTCCTTCACTTAGAAAAATGCATTTGCGATTCACCCACACCATTGTATGTATCTGTAGTTAACTTGTTTTTATTGCCAAGCAAGATTCCATTTTATGGGTATAACACAGTTTGTTTATCCATTCACCTATACAAGGATATTTGGGTTGTTTCTAGTTTGGGGCTATTATGAATAAAACTACTATAAACATTCATGTATAAGTTTTTGTGGGAGTGTAAGTTTTGATTTCTCTAGAATAAATACACTAAAAACTCCAGAAGCCAGAACCTGTGTAAGGTGGAAACCTATCCTAGAAGGAAAACAAACATTTTCCACTAAAACAAGCGATAAAAACGTGGTAAGACTACACCCTGTCAAAGGCAAAAAAAAACTTGCGATATACAGAAAAACAAGGTGGTCCCGTAGATTTCCTGCTCTCACAGATTTCACTGTACTTGTTGTTTTTGCTGTGTGCTGTGGAGTTGATTCGGACTCAGTGACCCTATACAACTGAGTAGAACTGCTCCATAGGGTTTCTTAGGCTATGAATCTTTACGGGAGCAAATTGCCAGGTCTTTTCTTCTGCAGAGCCACTGGTGGGTTCGAAATGCTGACCTTTCAGTTAGCGGCTGAGTGATTAACAATTGCGCCACCAGGGCTCCTTGAATAAATACTTAGGAGTGGGATTACAGGGTAATATGGTAGGTGCATTTTAACTTTATAAGAAAATGACAAACTGTTTTTCAGAGTGGTTTTACCATTTTGCATTTCCTATCAGCAATGCAGGATAACTCCAGTCCCTCCATATCTAAGTTAGTACTTTGTATTGTCAATATTTTTTATTTTTGCCAGTTTGGTAGATATATAATGGTATCTTATTGTTATTTTAATTTTCATTTCCCTAATAACTAATGATAATAATCATATTTTCATGTGTTTATTTTTCATCCTTATAGTTGCTCTGGTGAATTGGCATCAAGATTGGAGGAAGATTCATTAACAACCTTCGATATACAGATGAGATAACCTTGCTTACTGAAAGCAAAGAGGACTTCAGGCACTTACTGATGAAGATCAAAGACCACAGCCTTCAGTATGGATTACATCTCAAACATAAAGAAAACAAGAATCTTCACAACTGGACCAATAAGCAACATCATGATAAATGGAGAAAATATTGAAGTTGTCAAGGATTTCGTTTTACTTGGATCCACAATCAACATCCATGGAAGCAGCAGTTAAGAAATTAAATGACGTATTGCATTTGGCAAATATGCTTCGAAAGACCTCTTTAAAGTGTCTCTCTGAGGACTAAGGTATACCATGGACTGCCAAAGAACAAACACATCTGTCTTGGAAGAAGTACAATCAGAATGCTCCTTAGAAGTGAGGATGGTGAGACTTTGTCTCACATGCTTTGGACATGGTATCAGGAGGGATCGGTCCCTGGAGAAGGACATCATGCTTGATAAAGTCAAGGGTCAGCAAAAAAGAGGAAGACCCTCAACAAGATGGATTAGCACAGTGGCTGCAACAATGGGCTCAAGCATAACAATGATTGTGAGGATGGTGCAGGACCAGGTAGTATTTCTTTCTGTAGTACATAGGGTCGCTATGAGTCAGAACTGACTCGACAGCACCTAACAACAGCAACAAATATATATATAGATAGATAGATAGTATTCCTATATTTTTATTTTAGTGTCTAAAATGTCTACAATGAAGTTTGTAGTGATAGTCATATTTTAATTCTTGATGTTGGAAATTTGTTTCTTCTTGCTTTTTTCTTCATTTAGACTGACTGGGATTTGTCAAGTACATTGATCTTTTTTTTTTAAAAAAAAAAAACAGCTTTCAGTTTCATTGATTTTTCTCTTTTTTTTTCAATTTCATTGATTTTCACTTTTATCTTGATGATTTTCTTACTTCTGCTTGCTTTTAGTTTATTTTTTTTTTCTTTCTCTGTTTCTTAAGATAGAATCTTTGTTTCTTTGAGTCCCTCTTTTCAGAATTGACTAGATGGCAATGGGTTTGTGGGTTTTTTCCATTTTATTTTGTTTTCTTGTCTAATATAAGTATTTAATGCTATAAATTTCCCTTTAATAGTCCTTTAGCTGCATTTCACAAGTTTTGATACATATTGTTTTCATTTTTATTCCATTTAAATTGTTTTCTGTTTATTCTAAGCTGTTCTCTTTGACTCATGGATTATGTAGAAGTGTGTGGTTTAATTTTCAAATATTTGGAGTTTATCATCTATCTTCCTTTTATGTATTTCTAGTTTAATTCTATTATAGCCAAGAATGTACTTTGTATGATATCAGTTATTTTAAGTTTTTTAAATTTTTTTTTTTTTTTACTTCAGGTGAAGGTTTACACAACAAATAGTTTCTCATTAAACAGTAGTACACACATTTTTTTTTTTTTTTTTGATGTGTGTGACTATCTTGGCGAATGTTCCATGTGCTCTTAAAAACAGCTTTTTTTGGGTGGAATTTCTATAAATGTCAATTAAGTTTATTTGGTTGATAGTGTTCAAGTCTTCCATGTATTTCTTGATTTTCTCTCTACTTGTTCTATTGATTACTGAAAGAAGAGTGTTTAAGTTTCTAACTATGATTATGGGTTTATTGATTTCACCTGTCAGCTTTATCAGTTTTTGCCTCATATATTTTGAAACACTGTTGTTAGGTGCATACACATTTAGGATTGTTATGTTTTCTTAGTGAATTGACCCTTTCATTACTATGTGATGATGTGATGTCCTTCTTTATCCCTGGAAATTTTCCTTGTTTGGAAGTCTATTTGATATTAACATAGCCACACCAGTTGGCTGCTTTCAAGATTTTTCTCCTTATCTTTGGTTTTCAACAATTTGATCATGTCTGGGTGTGATTTTCTTAGAGTTTATCCTATTTGAGGATGTCTGAGCTTCTTGACTCTGTAAATCAAATTCACCAAATTTGAAAAGTTTTCAGCCATTATTTCTTCAAAATTTGTTGTACCTATATCTTCCTCCTTTCCTTCTGGAACTCCAATGACACAAATATTAGAACATTTAATATTGTCCCATAGATCCTTCAGTTTCTGTTCATTTATTTTCAGTTTTTTTTCTTCTCTGTTGTTTAGATTAAATAATTTCCATTGATCTCTCTTCAAGTTCACTGGCCATCATCTCTGTTCTGCCACTGGTCCTCTCTTCATGATTAAAAAAATATATATTATTATTGCATTTTTTAATTATAGTTTAGTTTTTAAATTATCATTTATTTCTCTTTTACAGCAGCTAATTCTCTGAAGGTAAGCTCTGTTTTTCCATATGTTGCAAGAGTTACTTCATGGAACATGGTTTTATAGCTGCTTTAAAGTCTTTGTCTAATAATTCAGCATCCATGTTTCTCAGGTTTGGACTCTGTTGTTTGTCATTTCTCTTGAAAGTTGTGGATATTTCCCTGGTTCTTTGTGTGTCAAATAATTTTGAACTATATCCTGGACATTTTGAATATTATGTTATAAAACTCTGGGTCCTATTAAAATCCGCTAAAGAATATTAATTTTTTTTTAAGCGGGCAATCACCCTGATTAGATTCAGGTCACAAGTCCTGTGTGGCCTTCTATGAGATGTACTACCAATGATAGATTAGTTTTCAAAGCCTTTGCCATTCTATTCTGGTCCATTCCATGACCCAGGGGGCAATCTGGGAATTGGGATGTGGTCTATATTGGAGTTCAGTTCTCAAAGTGTTTGCTACGTTGACTCACTTCAGTTCCAATGTGCACAGCTTGGGGGTAAGTTCAGGACTTCATGCAAAGATTTAAGGTATCCTTGTTCCATTTCACTCCTCTTTATTTCTCCCACACTATTCAGTTCCCAGGGCCCCCTTCTACAGTGCTCTAGCTAAATAGCCAGGATTTTATCCATCCCACCCTGCCCCTACACTTCTTGCAAAAGATCTGTCTTGGGGCAAAATTTCAAGAGAAAAAAGAAAGAAAGAGAGAGAAAAAAAAACGTGGATTCCCACAACACTCTTCAGGCCACAAAGTCCCCTTTTCCCAGCTCCTCTGCTCAGAAAGAAAGATTTTCTATCAGAGTTTTTAGGCATCTCCAAGGCTTCCACCATCCCTATGGGAACTTCTTTACTGGGACTTACATCAGGACAGGGCTAAGAGAATGAAAAAAGAAGAGAAAATTATGGGAATTTCCTCCTACACTCTCCATTCTGCAGGAGGCCCCATTCTCCGTCCTCTGGTATGACAAAGGGGATTTTTCTTGGAGCTTTCTTTTAGTGTTTGTTCCCACTGCCCAGTTCCAAGATATTAGCTACCCTAGAGCAGGGGTCAGCAAACTTTTTTATTATAGGACCAGATAATAAATATTTTAAGCTTTCTTGGCCATACGGTCTCTGTCATAATTACTCAGTTTTGTCATTGTAACGAGAAAGCAGCCATAGACAATATACAAATTAATGCATGTACCTATGTTTCAATAAAACTTTGTTTGTGGACACGAACATTTCAACTTCATATAATTTTCACATGTCCTGATATATTAGTCTTGTTTTTATTTTTTCAACCATTTTAAAAATGTAAAAATCAACCTTAGCATATGGGCTATACAAAAACAGGCTATGATTTGAGTTTGGCTCACAAACCATAGTTTGCCAACTCCTGTCCTAGAATCTAAACTGGCAGCTATGAGAGGAAAAAAAATCCAAGGAACTGTGTGGGTCAATTTTTGAGTTTTGATTTTCCTCCTCAGTCTGCCCGCTATTATTATTACTATCCTCAGATAGTTGCTTTATGTATTATGTCTAGGGATTTAGTTGTAATCATTAAGAGAGATACAGTGAAGTGTTTACTCCATCAGCAATGTACCCACTTCAATCTCACATCCTCCTCAAGGTGGTTTTTCTGCCGTTACTGTATGAATCCCTCTAGAAATTTTGAAGAGTGAAACAAAAATACTGTTTAAATGGACCCAACTCTCTAACCTCTAGATATCTCTTTTTTCAATTCTGTGATTTTAACTGAGTTATATAAAGTGATATGGTCTATATAGATTTGGGGAATATTAAATACCTCAGTGAGAATTTATCTTGCCATGTAACTAATCACAAATGCTTGCTTCAAGGCAGGGGATTTACCTTTCTTCATCTTTTGCAAAAGTAATAATAGGGGGGTTTATCCCCTTCCATAAGTAAGAGATTGGAAAAATATTTTCTTTTTCTGAAAAATGAGGAAAACAATTAACAAACTGTAGAACACTGCTAATAAATTAGGGCCTCAAAGCCACATTTCATTCAATTTGTTATTAAAACTTCTGTTCTACCTCTCATCACTAATCAAAAGTGAGAGCAAGAACACAAAGGCTCATATAACTGGTATGTTGAATAAAAAGAAATAATTGCACTTTAATTTCAAATTAGTTACAAAGAAAAACCTCATCTTCCAGGGGAAAATCTTTAAGGTTTTTTAATAAGACAAGTAACATCAGATATCAACTTTTAGCAAGCATTCTTTTTTTAGATTTACAAATTAAAATCATCTTATTGTTTTTCGTATTATAAAAATAATAAAAGTTTAATGTAGAAAATTAGAAAATTCAGGAAAGCGTATTAAAATAAATACACTGATGTTTACACAACCAAGAAATAAGCAAAAGTGATGTATTAATGTATTGCCTTCCTTCTTTTTCTATAAATAATACACACATGTATGCACAGATTTTTTTAAATTTTGACTTTCATTTTTAAATTTACATACAGTAAAATTGACTTCTTTCATGTATAGTTCTATGAATTCTAATACATTCATATATCTACCACCACAATCAGAATAAAGAAGAGTTTGATCACCCCAAAAATCTCCCTTGTGCTACTTCTTTTTAGTCACACTTTTCCCCAACCCCTAACCACTGGCAACTACTAATCTGTTCTCCATCACTATATTTTGTCTTTTGAAGAATATCATAGAAATGAAATCACACAATGTGTAACCTTTGGGGACTAACTTCTTTCATTCAGCATAATATCTTTGAGATTCATTCAAGTTGTCATGTGTATCAATATTGTTCCTTTCTATTGCTAGGTAGTATTCCATTGTATGGAATCATAGTTTATCCACTCAATCATTGAAGAACATATGAGTTATTTCCATTTTTGGCAATTATGAATGGAACCACTATAAACACTCACATACAGTTTTTTCTTTGAACATAAGTTTTCTTTTCTCTAGGGTAAACACCTAGGAGTGGGATTGCTAGATCATATGGTAAATTGTATGCTTAACTTTATAAGAAACTGTTAAATTGTTTTCCAGAATGACTGAACCATTTTGCATTCTCATTAGAATTATGAAATTTCTAGTTGTGGAGCACTTGGTATTGTCAATATTTATTTGTGTTAGCCATTCTAAAAGTTGTATAGTGGTATCTCATCATGGTTGTAATTTACATTTACCTAATAGCTAATGATGTCGAATATCTTTCATGTGTTTATTTGCCATCCAAGTATGTTATTTGGTGAAATGTCTGTTCATGTCTTGCCCATTTTTTAATTGGGTTTTTGTTTTTTGTTTTACTTTGGGTTTTGAGAATTTCATCAGACTTATGCATATATATGTGTATATGTATGTGTATAGATAGAGATATCTGACAAGTCATTTGTTGAATTATCAAAAGTTTTTAATAAAAAATGTAATCAGACCATAATACTGTTTTGTGACATTTGGTTTCAAATTAATATACTGTGAAAATTTTTTGATGTCAATAAAAACAGATGCATATAATATTCTAAATTATTATATTCAATTATATGGATATATATTTAATCTCTTATCACTAGGTATATATGTTGTCTTTTTTTGCTATTATAAGCACTGTGATTGCCATACATGTATACAAATGTTATTTCCACTTTTCTAATTATTTTTGTAGAATATATTCCTTAAATTGAAATTTCTAAATAAAAGGCCATGCATTTGTTCTCTTTATTTATATTGCCAAATTGTCCTCCAGAAAGATTATATCAGTTTGCACTATTGTCAGCATGGTAAAAGGCTATCCCTCACAAATACAGAATATTACCCTTCTTTTGAATCCTTGCCATTGTGAAATGTAAAATAAGTATCTCTATTGTTTTCATGTGCATTTTTAGATTACCAGTAAGTTTAAACACTTTTTACTTGTCTATCAGTTCATTTGTAGTTCTTTATGAATATGTTGTTTATATTCTTTTCTCATTTCCTTATGTAGTCACATTTTTTACACTGATAAGAATTCTTAATATACTGCAAAAAGAAATATTTGTGTTGACTTGCAGTTTTAATTTTTGTTTTGTTAAGATTTCTCAGCAACAGCTTTAAAATAATTCATACTTTCTCCATGATTTGAAATGCCACCTGTAGCATATACTAACCACTTATAAATATTTGGATTCATTTTGGAAATTTTATTCCACTTCATTGATGTATTACTGAAGCAACAATATTACACTATTGTAATTATGACAGCTTTTAATGCCTTTTCATATCTGGTAGCTTTAGTGCTCCCTAATCACTCTTTTATAAACATTCCCTGGCTAATCTTGAATGTTTATTCTTCCAGATGAATATAGCACCATTTTTCCAAGTTCACTTCCATACCCACTAAATACAATTAGAGCTTTGAATAGGATCATATTAAATTCATAAGTTACTATTCTGGAGAATTAATGACTTTTTGGTATCTCTTTATTTAAGTCTACTTCTATGTTCCTTGGTAAAATTTAGTAGTTTTATCATAGGTTCTACACGTTTGATAGGCTTTACATATTCAGTGTTATTCCTATCTATGTATTCCATAATGTTTGCTACTACTGTGAATAGCCTTTTTCCATTATATGTACTAATTAGCTATAGCTGATATATGATACATGTATTGATTTTGGTATTGTAACTTGATTGAATTCTTTCCTTAGCTCTAAAGATTTTCTAGCTAATTCCCTTTTGTATTTATCAGGTAGACAATCATATTTTCTTTTTCAATTAATGATGCATTTACTTATTCCTTTCCAATATTTATGTCTCTTATTTCATTTTCCCATATAATTGAATTGTCTAACACTTCTAGAATTATATTATATTGTAGTATTGAAAGTGAACGCACTTACCCACACATATATGGTCACCTGATTTATGACAATGGCACCACTGTAATTCACTGAGGAAAGAATTATTTTCTTGAATAATTCTGCTGGACCAATTGGACAGCCATATGGAAAAATAATAAACCTTTATCCCTACCTCAAAACATACATAAAAATTTATTCAAGATGGATCATAGACATAAAATGTGAAAGAAAAAACAATCAAACTTCTAGAAGAAAACATCAGAAATATCTTCATCATTTGGGGGTATTTCTTGCATAGAACTTAAAAATACTAACCATAAAAAAACGACTGAAAAATTGGACTTCCTCAAAATTAAAAACTTATGTTCATCAAAACACAACATTAAGAGAGTTAAAAGTCAAGCCATAAAGAGAAGATACTCACAATACACGTTTCTGAAAAAGAACTCATATTCAGAATAGGTATATTACATATTTTTAGACATGTTCATATTTTTTAAAACTTTACAAATCAATAATAAGAAGACAGACAATCCAATCAAACAGTGGGCAAAAGGCTCAAACAGGTGCTCCACAAAAGAATATATACAAACAACAATAAATCTCACCTCATTGGGAAAATGCAAAATAAAATCACAATATAGCACTACATCCTACCCAAGTCTGGCTAAAAGTTAAAAGGGCTGACAGTATAAAGTGTTGGGTAGCGTGTGGTGCAATTAGAACTCTTAAACACTGCTGGTGGGAGTGTAAATTGATTCAAACACTTTGAATAATGATTTGAGTTCTTACTAAAGCTAAATATATTTAAATTCCATGACTCAGTAATTTCTTGCTCTTCAAAGTTTTACTGGTTCTATATGTATCTCTAAATAAGGTATGTGGTTTTGCCTGACTTAAAACTTTATGTAAAAGAAATCATATTTTCTGTGGCCTGCTTCTTTGATTCAATATTATGTTTGTGAGATTTATCCTTGTGAGATTGTGTTGCATATGGCTATAATTTATTCACTATTATTGTTATAGCACATTTTATGAATGTAGCACAACTTTTTTAACCATTTAATAGTTGATGAATGTTCGTTTTGTTGCCAGTTTGGGGCTATTATAAACAACACTGCTATGGACATGCTTTTATGTGTTCTGGTGTTTATGTGCATGAGTTTCTGTCGGATCTCTACCCAGGAGTGGAATTGCTGGGTCATCAGATATGGAATTCTTCAATTCTGTTACACAATGCCAAAATGTTGTTGAAAGTGATTGTACTTAATTTTTACTCCCAACAGCAGTTCCGTTTTACTTTCCAATTCTTACACTAATTATTTCATTATCCTGCCTTCTTATGGTGGCTAGGACTTCCAGTATAGTGCTGACTAAATGAGGTGATAGCTGCTATTTTTGTGTTATTTTTTATCTGAGAGGAAAGACTTTCACTATGTCGTCATTAAGTATGATGTTTGCTCTAAAGTTTTTGAAAATACTTTTTTTGAGATTACAGAAGTTATTTTCACTTCCTAGTGTGCTAATTTTTTAAAAAAACAGAATGTATGTTACAAATCAAATTCTTTTTATGCAACTATTGAGATGATTATAGAATTTTTTCCTTTAATTTTTAATTATGGTGAACTGAATTCCTGAGATAAATCAGAGTTGATATACAATATTATCCTTTTTCATATTGTTAGATTATATTTACTAATGTTCTCTCAGCAGTTTTTGCATTTATGTTTAAGAGTGACATTGGCTTATAATTAATTTTCTTTTCTCATACAGGCCATGATTAGTTTCGGTACCCAGGATATAACTAGCCTAATAAAATAAGTCTATTCTCTAGAAAACTTTGTGTGAAAACATTTCTTCCCTGCATGTTTGATAGGATTCCTCAGTCCTTCTGTCTGGGCCTAGAAGTTTTCTATTTCTTTTTTTTAAATTGTACTTTAGATGAAGGTTTACAGAACAAATAGTTTCTCATTAAACAGTTAGCGCACATATTGTTTTATGAAAATGGTTAACAACCCCATGACATGTCAACACTTTCCCTTCTCAACCTTGGTTTCCTTATTACCAGCTTTCCTGTCCCCTCCTGCCTTCTAGTCCTTGTCCCTGGACTGTTGTGCCCCATTAGTCTCATTTTGTTTTATGAGGCTGTCTAATCTTTGGCTGAAGGGTGAACTAAGCTAAAAGGACTGAGCTAAAAGTGTGTCCGGAGGTCATACTCTCAGGGTATCTATGGAGCTTCCATGATCTTTCCTTGTAGAAGTTGTGCTGGATTCCCCATTATTGTGTACTGTCTTACCCTTCACTAAAGTTACCACTTATTTATTGTCTATTTTGTATTTCCCCCTCCCACCCCTCCCATCCCTCATAACCAACAAAGATTGTTTCTTTTTCTGTGTAAACTTTTTCATGAGTTTTTATAGTAGAGGTCTCATACAATATTTGTCCTTTTGTGATTGACTTATTTCACTCAGCATAATGTCCTCCAGTTTCATCCACGTTATGAGATGCTTCACAGATTCATCATTGTTCTTTATTGTTGCATAATAATCCATTGTGTGTATGTACCATAGTTTGTTTATCCATTCGTCTGTTGATGGGCAGCTAGGTTGTTTCCATCTTTTTGCTATTGTGAACAATGCTGCAATGAACATGGGTGTGCGTATGTCTATTCGAGTGACGACTCTTATTTCTCTAGGATATATTCCTAGGAGTGGGATTGATGGATAGTATGGTATTTCTATTTCTAGCTTTCTAAGGAAGTGCCATATCATTTTACAAAATGGTTGTATCATTTTGCATTCCCACCATCAGTGCATAAGAGTTCCAAACTTCCCGCAGCCTTTCCAACATCTGTCATTTCCAGTTTTTTTTTATTCGGGCCATTAATGCCGGGGTGAGATGGTATCTCATTGTAATTTTAATTTGCATTTCTCTAATGGCTAGTGATCGCGAGCATTTCCTCATGTGTCTGTTGGCTGCTTGAATGTCTTCTTTGGTGACGTGTCTGTTCATTTCCTTTGCCCATTTTTTAATTGGATTATTCGTCTTTTTGTTGTAGAGGTGTTGGATTTTCTTGTAGATTTTAGAGATTTGACCTGTGTCTAACTTATAACGACCAAAAGTTTTTTTCCAGTCTGTAGATTCTCTTTTTACTCTTTTGGCGAAGTCTTATGATGAGCATAAGTGTTAAATTTTTAGATTTCCCAGTCATCTAGCTTATCTTCTGGAGTTTGTGTGTTGGTCATGTTTTGTATCCTGTTAATGTCGTGTATTAGGGCCTCTAGCATTTATCCTATTTTTTCTTCTATGAACTTTATAGTTTTTGGCTTTATATATAGGTCTTTGATCCATTTTGAAGTAGTTTTTGTATATGGTGTGGGGTATGAGTCCTGTTTCATTTTTTTGCAGATGGATATCCTGTTTTGCCTGCACCATTTGTTAAAAAGACTGTCTTTTCACCATTTGATGGACTTTGGGCCCTTACCATAGGTGGATGGATTTACATCTGGGTTCCCAATTCTTTTCCATTGGTCAATGTATCTGTCGTTGTACCAGTACCAGGCTGTTCTGACTACCATAGCTGTATAGGAGGTTCTGAGGCCAAGTAGTGCAACTCCTACTTTCTTCTTCATCAGAACTTTACTGATCCGGTGCTTCTTCCCTTTCCATATAAAGTTAATGATCAGTTTTTCCATCTCTTTAAAGAATGTTGTTGGTATTTGGATAGGGATTGCATTGTATTTGTAAATTGCTTTGGGTAGGATTGTCATTTTCATAATGCTGAGTCTACCTATCCATGAGCATGGTATGTTTTTCCATTTATGTAGATCCCTTTGGGTTTCTTGCAGTAGTGTTTTATAGTTTTCTTTGTATAGGTCTTTTACATCTCTGGTTAGGTTTACTCTTAAGTATTTTATTTTTTAGGGGCTATTATAAATGGTATTATTTTCCTGATTTCCTTTTCATCATTCTCTT
>NW_004443982.1:7219904-7239448 GCF_000243295.1 Trichechus manatus latirostris | reverse complement strand
TCCTAGCTTAGTCTTACTGTTTCTCCTCTGTATGTGACTTTTTGTTTTTCTCGAGGTGCTCTCAGGATTCTTTGTTTGTCTTTGATTTTAGTGAGTGTGATTGTGATATGCTTTGGTGATTTTCTATTGGGGTCTATCGTATATGGGGTTCGTTGAGCTTCTTGGATGGCCAGCTTTTCGTCCTTCATGATATTGGGGAAGTTTTCTGTCAGCATTTCTTCAATGATCCTCTGTGTGTTTTCTGTTTTCTCCCCCTGTTCTGGAACTCCGATCACTCGAAAATTTTTGCTTTTGATTGTATCCCACATAATTCTCAAGGTTTCTTCATTTTTTTTTTCTGATTTTTCCTCCGACAGAGTTGTATCCAAGTGTTTGTCTTCAGTTTCACTGATCCTGTCTTCCAGTGTTTCAAACCTGCTCCTCAGCCCTTCTATGACACTGTCCATTTCTGAAATATTGTTGTTTGTCTTTTGGATTTCTAATTTTTGTTTTTGTATGATTTCTAGTTGTGAATTTATTTTCGCATTTTGTTCCTGTATTATTTTCCTGTATTCTTCCAATTTTTTGTTTGTATTTTCCATGAATTTGTCTGCCTTTTCCATGAATTTATCTATTTTTTCCTCCTTTTTGTCTGCTTTTTGCTTCAACTCTTGGACAGCTCTGAATATTAGAGATTTGAATTCTCTTTCAGGTAGTTCTAGTGCCTTTTCTTCTACTGGAAAATAATCTGATGTTTTATTTTGGGCACCCACTGGAACCATCTTGTCCTGTTTTTGTATATGTTTTGATATTGTCTTCTGTCTTCAGGGCATTCAGTAGTTATTTTCCTCATTTATTGATTGTAGATTTGTCTGCTGTCTTTGGGGCATTCAGTGGTTGTTGTCCTCGTTTATTGATTGTAGATTTATTTGTTTCATCCTGCCTTTTTGTTTTATTTGGTTATGTCTGAGCAGGCCGGCTGTGCATTCTTTGTTGTTTGTTCTTCTGTGGGCATGATACATTTCGCCTCCTTCTCTAAGGGGCAGGGTCAGTCGCCCAGGTATGGTGCAGGAGAGCAGGTCCAGGTAAAGGGGAGTTGCTGGGATGGGTTGTTTGTGGCAAATACTAGGGCTGACAGGGCGGGCCAGGAATCAGTACAGGGCAGGTTCCGGTAGGCCGTGCCTGGGCTTCTTGGGGGTGTGATGTTCAGCGCACAGTGTAGTTAGGTAGGAAGGAGGGGGGAGATTGTGATGTGTGGAGCTAACATGGGTATAGGAAAGATGAGAGTGAGGAGAGAGGAACAGGAGCCAAAAACAGACAAGCAAACAAACAAACAAAAAAGAGTGCTAAGGGAGCTTGCCCTTGGAGTGGAGAGATGAGAGTCTGAGTAATGGAGAAAAGAAAATTAAAAGGTAAAAGTAAAAAAAAAAAGAACAAATAAAAATTAGAAAAAAAAAGAGAAGAGTAGCTCCCAGGGATCCCACCATTGTGGCTGTGAGGACTGAGGAAGTTGCTCCCAGGCAGTGAAGTACAGCCTGGCTAGAAGGGGTAGAGGTATCACACAATGCCAGGTATTGAAGAGACAGGAAGAGAAGGTAAGTATAGAGAGACAAGAAACTGAGAAATGAAGAAAGACAAAAAGGAAAAAGAGAGAAAAGAAAAGAAACAAAAAAAAAAACCAAGAAAAAAAAGTTACCAGGGATCCCACTGCACAGCTGCGCAAATTAAGGGAGTAGCTCCCAAGCCGTGCAGTACTGCCCAGCTAGAAGGAGCTCTCAAGCTGAGAAAAGAAAAAGAAAACAAACAAATGTATAAATCAAAACAAACAAACAAACAAAAAAGCCCCAGGATCCCACCAGCATGGCGGCAGGGGCCAGGAAGCAGTTTCACAGTTGAGCAGCTTTTCACAGCCTTTCAGGAAGCAGGAAAGGTGGTACACAGAGCCAGGTATTTGAGAGAAAGGAGGGGGAGGTGGTGAGAGGGATGGAAAAAATCAAAAGAAAAGGAAAAAAGCAACACTAGCAGCCAACAAATGGCACTCAGGGAGCCGGCCAGTGCAGGTGGGTGAAATCCGAGCAGCACCAGGATGAATCTGGTACTTCCTGGCCAAGAGACTATGGCCACAGAAAGCAGAGGAGGCCGACTGGGAGTGAAGAAGGATGGGGGGGTGGGAAAGCATATATCACTGGTTACCAGTTGTTCTGTCTCCAGCTGGAACCTCTGTGAAGCTACTTACCTGTACTCCCTGTTCGCTGATCTCCGATAGGAGTCCAAGATGGTGGATCTGTGCTGCTGTAGCTGATAGGGGACCTCTGCAAGAATCTCTCCTCGCTCTCTGTTTTCTCTCAGTTTCTTATTCCATTCGGTGCTTGGCTGAGTTCTTTATCTCTTCTTTTGATGCTTAGGGTTTCAGGATTGACTTATGTCTCTGTTTGACTGAGTTTTTCAGATCTTTGCTGTGGAGGGATGGCATGGTGCTTTTGTCTGTAGTGCCATTTTGCCCAGAAGTCCCTCTATTTCTTTTTGAATCAATTTTAAGTTTGTTTTTCCCCTAAGGAATTTGTACATTTAATTTATGTAGCACCTATATGGTGTCCGCTTTTTCATTATGATAATGGTTTTTTGTACCTTCTCTGTTTTTGTTTAGCCTCACCAGAGTTTGACTATTTTATTAATCTTTTCAAAGAATCAACTCTATGGAACCAATTCTATACCAACTTTCTGCTTCATTAGTTTGAGCTCTTATCTTAATTATTTTCTTCCTTATACTTTCTTTGGGTTTGTTTACTATTCTTTTTACAATCTCTTGAGATGGATGCTTAGCTCATTATTTTCAGCCTTGCCTCTTTTAGGCTGCAAATTTTCCTTTTACCTCCATCCAACGAGTTTTGATGTATGGCATTTTCATTATTGATCCATACACAATATTTTTCAAATTCCAATATGATTTTATTTATTCCTGTGTTATTTAGAATGATTCTTAATTTCTAAACATATGCAGCTTTCTTTTAACTTTTTTTTTTTTTTGGTTACTGATTTCTAGATTAACTGCATTGTGGTTAGAGAAAAATGCACTGTGATTTCAATCCTTTCACATTTATTAGGTTAGCTTTATGACCCAGCATTCAGTCAACTTTTGCAAATGTCATGTGTACTTCAAAAACATTATTGTTGGATGCATAGTTCAAATATGTGTGTGTGTGTGTTAATCATGATGTTTAAAATCTCTACATTCTTGCTGATGTTAACTGCTTTGAAAAATCAATAATGGAAGCTTTTAAGACCCCAGGAACTACGCAACAAACTAAGAAGTAGAACAGAGGCACTAAATACATTATTAGGCCAATTAACTAGGATGTCCCATGAAACTATGACCCTAAATCTCCAAATTAAGGAACCAAATCCCATCAGGTGTTTGGTTGTACGTTAGTTGCCACAGCAGCTACTTTTTTTTGTCATTGCTGTAAATATGTCTATCACACAACTTTTCCCAATTCAACTTCTTACAGGTGTGCAACTTATTGACAGCACTTACAATAATCCTCTGTGCAGCCTTACCATTAACCAATGTGATTTTTCCATCACTGTAAACTGAAACTCAGTACAGTGTAAGCAATGAGCCCCCATTTCCCCTTCCCTCCTCCAAGCGGACATCCAAGGCACAACAATTGTTCTCTATTTGCCTGGAGCAACAGAGGAAGAAGGAGACAAGAATAGGCAAAGGAAATGGAATGTGTGGCTAATTGCCTCCATGAACAACTGCCTCCTTTGCCATGAGATCAGAAGAACTGGATGGTGCCTTGGTACCATTACAAACATTTTGATCAAAGACTCTATAGAAGAATCCTGATCCAAAGGCGAGAAATGCAGAACAGAATTTCTAATTCTCATGGACTCCAGACTTCCTGGAGCCATGGAGGCTAGATGAACCCCTGAAACTATTACCATGAGATAATATTTAAACCCTAAACCGAAAATACCCCCCTGAAGTTTTCTTAAAACCAAACAATAGTTTACCATAACTAGTAAAAAATGTCTGCCTTGAGATTATGCTCTTTTAAGAACTATCTATATGGGATCAAATTGACAACAGCAACTCAGAAAATTATATAGGAACCTTAGGGGGCAGCGAGTTTACGTTCATGGGGGAGGGACAACTCAGAAAAGGAGGGTGAGAATATGTAATCAATGTCACTGAGTTGTACATGTAGAAACTCTGGAATTGGTGTATGTTGTGCTGTGTATATTGTCAACAACAACAACAAAATATTTTTTTTAAAAAAAATCAATAATGAAGAGAGATGTTTTAAAAATCTCCCACTTCTATTGCGGATTTGTCTTTTCCCTCTTGTACTTTTGTCAATATTTTCTTTGTATATGTTAAAGCTAAATTAAATTCATACAAATTTAGAAACTATCTTCTCATTGAATTATGTTGTTTAATATTAATATTAAACAATCTTTCATGTAAATATTTCCAAGTTTTGTCCTTTTACTTCCATTTTCTCTGCATTTCTATATATTCCTTGTATCTTTTGCAAATCTTAGGTAGTTTGATTTTATTGTTTTTAATCTAACCTGACAAAAATAATAGATAACACACATATTGAGCTTATAAATGCCAGGCACAGATCGGAATATTTTATGTATCTATGAAATCAATCCTCACTACAACCCTATAAAGTAGATAAAACTATTGTCTCCTCTTTAAGATGAGAAAAGTATGGCACAGAGAAGTTAAGTAACTTGCTCTGGGTCACATAGCTAGTAAATAGCGAGGCAATTCGAACCCTGGCAGGCTGCCACATGAGTTGATGATGCGCTTAATTACTAGTGAAATATTTGGGTTTAAATCTGCTCTCATATTTTGTGATTTATTTTGTTCCTATCTCTTCTATACTTCTTTTTCTTTTCTAACCTTCTTTTGTATAAATTATTTTTTCCCAGGCTTACCTGTTTTTCCTTCTACTGGTTTGTAAGTTAATCACTCTGTGTTTCTTCTTTTAATATTAACTTAGAAATGACAACATCCCTAACTTTTCAAAGTGTAAAGTTAATCAATACTTACTTCTTCCCCCCTTCTTTCACCAAACAAAACAAAGACTTTGGAACACTTTGACTTACATAGTATTTTGTCATGTATTTTAATTGTTTGGTTTTTTTGATAACGTTGCAAGACATTATTATTTTATACATTCAAATTTCTTTTAGATTTATCCATATATTTGTTATTTTCTCTGCTTCTCTTTCCCTTTTGCATCTCATATTTTCCATCTGGGATCTCTTTCCTTCTGCTTGAAGTATATATCCTTCATACTTTATCCTCTATACTTTTTCCTGATGGAATTTTTTTCAATTTCTTAGTCTGCAAATGTATTTATTTTGCCATCATTGTTCAAAGATACTTTCTCGTGGTGTTTAATTCTGGTCAGCAGTTACTTTCTTTCAGCACACTGAAGATATCAATTCACTTCCTTCTGGCTTCCACTGCTGTTATTGAGAGGTCAATTATCAGTCTAAATTCTGCTCCTTAGAATGTCATTCCCCCTGCCCCTCACCCCGGGCTTTTTATCCCCCTCTTAGTCTTTGCTGTTCTGCAGTTTTACTTTGAATTTCTCATTAATTTTTTCTCTGCTTGATATCTTTTTGTTCTACTGGCCTTTTCTATTGTACTTGGCTTGTTACTTATCTTTTATTTTCTCTTTTCAAGCAACAACTCCTGGTTTGCTCAGCGTGGGTGGGAATTTGTTTTTATTTTTATCTCACTTGAGATTTGGGGAGTTTCTAGAATTGTGGGTTAATGCATTTCATCAGTTCTAGAAAATTCACAGCCATTATTTCTTCATTCTGTTTCTACTGTCCCTTTGGGATTCCAATTAAACTATTGTTAGACCCTTTCACTATATCCCCCATGTCTCTTAATCTCTGTTCTGTATTTTCTATCCTTTATTCTCACTGGTTTGTATTCAGAAACTGTTTTTCTGACTTATCTTCAAATTTACCAATTTTTTTTTTTACGAATGAGTAATCTGCTGTTAAATCTATCCATTAAGTACATGAAGGCATATATGAATATAAGGAAGTGCATGTATGGGTTTAGCTGTAGGTATATATATATACATGTTTACGTGTGCTGTATATAGTTTCAAATATAAGATAAAGCACATAGAGGGCACAGTTATGGATACTTACTAAACAAAATCAAACACCTCATGGGATCGGTTTACTGAGTTTCAGGGCTTAGGACCATAGTCTTGTGGGGCAACTCAGTCAATTGGCACAATATAGTTCATTAAGACAATGTTCTACATCATACTTGTGAGTAGCATCTGGGGTCTTAAAAGCTTACAAGCAGCCGTCTAAGATAAAACTATTGGTCTCTACTCGTCTAGAGTGAAAGACAAAGAAGGAAACCAAAGACTCAAAGAAGAAACTAGTCTACACAAACACTGGCCTCATCTACCTTGAGACCAGAAAAACTGGATGGTGCCTGGCTACTGCTGCTGACCCTTCTGACCAGGGGCTCAATAAATGGTCCCAGATAAAATGGGAAAAAAAAATGTAGAACAAAACTCAAATTCGTAAAAAATAGGCCAGACTTAACTGGACCAGTAGAAACTGGATGAACCCCCAAAATTATCACTCTGGGATACCCTTTAAACTTAGAACTCAAACCACTCCCAGAGGTCACCTTGCAGCCAAAAGACAATTTGGCCCATAAAATAAATACTATCACCCATGAGTACTGTGCTCCTCTAAATAATCATCTAAACGAAACCAAATGGTAAACGTTTTCCCTAGACCAAATACGAGAAGATAAGGGGGAACAGGGAAGCTAGATTAAGGGAAACAGAACAACTGGAATGGAAATTATGAGACTGCTGATAAATTGTGATAAATGTAACCAATGTCACTGAACAATATGTATAGAAATTGTTAAATGAGAACCTAATTTGCTGTGTAAACTTTTACCAAACACAATAAAGTATTAAAAAGTATCCTTTAAGTTTTTGAAAAAATATATATGTATATATACACACACATAAATATACATATCTAGTTGTTTTAACTGGTTCTTTTTCACATCTGATGTCACTTTATATAGTTTCATGTTCCCACAGATATTTTGAGCTTGTCCTTTATTTATTTAAACATTGAAAGCATAGCTGTTTTACAACCCTTGACTAATAATTCAAATATCTGGAGTTTTTGTGGACTTCTTTCTGTTGTCTGTTGTTTCTGTTTGTTCTCATGCATAATGCTTTTTCCCTTGTGTGAATGACACTATTTTAAGCTAAATATCTTTGAAAAATTATTTGTAGAAATAGTTTGAGATTTTTTATGAAGGTGTTTCCTCAGAAGAAAATAAGAGAATACACATTTGCTTAAACCAAATATTTAAGGGCACTACCTATTCAAGATCACTTTAAACCAAATTTTATCCTTGAGATGGTTTTTTTGGTTTGTTTGGTTTGGTTTAGTTTTTCGGTCTATAAGATGTCAATTTCAGTTAAAAATACATTCAAAGGCCTATTTACTTCTGCTTCACTTAACACTAAGGGTATAGCCCTTTGGAATTTCAGTTTAAAATGGAAAGAGTCCTTTCTTATACTCCCCACCTTGGTCAGGCCATACTGCCCTGGTTTTCTGTGAAAACTAAAGTTCCAATTTCTCTAGGCTACCAAAAGCTTTCAGTGGTATCTGGGCTTGCTTTACCTTTCTGAGTTCCTGCTTTCCCTTCAAGTTTTCCTGGAAGTTCCTCACTATCTTGTCAGCTTCAAAATTTTCATTTTCTAAATTTTCTCCACAAATTTTAGTTGTTTTTCTAAAAAAAAAAAAAAAGTTGGTCCAAGTAACCTAGTCGGCTGTTACTAGAAACAGAAATAAATTAACAATGTTTATAAGAAAAGTCCCTTTCCAGATAGGAATTTCATAGGTCCTAATGGGACAAAGATGGTACTAGGTATTTTTATATTTATTTTCATTTTATTTTTGCAGGGAAGGGTTGCACATTCTATTTCTGCCCACAACTATCTTATTTTAGGGGAAAAATGAAATATTCAGTAGGACTTTGTCTTTTGGCATCAGCAATGAACAGATTTTCTTCCCCATCTGTTAGTGGGGGAAGGGGTCAAAAACATTTTCTTTTTCTCTATCATTTTCTCTTTTAAGACATATTTATATAATTTTATAATTTTTCTTTATGCCACAAAATATTTGTTAGCAATTCTGAAATTAGCCTGTCTTATTTTGTGCTTACAAATCTTTGTTATTATTTTTTCCTGCTTATCTCTTATTTGTATGAGACAGAAGATCAGAATCTGTAAGTTTCTTTTCTGCTTATTTTTCAGGGGGTGAAGAGAAGATTTTACCTTGTTTCTTATCTTACTTGAACTTTTATCCTGATAGCTTATTTTCCTATGTTTAATTTTTTTAAATTTCACTTTCTTTATCTTCTGGACAACTTTTGAAGTGCCAATGTAGAAATTTCTTTAAGTTTTATGGTGATGGAATTGGATTCAGAAAAAAGTTTAAATAAATAAGAGAGGATTATAGGAAGTTTCGAAGAAACTACAAGTCAGACTTTTTATAACTACTGGATTATTTCTTCTGTTAATAAATCTAACTTCATCAAGCAATAACTTGTTGCTTTCTCATTATAATCAATGTGTAAGGTGTTCTTAATCTTGGCATTCATGAGTCACCACTACTGAAAGCTGCACCTATCTAGGGGTTTTGTGAAGAAGGGAGACTCCACCCTTCTACACCCGCATTGAGTGAATCAAGAGTTGATGCTTGAGAAAATAAAAGATAAGTAACGAGTGAAAATACAATAAAAAAGTTCAATAAAACAAAAAACTATCAAGCAGAAAAAAATTAATGAAATAAATACAAATTAATAATCACTTGGGGTTATTAAAAAATTTGGAGACCATATTGTTGTTAGCTGTCGTCGAGTCGGTTTTGACTCATAGCAACCCTATGTACAACAGAACATATTTGTCAGTTTGTCCTACTGTGGTGGCTTGTGTGTTTCTGTGATGCTGGAAGCTATGCCACCAGTATTTCAAATACCAGCAGGGTCACCCATGGGGGACAGGTTTCAGCTGAGTTTCCAGACTAAGACAGACTAGGAAGAAGGACCTGGCAGTCTACTTCTAAAAAAAATTGGCCAGTGAAAACCTTACGAATAGCAGTGGAACACTGTCTGATATAGTGTTGGAAGATGAGCCCCTCAGGTTGGAAGGCACTCAAAATACAACTGGGCAAGAGCTGCCTCCTCAAAGGAGAGTCGACCTTAATGATGTGGATGGAATCAAGCTTTCAGGACCTTCATTTGCTGATGTGGCACGACTCAAAATGAAAAGAAACAGCTGCAAACATCCATTGGAGACCATACTGTCTATAAATTACTTAGGACCTCCAGTTTTCCAGATGAGATAGTATAACGTCACTGTGGGCACTCTTCATTGCCCCTAAATTCAGTGATCCTCTATTCTGATGGAGCCTTATAGGATCCATTTTCATAATATGTTTCATCACAGAGTCATTCAGAAAGGTGGTAAGAGGTATTAGGTGGTATTATCTGGTCAGATAAGTCTGGGAAATACCAAATTAAACAGTCAAAGAGTTTTATCTACTGTATAATTCCCTGAACCTTCATCATTCTAATAGGTATGTGAATCTCTAAGAGGAAAGTTACTATGTAATTGTTGTATTTGTTAGCTGCCATAGAGTTGCCCCCTGACTCATGGTGACTACACGCACAACAGGATCAGATCCTTGTGATCCATAGGGTTTTCATGGGCTGATTTTTTTCAGAAGTAGATTGCCAGGCCTTTCTTCCTAGTCTATCTTAGTCTGGAAGCTCTGCTGAAACCTGTTTGACATTATAGCAACATGCAAGCCCCCAATGACAGACAGGCGGTGGCTGAGCTTGAGGTGCATTGGCAGGGAATTGAACCCAGTTCCCCTCCATGGAAGGCGAAAATACTACCACTGAACTACCACTGCTCCCTAGTATATAGTCCCTCTTTTATTGAGTGTGTCTTGAGACAAGTGTTCTGTGGAAAACACTTTGAAAAATGTGGCTTTAAAGTATAGAGTGGGAACTTTAAAAATGATAGAGACAAAATTTATTCTTTCACCCTGTGAGAAGTTACATTACCAGTAAAGCTCTAAGACTATCTTATTTCCTAATATTGTGTGATATACACTTATTGTTCTTAGAAAACTGAGACACTGAGAAGTTAAGTAGCTTGTCCCAGGTCATAGATTTGTAAATGGCAGAACTAGGATTTGAGTCCAGAAGTTCTTGACTCATGCCCTTGACAGTATATCTTCTTATACATAAGAAAAAAAAATTCTGGTGTTTCCACTAATTTTCCAGTAAGAATAATTTTTTTAAGAAAATGTTCATAAACACATAAATCCACACAGGTCACTGGCATTCTGATGAATGGGACATCTGTGCAGGCAGGAACAGATTGCATTTTACAAAATGTGTTTGCGTGTTTGGCCTGTGCGTACACTTTGATTAATTGGCCTGGCACGCAGGGACAATTTAGAAGAGCTTAAACTTCCACCTTGTCCATTAGCAATGAGAAGAATGTTGGTGGCATTCATTAAATGCACCAGTCTGCATGGCTTTCCTTATCAGCAGAGGGAGGGGAGGCCACTGTTTTACCCTCCTTCCCAACTGCTCCTCATTCACTCTCCTTCATATCCTTTTCTGATTCGAATCCAAGTTTCTGTTTTAGAAGTGATTATGAAGGAAAAAACCTGATGGTGGAATTCTTATGTGGTTCATGTTGGACGTGAGATTTACAGAGAATTTGAATTGCTCCAAGTCTCATTCCTTTTGAATGATACACTAAACGTGCCCAGAGATGTTTCAGGTTGTTCCAGGAACATACATACCAAGATTTGTTAGGGCGTGATGTTTATCTGTGCATCCAAGTTAAAATGGTGTGTGTCTTCTCAAGTCAGGTGCCTTCCCCAGGAAGATGGCGCTCCTCAGGTGCTGCACATGTCACAGACTTGCAAGTGATTCCTTCCATGTCTTCAACAGTTCACTTTTAAGGAGGCCAGAAGGCAGATTTTAAATAGAATACAAAAATACCACAAAAATAATAACAGAGGATTAATTAAAAATATAGAACATCCGTATGATGAAAGATCGAAAAGTCTTTAAAATGTTTATGTGTTTATAATGATATGTAGAAATGCTAATGATATAATTAATTCTTTCACCAAATGCTTATTTAGCGTGTACCTTGTGGCAGACTCTGTTGTAAGGACTGGGGCTAAAGCAGTAAACAAATTCCCCGTTCTCATGGGGTTTACTTTCTGGTGGAGGAAGAGGAGTCAGTAAGTGTCAGATGAGTAACAAATGTGCCTCATCCTTTGAGGTTCCCATGAGGGCTCTCCCCCAACCCAGTTTTACTGACACCAAACACATTTGGCCTCCTCTATTTTCCAAAATTGTTGTTTAAATAGTATTATTTCTGAGTGTTCCATGACGGAGAAAATGTTAGGAAGTTCTGCAAAAGGAAAATAAGCAGTTAATGATATGAATAAAAAGTAAATCAGGGTCAGGAGAAGGAGAATAACAGCAATGTGGTTTTATGTACCTGGTAAAGAAAGGTCTCTCCATGGAGGCAATTTTTGAGCAAAGATCAGAATGACTTGAGGAAGTGAGCCATGTGGATATTTATGGGTAGAGCCTTTCAGACAGAGGGAACAGCAGGTGCAAAGGCCCTAAGGAATGAGTACGCTTGGCATGCTAGAGGAACAACAAGGAGACCAGTATGGCTAAAGTGGAGGAAACAAGGGGAGAATGATAATAGATGAAAGAGATGTAGGCAGGATATGCTAGTAAATATCCGTTAGACAGATAGACCACAAACTGGAACAAGTTTATGCCAAACTTGGCAAGCTAGAGTTGAAAGAAGCCGAGCCTATAGATGGGCCATGAGCTCCCCAGATCACTCTAATATTTATTCAATTAGTGTCTTCGTTTGAGTTATCTGCCTGGCCCTAAACAGGCATTTGAGTTTGCAACCTGTGCTGTATAATATGTATCTGCACATACAGTGGCTGTTACTAGGTGATTTTTAATTTCTTCTTGAAAGGTTTATTTTCCAAATTTTCCACAAATATCAGGAGATTATTTTTAAAGTCAGAAAGACAGAAATTAAATTGGTTTTGAAAGAATTGGGTGGAAGTCTACTCGAAGAGGAAAAGGTAATTCAGTATTTCATGCCATCTCAGCCAACAAAACTCCATGTAATAAAGGTGGTTGGAGATGTAGTTGTTCTGTTCAACCCAAGGCAGCCTGAGAGAGTTAGAGGAGGAGGGACCAACAGACGTGAGGTTCCACTAGGCTCAAGTCCAGCCAAACTGAGGCATCTCCTTGTAGTCTTAGCACAAGGTCCCTCTAAGTAAAGCAGCCGCCATATTTCAACAAAAGCACCAAATTTCACAGCACACTTAACAGACTCAGAGGCCAGGAGACACAAAAAGCAGCCAGGGTCATCCTGTCGGAATGAAAATATAATTTTTTCATTCTCTGCTCAAAATTCTTCTATGGCTTCTCATCTGTTGCATTTAGGAGAAAATCCAAACTTTTCCACAGCTTATGTGCACGATCTGGCCCCTGTTTACCTCTGTGATTTCATCTCCTGCCAGTTTCCTACTTGCTTACCAAGACCTTCCCGCACTAAGGACATTTGTTTCCTCTTTCTACCTGTCACAGGTTGGGTTCTCTTAGAAGAAGATCTTGAGATAGAGTTTGGTACGCCGGGTGTTTATTAAGGGATCAACACCTGTGGGAGGGAGGGAGAACAAGCAGGCATGGCAGAAGGAGAAGTAGATCTGTAATGTAAGTCCCACAAAGGTCTTGGACAACCCTGTGGAGCACTCTGGAGTTATAATGGCCTTTCAGAGTTATCCTGAGTTAGGATGAGATGTCTGAACCTTTATACTCCTACCTGTCAGTCATCAGGTGTGGACCACTCTAGGCAGGGCAGGGCCTTAGTTGAGATGCCTCTCTGCAACTGAGGCAGACGCTATAGAAGCTGACAGTGGGAGGCTGTCTGAAAGAAGCACTCCCAGCAGGGGGGCCAGGAAGATCTTCCCAAAAGGGGCCTTTGGGCAGCCAGTTACAGTGAACACCACATCCCCCACACCCCCATATATTATATTGAGGCAATATGCTGGATGTTTTTTCTTTAACTGCTCTTTTCTCTTTCATCTCTCTCTTTGGTCATTCTAATGGTTGTTTCTGATTCTGCTGATGTAGTGCAGCAGGATTGGTGATGCTTAGATGTTTGTCAGACTGCCTGATACTAGCACCGTATGTTCCCTGGGCCAGATGTCCTCCCTGTTCTATTAGTGCATAAATGTTATCTCCAGAGTCTGTCACATAATATGTGCTCAATGAAACTGTGTCTATGAACAAATACATGAATGAATATTGGATATTCATGTGCATATGGGAATTCGAGTGTGTCTGAAGGATAAAGGTCATCCCGGGAAATACTCTGTGGAACTGGGCCAGAATCAGACCTGGAAGAAATATATCAAGTTTAGAAGCTTAAGGATAGAAAGCTATCTGCCCTATATTAACAATGCCAGGGACCAGGAACGAGCTGAGGAATAAAGAGGAAAAAAGTCAGATCAAAGCAATGACTAAGAACCAAGAGTGAGATAGAACATAAGAGTATGGAAATAGATACTGGAGAGCAAGGCAGCAGAAGTCACATCCTGGCAGGTAGCAGAGCTCTGTATTTTCCAATGTAATGAAGTTAATCAGAAATAAAGAGGTGAGGATATTCTGTGTGTCAGGGACCCAGTCAGCAAATTCAGGACATGAGCAGTAATGGAGACTTTTGTGTCCTTGAAATTAAGCAAATCTTTTTCCAGGGCCAGAAAATAAAAGACTGTAGGCCTTAAAGTCAGACTCTGATCCTTACACCAGCTCTGCCGTTTGCTAGTTGGGATACCTAGGTTAGAGAAGTTTTAAAACACTTCTGAGATTCAGTTTCCTCTTGGGAAACATGCAGATCAAGATGTCCACCCAACTGAGAGCAGAATGTTTAATAAATGTGACTTCTCTGGCCTGTATGTCCTTCTTGCAAGGTTCAGAGCTGTTTGCGTGGCACTATTTGCAAAGTGAGCAAAAAGAAGCACTTTAAGAATTGGTAATTAACAGAAGTTAGCGGTAATGGCAGGGTGATGGGAGCTACTTCCAAGTGGAGAAGCTACCCTCTTAGGGCTTTCCTGGCTGAAGAAATCTGAAATCAAATGAGCTGATTCAGAGTGGTTCCAGTTGAGGCCCCATTCTAAGCGCTGTTCTGGAAAACATATAACTTTCTAATATACTTTGCAACCTCCTTCTCTCCATCCTAATGCCTCCAAAAGCCCTATATTGCCACACATGGGCCTACTTCTCATGAAAAGGGAGCATATTTGTATTCTTCACAGCATCTAGCTCATTATTTGTATATGGAAGTTGTTCAATAAATGTTGAATTATAAAATATTGCTCCTGTTGCATAAGCGTCTATTTATAAGCTTCTGTGACCAAAGCAGTTATGACATCAAGAGCATTTAAAAACAGCACCTCTACTTTCACTTCTGGCCAAGCTGGACTAACAGGGATCAGATTTACTCTCCTTCTGGAAACAATAAAAAAACTGAAAAAATTTATGACACAATGGCTTTCAAAGTATTAGACATCAGGCTAAGACATGGGAAACAGTGATCCCTAAGACATGGGAGATAAAGTGAGCCCTATGATTAACCCAACTTATTGCTTGGAAAGAGATTCCAGGTTGCAGGGCAGAGAGAGGGAACCCAGATGGAGCTCAGCAGTTTCCCGGAGTTGAGAAAGAACAAGGAGTCCACAGAGGCCTAAGGTTGGAAGAGTTCGCAGTCATAGACACAGGAGAACTAGACACAGATAGAGCTGCAGAGATTTGCAGAGGGTTCCCCTCGAGTGTCCAGCTGAGTACTAATCAGTGCATGCCTGTGAAGAAACTGCCTGAGGCCAGGAAAAGAACCATTTCAAAGGATTGGAGGGACTAAACCTCAAAACTCACACAAGACCAAGAATAGTTCTTGTTCTCATCAGACAGACATGGTATGGTAGGTTCACCCCCCACCCACAAAGATGTTCATGTCCTAATCCCCAGAACCGGTGAATATCTTGTGTTGCATGGAAAAAGGGACTTTGCAGATGAGACGTGATTAAATTGGGGATTTCGAGATGAGGAGATTATTCTGGATTATCCAGGTGGGCCCAATGTAATCACAAGAGTCCTTAAAATTGGGAGTTAGGAGGGTCAGAGTCAGAGAAAGTGATGTGACAAGGGAATCAAAGTTAGGGAAGATGTGATGACAGGAGCAGAGGTTAGAGAGAGGGAGACAAATTGGAAGATGCTGTGCTGTTGGCTTTGATGATGGAAGAAGGGGCCACAAGCCAAGGAAATCAGGTAGCCTCTAGAAGCTGAAAAAGGCAAGGAAATAGATTCACCTCTCAGAGCCTCCAGAAGGAACCATTTCTGCTGATACCTTGACTTTACCCAGTTAAGCGGATTTTGAACTTCTGACCTTCAGAACTGTAAGATAATAAATTTGTGTTGTTTTAAGCCACTAAGTTTGTGGAAAGTTGTTACAACAGCAATAGGAAACTAATACAAATGGGCATTGGGTAGAGTACTAAGCAAGGTCTTGTCTCAGTAGTGAGATAAAATTACCTTTACAGTAAATATTACATTGGCCCCACCCATCTTAAAAATAAGACTCAAAAGGATCAAACTGTTTCAGAGTAACTTAAACACATCCTAGAACAAAGCTCAAGAATATTTATAGAAATACAATAATATCCAGTACTTGACAAGGTTAAATTCACAATGTCTGACATCCAGTCAAAATTACCAGCAAAGCAATGAAGCAATAAAATATGACCAATAATGATATTAAAAATCAATCAATTGAAACTGACCAAGAAATGACAGATGATAAAGGTAGTAGACAAGGACATAAAACAATTATTGTAACTATATTCAGGGGCAGATTATCCAATAGGCAAGGTAAGCACGGTGCTTACCTTGTTTACCAGATCATCTGTAGTGAACAATTTCACATTTTTTTCACCACTTCAAAGAATCTGCTTCTAGGTATGGCTGGCATCTGTCTCTCTGCCAACCCCACAACACCTTCCTACACAATCAAAGTCTCTTTCCAAATTAACAATCCCTGGCCGGGCGGATGACCCAGTAAGCAAGGTAAACATGGGCTTATTTGTGCATACTTACTAATCTGTAGTGAAATTGTTCACTGTAGGTGATCTAGTAAGCAAGGTAAGCACCGTGCTTACCTTGCCTATTGGATAATCTGCTTCTGACTATATTTCATATGTTCAAGAAGCTAGAAGAAAAATTGGACATTTTGAGTAGAGACACAGAAGATAAAAAAAAAGACTGAATTAGAAATCCTAGAGATGAAAACTACGATGTCTGAGATGAAAAATACATTGGATAGGATTATTTTCAGAATATTCATTGCATTAAAAAAAGACTAGTGAACCTAAACCACCGCAATAGAAACTATCCAAAATGAAACAGAGAGAAAAAAGAATACAAAGAAACGAAAAGAGTATCATTAATAGTTCCTTGGGTCTAAAAAGCTTGCAAGCAATCATCCAACATAAAACAATTGGTCTCTCTTTGCCTGGAGCAACAGAGGAAGAAGGAGAGTCAGGAATAGGAGGAGGAAATGTAATGTGCAGGGCTAATTGCCTCCATCAACAACCGCCTCCTTTGCCACAAGATCAGAAGAACTGGACGGGGCACAGCTACCACTACTGGACATTTTGATCAAAGATTCTATAGAAGAATCTTGATCAAGAGAGGGAAACGCAGAACAGAATTTCTGATTCTCATGGACTTCAGATTTCTGGAGCCATGGAAACTGGATGAACCCCTAAAACTATTGCTTTGAGAAAATCTTTTTTTTTAATTGTTGTAATTAAATGAAGTTTACCTTTCAAGTTAGTCTCCCATACAAAATTGAGAAAATCTTTAAACCTTAAACCAAAAATATCCCCTGAACTCTTCTTAAAACAAAACAATAGTTTAGCTTAACTAGTAAGGAATATCTGCCTTGAGCATTGTGCTCTTTTAAGATCTATCTATATAGGTTCAAACTGACAACAGCAACTCTAGACACTAGATAGGAAACTTAGAGGGAAGTGAGTTTATGTTAATGGGGGAGGAATAACTCAGAAAAGGAGGGTGAGAATGGTTGCACAGCTCAAAGATTGTCATTAATGTCACTGAATTGTATATTTAGAAATTGTTAATTGGTGTATGTTCTGCTGTGCATATTCTCAACAACAACAACAAAATAAAATAAGTTGTTTGAAAAAAAAGAGTATAATTAAGCTGTGGGAAAACTTTAAGGAGCCAAATGTAAGTGTGGAGCCCTGGCAGCTCAGTGGTTAAGAGTCTGGCTGCTAACCAAAAAGTCAGTAGTGTGAATCCAGTGTGGAAAACCTATGGGGCAGTTCTACTCTGTCCTGTAGGGTGGCCACGAGTCAGAATCAACTCGACGGCAACAGGTTTTTGGTTTTAATGTAAGTGTACTTGGAGTCCCTGAAAAGGGAGAGGGACAGAAAAAATACTTGAATACACAATGGTCAAAATTTTCCAAATTGACGAAAACTATAAACCCACAGATTCAAGACGTTCAATGAACCCCAAACACAAGAAACATGAAGAAAATTACACAAAAAAAATCATAATCATGTTACTTAAAACCAGTGACAGACTATCTTGAAGATAGTCAAAGAAAAAAGACACACTTAGGTAGTCAGCAAAAAGATATGGATGACAGCAAATTTCTTGCAACAATGAAAACTAAAAGATGAGATACAACCAATTATAAATAAACTCTTCTGGAAAATTGAAGAGAAAAGAACACTTACCAACTCATTCTCTAAAGTGAACATTTTTTTTGATAGCAAACCCAGATAAAGATATTACAAGAAAGGAAAACTACAGACCTATACAATATATTTCATGAACAACACTGATACAAAAATTCTTAAGGAAATTTCAGCCAAATGAATTCAACAACATATAAAAAATATAATACATCATTACTAAGTAGGTTTTATGCCAGGAATGAAAGGTTGGTTTAATATTCAAAAATCAATAAATGTATAAGGGCATGTATGCAAAACCAATAGTCAACATTATACTCAGTGGAGAAAGACTGAGAGCCTTCCCTTTGAGAATGGGAACAAAACGAGGGTGCCCGTTATCACCACTATTACTTGCTATTGTACTGGAAGTCCTAGCCAGAGCAATAAGGCAATAAAGAAAAAAAAGGTATCCAAACAAGAAAGGAAGAAGTAAAACTATCTCTATTTGCAGGTGGCATGATCCCATACATAAAAGGCCCTAAAGATTGCACAAGAAAACTGCTGGAACTAATAGAAGAATTCAACAACTTTGCAGAGTACAAGAGCAACACACAAAAATCAGTTGGATTCCTTTACACTAAAAAAGAGTACTCCGAAAAAGAAATCAAGAAAATAATGCCATTTACAATAGTCCCCAAAATGATAAAATATCTAGGACTTAACCTAACCAGGGACATAAAAGACTTATACAATGAAAATTATAAAACACTACCACAAGAGACTAAAAGAGACCTACAAAAATGGAAAGGCATCCAGTTATCATGGATTGGAACACTTAATATAGTGAAAATGTCAGTTCTACCTAAAGCAATCTACAGATACAATGCAATCCTGATACAAACCCAACAACATTCTTTATGAAATGGAAAAACTAACAACCAACTTCACGTGGCAAGGAAAGAAACCCCAAATAACCAAAGCAATATTGAAGAACAAAAACAAAGCAGGCTTCACACTCCCCAATATCAACACATACTATACAGCCACTGTAATCAAAATAGCCCGGTATTGGTTCAAGGATACTCACATAGACCAATGGAATAGAATTGAGAACTCAGACTTAAACCCAGCCATCTATGAACAACTGATTTTCGACAAGGGGTCAAGGTCCATTCAATGAGGAAAAAACAGTCTCTTTAAAAAATGGTGCTGGCAAAGCTGGATATCCACCTGCAGAAAAATGAAACAGAAGACATACCTCACACCATCTACAAAAGCTAATTCAAGATGGTCCAAAGACCTAAATGTTAAAGCTACAACTGTAAAATTCTTGGACGAAAACATAGAGAGAAAACTACAGGACCTAATTTTTTGTAAAAATAGGATAACAAACATAACAACAAATGCATGAATAGAAGACAAAATAGATACATGGTACCTCATAAAAATTAAAAACTTATGCTTATTAAAAGACATTATCAGGAGACTCTGGCAAGATGGCGGTCTAGGCAGAAGCACCACGCCGCCCCTCCACAGCAAAGATCCGAAAAACTAAGCCAAACAGAGAATCAACAATCCTGAAACCCTAGAACATCAAATGAAGAGATAAAGAACTCAGCCGAACACCAAACGGA
>NW_004443982.1:7209925-7213099 GCF_000243295.1 Trichechus manatus latirostris | reverse complement strand
GTCATAAAACAGCATGTGTGTTACTGTTACATGAGAAACTATCTGTTCTGTAAGCCTTCACCTGAAGTACAATAAAATATTAAATAAAAAAAAAGACATTATCAAAACAGTAAAAAGAGAACTTACAGTATGGGAAAATATCTTCAGAAATGACATATCTGATAAGAGTCTAATCTCCAAAATTTATAGAAAACTTCAACAACTCAACAACAAAAAGACAAACAACCCGATTATAAATTGGGCAAAGGACATGAACAAAAACTTTACCAAAGAAGACATCCAAGCAGCAAACAAACACATGAAAAGATGCTCATGATCATTAGCCATTAGAGAGATGCAAATCAAAACTATAATGAGATACCATCTCACCCCAGCTAAAATGGCACTGATTAAAAACAAAAAACATAGCAACAAATGTTGTCGAGGATGTGGGGAGAAATTGGAACTCTCATCCATTCTGGTGGAACTGTAAAATCGTACAACCACTATAGAAAATGGTATGACGCTTCCTCAGAAAAGTAGTAATAGAAATACTTTATAATCCAGCAGTCCCACTCGTAGGTATATACCCTAGAGACCTAAAAGTAGTGACATGAACAAATACATGCACTCCTATGTTCATTGAAGCTTTATTCACAATAGCAAAAAAAAAAAAAATGAAACAACCAAAATGCCCATTAGCAAATGAATGAATAAGCAAAATGTGGTACATACACACAATGGAATACTACACAATCACAAAGAACAATGATGAGTCTGTAAAACATATTATAACATGGATGGACCTGGAGGGCATAATGTTAAGTGAAATAAGTCAGCACATAAGGACAAATATTGTATAATCCCTCCTTTATAAGAAGACAAGAATAGACATATATAAAGAGACCATTGTTCATTGGTAGTTACCAGAGGAAGGAAAGGAGGGAGGGAGAAGCATGCCCTAGATTGTAGATGCTTATTATTTTTGCTGTTGGGAAAAGTGGCACCAAATGTGTGCAGTGAGCACAGCATGACCAAAGCAAATGATGCCACTGAGAAACAATCATGAGAAAAGGATGCCTGTACCAAAGAATTTTATATATATTAGAAGGCAACACTCCAACAAGAACAAAAAGTGAGTCTAGGATCACATATGGATGGGTATAGGCATATACATATATGGGTATGTGCAGGTGTATTCATATGTGAGAAGAGAGAACTATCTATAAGTACGTGTAGATACAAATATGTGTGGGCAGGCACATAAATTCATTGAAGACACAACTACAGATACTTCTCAGACATAACCAAATACTTACAGAGATCTGTTTTCTAAGTTTGAAAGCTTAGGACCATAGTTTCATGGGACATCTCAGTCAATTGACATAATATAACTCACAAAGTTCATGTTCTGCATCCTAGAGAAGTGAGTAGCATCTGGAGTCTTAAAAGCTTGTGATTGGCCATCTAAGATACAACCATTGGTCTCTACTCATCAGGAGCAAAAGAGTAGAAGGTAACCAAAATGACAGAGAAGAAATAAGTCTACAAGGCTGATAGCCTACACAAACCACGACCTCAACTACGCTGAGACCAGAAGAACTAGGTGGTGCCCAGCTACACCATTGACCAATCTAACTGGGGATGCAATAGATGATCTCTATTAGAAAGGGAGAAAAATGAAGAACAAAGCTCAAATTCTTAAAGGCCAGATAACCGGACTACCTGAGACCAGAAGACTCTCTGAGATGATTGCCCTGAGACGATCTTTTAACCCTGAACTAAAACTATCCCCTGAAATCACCTTTTAGCAGAAAAGCACATTGACACACAAAATAAAGGATATTACCTGTTTGATCAGTGCTCTACTAAAAATAAATCTGTAAGAGTCCAAAAGGTCAACATTTAATCCAAAGTAAAGATGAGAAGATAAAGGGGCAGGTAAACTAGAGTACTAGTAATGGAACAACCAGAACACAATTAAAGAGAATGTTGACACAATGTGGAAAATGTAACTAATGTCATTGATAAATTTGTATGGAAATTGCCAGATGGGATCCTAACTTGCTGTGTAAACTTTCACCAAAAACATAATAAAATACCATTTTTTAAAAAATCAATAAATGTAATTTGCCAAATTAACAGATTAAAGAAGAAAACAATATACAGTGAAACTTGTGAGAGCTGAAACTCAACAAGACTTCCTTGTTTTTCCAGGTCGTGAAAGTTTTCTGCCTTTGACAGGTGCAGTTTTACCACTTTTCTATTGCTCTCTACTAGTGGAAAATATTTGTGTTTTCCTTTTCAGATAGGTTTCTACCTTACACGGGTTCCAGTTTTCACAGGTTTTACTACATAAAAAGAGAAAATTAAGCAAGCAACAAAGCAAGCTAGCGCAGATGGGGTATGAAAGAGGCCAGGCCACATGAGATTTCCAAGGAACCAAGAAACAGAAGCTGAAAAGAGACAAGGACCTTCCCTCACAGCCAACAGAGTGAAAGCCTTCCCCTGAAGTCAGTGCGCTGAATTCGGACTTCTAGCCTCCTAAACTGTGAGAAAATAAATTTCTGTTTCTGAAAGCCATCCACTTGTGATATTTCAGTTATAGCAGCACTAGATCACTAAGACAGGGGGACCTAGCTGTATCAGTCATTAAAACACACTTTAGGGGTCTATAATTAAAACACTGTAGTACTGATTCATAAATACGCAAATAGACAAGTGGGAAAAAATAGACTCATAGCGACCGTATGTACAACAGAAAACACTGCCTGGTCCTGCGCCAGCCTCACAATCATTGCTATGCTTGAGCCCATTGTTGCAGCTACTGTGTCAGTCCACCTTGTTGAGGGTCTTCCTCTCTTTCGCTGATCCTCTACATTATTGAGCACAACGTCCTTCTTCAGGGACTGGTCCCTCCTGAAAACATGTCCAAAGTACATGAGATGAAGTTTTGCCATCCTTGCTTATAAGGAGCATTCTGGCTGTACTTCTTCCAAGACAAATTTACTCGTTCTTCTGGCAGTCCATGGTATATTGAATAAAGACAGACTGTTTAATAAACAGTGCTAGAACAACTGGGTAAGGAGCCCTGTAGTGCAATTTTTTTTTATATTTTATTGTACTTCAGGTGAAGGCTTACAGAACAAATAGTTTCTCATGAAACAGTAGTACACATGTTGTTTTATGACATTG
>NW_004443982.1:7185409-7201559 GCF_000243295.1 Trichechus manatus latirostris | reverse complement strand
TACCCCCGTTTGCTGGTCTCCGATAGGAGTCCAAGATGGTGGCTCCGTGCTGCGTTAGCTGGTAGGGGACTTCTGCATGAGTCTCTCCTCGCTCTCCGTTCTCAGTAAGTATTCTCACTCCATTTGGTGCTCGGCTGAGTTCTTTACGTCTTCATTTGATGTTCTAGGGTTTCAGGATTGCTGCATTCTCTGTTTTGCTTAGTTTTTCGTATCTCTGCTGTGGAGGGACGGCGTGGTGCTTCTGCCTAGAGCGCCATCTTCTGTAGTGCAATTTTTAAGTGCTTGGCTGCTAACTGAAAGGCTGTAAGTTTGAAGCCACCCAGCCGCTTTGAAAGAGAAAGACTTGGCTGTCTGCTCCTGTAAAGATTACAGCACAGAAAGCCCTATAGGGCAGTTCTACTCTGTCACATAGTGTCACTATGAGTCAGAATTGACTCGATGGCATCTAACAACAACTGGACATCTAGGTAGTCATTTTGAAAAGGATGAAATTGGATTCATTCCTTACGCCATAAACATCATACACAAGAATGAACTTCAAGTAGATCGAGAGTCCGAATATAAAAATGAAACTATGTAATTACTAGAAGGAAACATGAATGTTTAACTTCGGTGTAGGGCAAAGCTTTAACTATGTATGACTCAAAATGAAGAGTCAGTAAAAGAAAAGATCAATAAATTTGACTACACAATATTAAAATTCTTTGTATGTCAAAAAGTCCATAAACAAAGTTAAAAGACAACAGACAAACTGAGAAAAAAATTCACAACATGTACCACAGACAAAGATTAATATACCTAATACACAAAAATTCTTAAAAATTGAGGAACAAAAAGCTAAACAATCAAAAGAAAAATGGAAAAAAGACATACCAAAACCAAACCAATCCACTGCTGTCCAGTCAATTCCAACTCAAAACAATCCTGTGGGATAGAGTAGAACTGCCCCTTAGGGTTTCCAAGGCTGTAAATATTTATGGAAGCAGACTGCTACATATTTCTCCTGCAGAGTGGCTGGTGCGTTCAAACTGCTGAGGTTTAGGTTAGCAGCCAAGCACTTTAACCACTGTGCCACCAGGGTTTCTGAAAAAAAAAAAAAAAACATGAATAGACAATTAGCAACAATAATAAAGATATAAAAATGGCCCTTGAACATATTAAATGACGTGCAAACTCACTCATAATTAGAGAAATGCAAATTAAACAACACTGAGATACCATTTATTAGATGGCAAAAATTTAAAAGTATGGAAACATAGTTTGTGAGACTGTGAGAAACTAGGCACTCTCATACATTATTGGTAGGAACACAAATTAGTACAATCTTTTCGGAGGAAAATTTGGCAATACCTAACAAAGCTATTTATGCATTTACCTTTTGACCTAGCAACTCCAGCACTAGGAAACTCTCCTAAAGTTATACCTCCAGAAATACAAAAATGCTTATGCACAAGATTATTCACTGCAACTTTGTTTGTAGTTGCAAAATATTGGAAAGAACATAAATACTAATACATAAGAGAGTGGTTGAATAAACTATAGTGTATTTACACAATGGAGTGCCATGCAACTGTTTAAAAAAAAAGAATGAGGACGTTCTCTATGAACTGATTTAGAGTGAAAAAAACGAAGTTCAAAAGAATATGCTACACTTCTTGTAAGAAAGAAGTAGATATAAGAAAATGCTCATATATCTGCTTTTTTGTGCAAAAGAAATATGAGAAGGATAAATAAGAAACTAAAGATTCTTATCAATGTCCTTTATAGTGTAAAGGTGGATGTCTACGCTATGAATATAAGAAAAAGGCAAAGGTGTGGGCACAAACCTTCTTAAGGTACAGAAAAACCGCTGTATTTCTGGTATCTGATCACTGACAGACAAATCTAAATGAAGTTAGTCTAGTCAAACATGACAAACTTGCAAGGGTTTAATGAGAGCCGACATTACCTCAAGACCTGAACCAGGTGACATCAAAAAGACAGATGAAAACTCACCTTTACTGAGAAAGAAATGACCATTCTCCAAAAGCCCAAAGGTCTTCAGAATTCCAGAAACACCTTGCTTCTGCTGTGTCAGGTTGACCATCCATGGACGCAGGTACTGAACAGTAACAAAGGGTCAAATGCCTAATGGCTAGGATCTTGTGCTACTATCTATGCACTGTGTTGATTACTTTCTTACCAACTTCCTGTTGTTGATCTTGGAGTTATACCCTCATGCTTAAAAGCCACTTCAAAAGATGGATTACTCGAATATCTTTGTTCTGCCTTTTATTTTTTCATTCTGGAGAATTTTCCTTTTATCATTGTATTGCTGCACCAGCTATCACGCTTAATCCAGTTGGAAAATATATGCTTTGCACCTAATGCAATACTGTGCACATACTTTTGGCTTCTCAACATTTTTACCTAGAACAGCCATTTTAATAGTGGAGTTCAGTAACATCACATTTACTCATAATTGCCTCCATGTTAGATAAATAAGTGTTAAGTGCTTTAGGTAAGCCAAAGTCAGAAGACAGGCAATAATTTCAGACTATCAGAGAAATGGTAATTATTTTCATATCAAGTGGGAAAGGGACAAAAAAAATAGTAATGGTAGTAAACAGCGTGTACATCCTTTGGAAAGGAAGTAGCTCTGTAGGTAGAGATTGTGAAAGTAGGGAGGGGAAAGAGGGTTTCTTTTGTGGCAGAACAGTTCTAATGTAGAATGATCATGAAATGCTTTTATTGTGAAGCCAATTGATGTCATATCTGGGAAGTCATATCCTGTTTTAGCCTGGGTTCCCTAGATTCTGAGGAAATCTTATGTTGTTTTTGTTGTTGTTAGCTGCTGTGGAGTTGGTCCCTGACTCATAGCAACACCATGCACAACAGAAGGAAATGCTGACCACTCCTGTGCCATCCCCATAATCAGTTGTGGATTGGACCACTGTGATCCATCTAGTTTTCATTGGCTGATTTTCTAAAGTAGATGGCCAGCCCTTTCTTCCTAGTCTGTCTTAGTCTGGAAGCTCTGCTAAAACCTGTTCAGCATCATAGCAACACACAAGCCTCCACTGACAAATGGGTGGTGGGTGTGCATGAAGTGCATTGGCCAGAAACCAAACCCAGGCCTCTCGCATGGAAGGCAAGAATTCTACCACTGAACCACCACTGCCCCCCAGGGAAGCTTATGTATCAATGCATTATTAAAGAGGATACAATCCCAGGGAAGCAAGAGTGAGGGAGGAGGGAAAGTGGAGAGAGGAAGGAGGAAACACGTATACAAGGTGGTATGTTCCTGAGCTGGCCACGGCTTCTCAAGAAAATCCAGCTGGTTCTTAGTTATGTGGGAAGTTTCCAGAGAAGCCACACAGAGAAGCTCCTTCCTATCTCCGCTCTCATTAGTCAAAGTTCACCCAACAGTTTTATTCTTCCCAACTCAGAGCAGCTGCCAGGGAAGCCAGGGCCTTCTTCAGTCACTTGGTCCAGTGAGGTCATAGCTCAACACTGGAGCTGCTATGGCTCCTGGCATTATAATCATGGTTGAAGCTATGACCATATCATGGTCCTTGACCCCATGGAAGGCTGAGACAATCAGTGGTATTAGGAGACCAGGCAAAGGTGTTGTTAGTAGGGGCTTTCAGACAGGTTACTCTAGCCAGGAAGCAATATGAGCAGCCAAAGTCCTGGGGGCATATGGTGCCCAGCAGATGAGGATGGAGGCACACAAACTCACTCTGGTGCATATCCTAATTACACTGACATGAAAGCATGGATAAATTCTTTACAAATACATTTTCTCATATTTGTTAACATGTTCATTGTGAAAATATGGACAATTCTGAAAACAGAATATTAAAAACCAAAATCAGTTGCCATGGAGTTGATGTCAACTCATGGCTACTCCATGTGTCAGAGTAGAACTGTGCTCCATAGGGTTTTCAATGGCTGGTTTTTCAGAAGTACATGACAAGGCCTTTCTTCTGAGGCACTTCATGGTGGACTTGAACCTCCAACCTTTCAGTTAGCAGCTAAGCATGTTCCATTTGTACCACCCAGGGACTCCAGAAGAATATTAAAGCTACATGTAATTCTGCTATCCAGAGATAATAAGTCTTAATATTTTGCTCTATTGCTCCCCACTCCTGATGTTTCCTTTCATCTATTCATACTGTCATGTCTCTTTCTGCTCCCTCACTCCCTCCTCCTCCATGGAGGTAGAGACTTGTCTGGTTGGTGAGTTTGAGCCAAGGTTTGGGTGTGCATAACTCAGCTCCCAACTTTTTCCTTCCTTGGCATCGGTTGACCAGACCATATGTGAGCTTGGCCTTGAGAAGTTTCTGGTCTTCACGAAGCCCATAGAGGTATAGGTTCCAGAAATACAACAGCCGCTTCAGTTCAGAATCTGCTGAGGGCAACTCTCCAGCAGAAACAAATATAGGGATGAAGAAGACACCTTCTTAGAAGGCAGGTTTCTTAGGCCTCAGCAATCCCACAGCAAGAGGCAGTGGCCACAGTCATTGTAATGCATGCCTGAAAATGCTCACCCATAGGAGAGTGTGGGAGTCTTGTCACCAGAGAGACATTGCCTGCATGCAACACAGGGTTCAAGACATACAGGGCCAGGGAAAGTGGGAAATAAGAGGTTCCAAATGTGTTGTTTGGGGAAAAAAAGCAATTCAAAGAAGACCTGGAGCCTGTGGCTGGCATCATTACAAATTCCCAAACTCTGCAAGAAGGCAGCAATATCCAGAATGACAATCTCAGAGTGTGACCCAGGGCTTTTCCCCTAAGTTACAGTTAATATCTAATGTCAAAATTCACCTCTTGGTGGGGGATGTCCCCAGATGACTTAAAGTTCACAGGTCACAGACAATGGACAACTGATGTAGATGACCTGGTGTTTTGGAGAAGCTGAAACCCAGGAAAATGTGCCTCATTCTTCCTTCAGATACCACTGAGTCTCTATTATGTCTTTGCAATGGTAAACTGGTACTAAATGGTACCAAGCATTAGGTTCTAGGATTTAATTTTGCTTGGGAAAATTGTTCTAGGGCTATAGATTGCCTTGTTTTCTAAATGTCATTGAAGTTGGCTAATGTTGTGATAATCTTGTGTTTCCTGCTGACAATTTGGATTCTTTAAAAGAGAGACGTACCCATTGCCAACCCTATAGGACAGGGTAGAACTATCCCATAGGGTTTCCAAGGCATAATCTTTACAGAAGCAGACTGCCACATCTTTCTCCCTGTGGAGTGGCCAGTTGGTTCAAACCACCAGCCTTTCAGTTAGCACCTTAACCACTGTGCCACCAGGGCTCCTAAAAGAGAGACAAAAGAGAGGGTAATTTAACTTCTGAGGTACCAGAAGAATGACACCCATTCCTAGAAAAGGCATCCTAGACCATGGTGTTGAAGGCATTAACTCTATCTGGACATTGAGAATCTTTCTGGCTGACAGTGAGCAGAATAAGAAATTGACAAAGGCTTTAATCTCTGTATTTTAACCTGAAGTTTTAATTTTTGAACTCTTTAAAAGTGGGACACAGAGGAGACATGAATTTCTCCCAGGAAAATTTATATTGGGAGGAAATTTAAATTCAAATCTTGGATATCCCTATATATTTTTGGCATTTTATTATTGGAGTATCTTTATGATGTCATTTAACATCATTGCAGACTCTCTAATAAGCTGGGTAAGACAATGTAGCTGGAAGTAATTTGCGGTGGGAAGTAGAACAGGGAATGAATTTCCAGCCATGAAGCAACCTTGGAATGAATCTAATTAATGTATCATTCTAACCCATCTCATCACCTTTCTCTGGCAAATTCTGCCCTGCCTGTCGGCAGTCAGGAGACTTCTCCACAAAAGCAGAAGTTGGTACTGTAGGAGTGGTTTAGTGAAAATAAGGGTAGGACTGTTTACTTCCAACGAGAGACCAGTCACAGCACTAAGGTTGACAATGGGCTTCCTAGTTCATCAAGTAGCATGAGAGGAGAAAATGTGGAGAATGTTCTCATTAATAGCAAATCCACTGTTGTTGTGCATTTATACCATGTGCTCCAATGTCCATACAGCTAATATTTTAATCTCCATCAGCCTT
Organism: Trichechus manatus latirostris; assembly: GCF_000243295.1. Lineage (NCBI taxonomy): Eukaryota > Metazoa > Chordata > Mammalia > Sirenia > Trichechidae > Trichechus > Trichechus manatus. The sequence goes on along the minus strand of NW_004443982.1, from coordinate 7,195,471 downwards.
CTCTTCTGTCTATATCCATTGGTACAGAGCTCAGGCAAACTGGGACATATGGTCACCCTAGATATGTGTAAAAACACCATTGTAATTCCTTGTAAACGCCATCTGAAATTTATTTTCAATAAATTTCTATTCTGAGGTCCTATAGAAAGAGAAATATTTATCATAAATAGATAGTGGGAAGAAACTTCATTCCTTCTACACCAGCAGTGTCATGAAACAAATGCCAGAACAGTGGAAGAAAAGAAAAATTCAGTCAATTGATTATAATTTACCTACTAGATGTTTTGACTGTACCATTCCAAACAGCTAATGGGAATGACATTTCTTCCCTAGGTAGCCTGCATTCCCTAGTCTTGTTGGATCTAGGTAAATTGCTTTAGTGTCCTCTAGCATTGACTGGATGTAGTTCTTATGAACACTGTGATATGCTGCTCAGACCCTCCTTCAGGAATAAAGAATTTATTCCTCTAGCTACTGAGAGTGCTGCCACTAATAGACCTCAGTTCTCAGTCCCCTTCAGAGATTGCCTCCCCTGAAGAAAACTGCCTCACCCAAGATTCTTCCAAGGCAACCAACATCCAATGCCTGAACAATGCAGGGGGTATGAAGGCCTGGCCCCTTGCCTCAAGTTGGAACAGTTTTGAACAGTCATCCCAGGACCAGAGCTCCCCAGAAGATCAACCAAGGGCTTCAATGAGACTGCATAGCAGCTCAGTTTCTCCCTCTACTCAGTCATGTTTCGTTCCTCTCCCTTCCATAGGCATTCATCCCAAGAGTACTTCCTAATAAATATCCTATATGCTTATCTCCATCTCAGAGTCTGATTCCTGGTGACCCCAACCTGTGACAGTCATCTTTTAGTGTTGATGTTATTTGATTTTGATCCATTCTGCATCAAATGGTCCATTCTGGTCTTAACTTCTCAGTAAAAGACTCAGATTTTTCTTGGCTCACAAGTTCTACTTTCCATGAATATACTAGATAGACTAAAGGACTCTGCTCTTAAAGCTGCCACTTTTTTGAGGATAGAAGTTTAATGAGGAATAATTGAGATATCTGAACATTTTCAACACTCAAACAAAACACAATATGCCTACTACATCTTGGAATCTACTTAATTCATCAGAATTTTGGGGTGCCACTGCTAGTTTCTATATAAAGCAGAAACTGACCTACTCAGGGTGGATTCCTAGTGCCTTGCACAGAGCCACTAACAGAAGAGGTACTAGGGAAATGTTTGGTGAATGAATGAATGGACACCTAGACAGAATGATGGATCAACCCATGCAGTCCCCCAGGGCAGTGCTTAGAAGCCCTAGAACTGAAAATGACCAACTCAAGGTGAGGAGATGGCAGGGAAGAGGAGAAGAATTTAAGGGAATGGGGTGGGGGGCAAAATAGGAAGGTCCATAACGGGGAGACAGGACTGAATAAAACCAAGTCAGTCTTCTACTAAAGAAGGAGAATTGTTCAACCTCTATCTCTGCTTGCTCACTTTTGATCACTTTCTCACCTCCATTCAACCTACTAAAATATAAGATATTATAGCCCTTATTTATTGCTGAATTATTTGTAGAATTGTAAGAACTGTTCCATGGTATCATGAAACTAGAATAGTGCTAGCTAACCCTAAAGTCTTTATATCTATCTATCTATATATGTATATATATATATAATAAGCTTCCTCAGTAGCAGTTGGAATTGAAATTGGAAACATGTGGGCCTCAGGAGCCAAGCCAGGGGTGATGAGCAGGAAGTGGTAAATGAATAACTACCTTATTAGATCATATTCTCATTTTACAATTCCTCAGAACAAAGACATTGGCAGCCACAAGACATGTTATCTAGTGGTATAGTTGTGCCAAAGCCAGTAATAATTGTACCATGCTAAAAGCCTACTCAAATCCATCAGTGGGAAGTGTAACAAAACCTCAGACACTTCAGGATTTCCTATATTTATTCTGGATAAACTCTGACTTAGTAAGGGAAGTTTTGAAAGTGATTTGGGGCATCGACTAACATAAAATATTATAAATGATGGTGCGAATGGATCAGTGTTCTCTTAATTAAAAATAAAATCTATTCTTTGTTTTAAGAGAAAAGACATTTAAGACAAAGGCCTTTAGGGGTCCTTTCAAACTCCCAAATGTCTGACAATGGTTTCAAGTAGCAATGGATCAAAGAAGGCAACCCCCACTACACCACATTAATTATTACACTAGCCTGAAGAAACTAATCCTAAATACGCCACAATATTATTAGCAGAAGCAGCTCTATTGTAAAGCTCTGACTTTTCCCCTAGTGATCATGCTTGATTACAGGTGTAAGAAAGTTTTGTATAGTGCGTATTTTATAGAATCCACTGTGAATGTTAACCACATTTCATCTCATGTGAAGCATTAGGCATTTGTGTAGATATGGTAGAATTTGGCATAAATCACTGACCAGATGATTATAAAGCATGAGGCAAAAACCAAATAGGTAGGCACTTTTGCTCTATAAGATTACTCAGAAGAATCCAGATTCTAATAAAATTATTTATGGTTAAATGTTATAAGGCTATTCAAAGAATGTATAAACAATAACCAACTCCAATTTTTCATGGATGCCATAATTACTTAGGGTTCCTGTTTTTAGCTACCTTCTAAGAGTTCAGGTCTGTTTCAGAAATGGATTTTGGAGAATGCTTAAAATTTGCAATTTTTTAAAGAAACTACTAGCCTAATAATCTACCAATGGATGAGCAGTAGTTAAAATTTAGTAAATTAATAATTCAAGAAGTTCTATTGTTCACAATTACTCCCAGAATAGCTTAATTCAACAATGTTCCAAGTTTACCCTATGACCACAGCCTTGCAGAACAACATTTCAGCTACCTGCATTCCTACACATGAGGGTGGAAGGAAATCATGTAAAAAGTCAATAATGAAGGGAGTAGAAAGAATGTTCAGAACCTGATTTTCGCCATTCCTTACCCTTGTGCTCAGAGCAATGGGAGGGGAGAGAAAGAGAATATGAATATGTCAAAGGAAACTATAAAAGTTTATCCACATTTAGATAACCCCAGAAGGTATATATTTTACAAAGGACGTGAAACTACCCATTCCCATTTCGGAGATGGTCACACCTATTTTGAGTCCAGAATAAACCTGTAACATTGGAGGCATTGGGGAGGAGAGGGAGTCAAAGGTTAATACATACCTGCTACCAGGGTAGGGGGAAAAAAGGGAATGCTATTTGAAGAATAGGGTAATTAAACTGAGTGTTCAAAAGAAAAATTCACAAATATGCTCTTGGGGAAAATACTTGTTGTTCGGTGCCGTTGAGTTGATTTCTATTCATAGCAACCCCATGTGACAGAGTAGATTTGTCCCATAAGGTTTTCTAGTCTGTAATCTTTACAGAAGCAAATCACTAGCTCTTTCTCCTGCAGAGCTGCTGAGTGGGTTCGAACTGTCAACCTTTTGGTTAGCAGCCAAGTTGCTCCACCAGGGCTTCTTGGGAAAATAATAATACAAATGAATATGAATCAGAACATGTGTTCTTTAATAAATTGATGGGAGAGAAATAAATCTCACAAAATTCATCTTTATTCAGAATATATTTTCTCCATTTTTCTCCCAGGCAAATCAGAAACATATGCACCTTAGCAACATTGTTGCCTGTGAGATCTTACCAGAAATACAGCTAAAAATGGGTCCATCTGTACCTTTGGTAATAGAGAGCCTTCCATAACAGCTGAAACTTGTTTGTGTGCTTGTAATACAGAATTTAATCAGGTTTATCATTATGCCTGGTGATGTGTATAAAACTATGCGTACTACTTAAAAACCTAAGTCAGATTTATAAAATTAACTATAGCACAGAAACTCAATGCCAACACAATGAATGAATGAATGAGCACATGAAGTTTTGCCTACATTATAGGAAAACATTTCCCCATATGTATTCTTGAAGCTTATTCTCCAATTTTATCTTCCTAGGCCCAGCAAAAAGCTGATATTAGAACAGAATCTATGATGCTCTATCCCAAGAAAGTACTTCCTTTTAAGTAGAAAATATAAACTTTAGCTTTTTTTCCCCTTTTTTAAATAACAGCTTTTTTGAAGTATATTTTACATGCCATAAAATTCACCCATTTTTAGTGCACAATTCAATGATTTTTAGTATATTTACAGTGGGTGCAACTATCACCACAATCCATCTTTAAGTATATTTCCATCACCTTGAAAAGATTCCTCATACCCATTTGCAGTAGCTCCCCATCCCAACCCTCAGCCCCAGGCAATCAATTAATCTACTTTTTTTTGTCTCTATAAATTTATCTTTTCAGGACTTTTCATATAAGTGGAATCATACAGTATATGATCTTTTGTGACTGGTGTCTTTCACTTAGCATAATATTTTTGAATTTCATCCATGTAGTAGCAAGCATTAGTACTTCATTTCTTTCATGGCTGAATATTATTCCAGTATATAACCATATAAAAGTTGTTGGACATTTGGGTTGTTTCTAGTTTGTGGCTATTATGAATAACGCGTCTATGAATATTTACGTAAAAGTCTTCTATAGACATATGTTTTCATTTCTCTTGGGTAGATACCTATAAGAGCAGAACTGCTGAGTCATATGCTAACTCTATGTTTAATCTTTTGAGAAACTGCTAGAGTATTTTCCAAAGTGGCTGCACCATTCTACACTCCTATCAGAAATATATGAGGGCTCCAGTTTCTCCACATTCTTGCTAACACTTAGTATTATTGTCTGTCTTTTTTTTTATTAAGGGGCCCTGGTGGTTCAGTGGTTAAAGCGCTTGGCTGCTAACCAAAAGGTCACCAGTTCCAACCCACCAACTGCTCCGCAGGAGAAAGATGTCTGCCTTGGAAACCCTATGATGCAGTTCTATTCTGTCCTATGGGGTCTCCATGGATCAGAATCAACTCAAAGGCAGTGGGTTTGTTTTTTCGTTTGTTTGTTTTGTTTCTGTCTTTTTTATTATATCCATTATACTGGATGTGGAATGCCACTTCATTGTTATTTTAATTTGCATTTCCCTAACTACTAAAGAGGTTGAGCATCTTTTTCATGTGCTTACTGTCCATTAAGGAATCTTTTTGTGAAATGTCTATTAAAACCTTTTTCCCACTTTTCAGTTGAGTTGTCTTATTATTGAGTCCTTATAGGGTCACTATGAGTCGGAATCAACTCGATGGCAATGGGTTTGGCATTTTCGGTTTTTATTATTGAGTTGGAGGAGTATTTTATATATTCTGGAAACAAGTTAAAATCATATATTTGATTTACAAATATTTTCTCCCAGTCTGTGGCTTGTCTTTACATTTTCTTCATGATGTCTTTTGAAGTACAAAAGATTTTAATTTTGATGAAGTCAATTTATCATGCTTTTCTTTTGTTGATTATGTTTTGGGTGTCATATGTAAGATAAATTAGCCTAACACAAGATAATAAGACTTTTCTCCTATGTTTTTTTCCTAAAAGTTTTTTTTTTTTTTTTAGTTTTAGTTTAGGTCTGTGATTCATTTTTAGTTAATTTAGTTAATTTTTGGTTATGATGGGAGGTAAAAATCTAAGTTTATATATTCAATTGTCCCAACTGTATTAGTTGTAAAGACTATTCTTACCCCATTGAAATATGTTGGTACCTTTGTTGAAAATCAATTGACCTTAAATGTAAAGGTTTATTCCTGGACTTTCAGTTATGTTCTGTTGATCTATATGTCTTTTCTTATACCAGTACCACACTGTCTTGATAACTTTAGCTGCGTAGTACATTTTGAAATCTTCCAACTTTGTTATTCTGTTTTATGATTGTCTTGGTTATTCTAGGTTTTTGCATTTCCATACAAATTTTTTAATCAGATTATCAATTTTTGTAAAAAAAAAAAGAAGAAAAATTCTGCTAAGCTTTTGATAGGGATTGAGTTGAATCTATAGATCAATTTGGGGGAGAACTGCCATATTAAAAATATTGAGTCATCCAATCAATGAACATAAAATGTATCTCCATTTATTTAGATTTTCTTTAATATCTCTCAGCAATTTTTTGTAGTTTTCAGTGACCAAGTCTTGAAATTTATTCCTTAATTTTTATTCTTTTGGATGTTATTGTGAATGGAATTATTTTCTTAATTTCAGTTTTGTATTGTTCTTTGCTAATTTATAGAAATACAATTAATTTTTGTAATCTTGTATACTACAACCTTCCTGAACTCTTATTAGTTGTGTGTGTGTGTGTAGATTCCTCAGGATTTTCCATATACGTGATCATGACATCTGTGAATAAAGAGAGGCTTTTTCCTTCTTTTCCAATCCAAATGCATTTTACTTATTTTTCTTTACTGGTTGCCCAGGCTAGAACCTACAGTACAATGTTGAATACAAGTGGTAAGATTGGACATCTTTGTCCTGTTTCTGACCTTTGAGGACAGCATTTAGTTTCTCAATATTAAGTATGATGTTAGTTGTCGGTTTTTCGTAGATGCCTTTATCAAGTTGAAAAATTCCCTTCTATTCCAAGTTTGTTGAGAGTTTTTATCAGGAATGGGTGTTGGATTTTTTTCAGGAGCTTTTTCTGTGTCCATTGAGATGATCTTTCGATTTTTGTCCTTTATTCTATTAATATGGTCTATTACATTAATTAATTTTTTAACATTCTGTTTAACCTTACATTCCTGGCATAAATCCCACTTGTCATGGTGTATAATCCTTTTTATATGTTGCTGGCTTTGGTTTGCTAATATTTTGTTGAGGATATTTGCATCTATGTTCATGAGAGATATTGATGTAGTTTTCTTTTCTTGTGATATATTACCTGAATTTGCTACTGACGTAGTGATGGCCTTACAGAATGAGTTGGCAAGTGTTTCCTCCTCCTCTGTTTTATGTAAAAGGTTGTGAAGTATTAACATTATTTCTTTCAACATTTGGTAGAATTTACTAATGAAGTCATACGGGCCTGGGCTATACTTGGTGGGAAGATTTTTATTTACTAATTTAATTTTTTTTAATTGTGCTTTAGATGAAAGTTTACAGAGCAAATTATTTTCTCATTAATCAATTAATACACACATTGTTTTGTGACATTGGTTGCCAACCCCACGAAGCATCAACACTCTCCCCTTCTTGACCTTGGGTTCCCCATTTCCATTCTTCCAGCTTTCCTGTCCCCTCCTGCCTTCTCATCCTTGCCCCTGGGCTGGTGTGCCCATTTAGTCTCGTATACATGGTTGAGCTACGTGTATTATTGTTTGTTTTATGAGCCTATCTAATCTTTGGCTGAAGAGTGAACCTCGGGAGTGACTTCAGTACTGAGTTAAAAGGGTGTCTGGGGGCCATACCTTGGGGTTTCTCCAGTCTCCATCAGACCAGTAAGTATGGTCTTTTAATTCAATTCCTTTACTAGTTCTGGGCCTATACAGATTTTCTATTTCTTCTCTAGTCAGTTTTAGTAATTTTGTGTCCTTCTAGGAATGTGTTCGTTTTATCTAAGCTGTCTAATTTATCGGCAAAAAGTTGTTTATAGTATTACCTTATAATCCTTTTAAATTCATAAGTTTGGTAATGGTGTCTCTTCTTTCATTCCAGTTTTGGTACTTTGTGTCTTCTCTCTCTTTTTTTTAATTGATCAGTCTGGCTAAGGTTTGTCAATTTTGTTGATTTTTTTCAATGCACCAACTTTTGGTTTCATCAATTTTCTCTATTTTTTTCTGTTTCATTGATTTCTGCTATAATCTTTATTATTTCTGTCCTTCTGCCCACTTTTAACCAAATCAAACCCATTGCCGTAGAGTCAATTCCGACTCATAATGACCCTATAGGACAGAGTAGAACCCTGGTGTGCAGTGGTTAAGAGCTATGACTGCTAACCAAAAAGGTCAGCAGTTCTAATGCACCAGCTGCTCCTTGGAAACCCTATGCAGGCAGTTCTACTCTGTCCTGTTGGGTTGCTGTGAGTTGGAATCAACTCAACAGCAATGGGTTTGGTTTTGGCCCACTTTTGGTTTCATTTGCTCTTCTTTTTTAGTTTCTTAAAGTGGAAGGTTAGGTTATTGATTTGAGACCTTTCTTCTTTTCTAATATAGGTGCTTACAGCTATAAATTTCCCTCTAAGCACTGCTTTAGCTATATCCCATAAATTTTGATATGATGTGTTTTTATTTTCATTCTTCTCAAAATATTTTCTAATTTCCCATATGATTTCTTCTTTGACCTTTGGATATTTGTTGTTTAATTTCCAAATATTTGTGGATTTGCAAATTTCTTTCTGTCATTGATTTATAATTTGATTCCATTTTGGTTGTTGAACATACATAAATTTCTGGATGGATGCCATTTTGTTGCTTATTCCAACCAGTATTGTAACCTGAGGCTAGCTGCGATGTTATTTTTCCCTGATTGTTTGCCCTTAATATCATTATTTTTTTTGACAGTTCTCAGGTATAGAATTTTCCAAGTTCTGCTCCAAATAAAGCCAGCACTCTCTAGCTAGGTTGCAGAGCTGCCATTCCTCATAGCCTGCCCCATCTGGGTAGAATTATGGAACTGGGGCAAAAGGATTGGAGAAGTCTCAGGCTAAAACACGAGAGACTGTTGTTGTTCTTACAGGTGTTCATTAATTTTTTATGAATAAACACTCTTCAATTTGTTGTATGCCTTTAGTCAATTTCCAGAGTCTTTTTTTTAACTGTTCTTTAGAGGAAGGTTTACAGAACAAATAGTTTCTCGTTAAACAATCAGTACACATATTGTTTTATGACATTGGTTAACAACCCCATGACATGTCAACACTCTCCCTTCTCAAACTTGGAGGACTTTTTTTTTGGTGAAAATATGCATAGCCGAAGAAACACCATTTCAAAAGTTTCTACATGTACAATTCAGTGACATCAATTACATTCTTCCAGTTGTGCTGCTATTCTCACTAACCTTTTCCAAATAATTCCATCACCATTATCTGCAGCTCACTGCGCCCAGGCTTCCAATCAAAACTTTTGAGTTGCTGTTGTCAGTTTGATCTCACATAAATAATTCTTTTTTTTTTAACCTTAGATGAAGTTTTGCAGAACAAATAGTTTCTCATTAAACAGTGAGTACACATATTGCCCTATGACAATGGTTAACAACCGCACAACATGTCAACAATGTCCCTTCTCAACCTTGGGTTCCCTATCTCCAGCTTTCCAGTCCCCTCCTGCCTTCTAGTCCTTGTCCCTGGACTGCTGTGCCTCATTAGTCCCATTTTGTTTTATGAGACTGTCCAATCCCCGGCTGAATGGTGAACTTAGGGAGGGGCTTCATCACTGAGCTAAAAGGGTGACCGGGGGCCATACTCTCAGGGTTTCTCCAGTCTGTCAGGCTAGTAAATCTGGCCTTTTTTTGTGAGTTAGAATTTTGTTCTACATCCTTTTCCAGCTCTGTCCAGGACCCTCTATTGTGATCCCAGTCAGAGCAGTTAGTGGTGGTAGCCGGGCACCATCTAGTTGTACTGGACTCAGTCTGGTGGAGGCTGTGGTAGCTGTGGTCCATTAGTCCTTTGGACTAATCTTTTCCTCGTATCTTGTTTTCCACATTTTCCCTTGCTCCCAAAGGGGTGAGACTGGTGGAGTATCTTAGATGGCTGCTCACAGGGTTTTAAGACCCCAGACGCTACTCACCAAGGTTAAGAATATAGAACATTGTCTTTATAAACTGTGTTATGCCAATTGAGCTAGATGTTCCTCAAGACCATGGTCCCCACAGCCCTCCGCCCAGCAATTCAGTCCCTCAGGGAGTTTGGAAGTGTCTATGGAACTTCCATGACCTTTCCTTGTACAGGTTGTGCTGGCTTCCCCGGTATTGTGTACTGTCTTACCCTTCACCAGAGTTACCACTTATTGTCTGTTTAGTTCCCCTCCCCAACCCTCCCATCCCTCTTAACCAACAAAGATTGTTTCTTTTTGTGTGTAAACTTTTACATGAGTTTTTACATTAGAGATCTCATACAATATTTGTCCTTTTGTGATTGACTTATTTCACTCAGCATAATGTCCTCCAGTTTCATC
>NW_004443982.1:7156554-7185309 GCF_000243295.1 Trichechus manatus latirostris | reverse complement strand
GAGTTTCATAGTCGAGCCGTGTTTTGCAGCCTTTCAGGAAGAAGCAAATGGCACACGGAGCCAGGTATTTGAGAGAAAGGAGGGGGAGGTGGTGTGAGGTAAGGAAGAATTCTAAAGAAGCAGAAAAAAGCAACACCAGCAGCCAACAAATGGCACTCAGGGAGCCGGCCAGTGCAGGTGGGTGGAATCCAAGTGACACCAGGGTGAAGCTGGTGCTTCCCAGCCAAGAGACTGTGGCTGCAGGAAGCAGAGGCAGCTAAGTGGGAGTGAAGAAGAGTGGGAGGTGGGAAAGCCTATATCGCTGGTTTCCGGTTGTTCTGTCTCCTTCTGGAAGCTCCGTGAAGCGGCATTCTCATACCCCCGTTCGCTGATCTCTGAAAGGAGTCCAAGATGGCAGATCCGTGCTGCGATAGCTGATAGGGGACCTCTGCATGTATCTCTCTTTGCTCTCTGTTCTCGGTCATTTTGTTATTCCATTTTGTGCTTGGCTGAGTTCTTTATCTCTTCATTTGATGCTTAGGGTTTTAGGATTGACATGTGACTCTGTTTGACTTAGTTTTTCTGATCTTTGCTGCCTTCTAGAGTCTTTAAGTGGTTGTTTTTTTACAACTTTGTCCTCTTTCATTATTGTTTTTTAGAGAGGGAATTTGCTGAGCTCTTTATTCAGTCCTTCTAGAAGTCTTATCAAATTTCAGCTTTTTAAATCAATATGACAGTCTAAAGGCCATAGGGCTTTGGGACATTTGGGTTGTTTTGATGCAGTTAGTATTTAAATATTAATAATTTATTTATGACTTTTTTTTACAATGGATAAATTTGTCATAGAATTCCTTTTAGAATTCATTTAAGTAATAATAACAACCATTATTGCCGCTTACTAAGGGGTTTACTATGTGCCAGGCAGTTAACATACTTTATTTTATTCAGTAGTAAAAACCTTCTTATAATATATTATTATTTCACTTTATAGATGTGGAAACTGAGACTATAGGTTAAATTCTTTGCCTAGGATCTCACAATTAAAAAGTCCTAGAGCTGGGATTTGAACCCAGAAATGCATTACTCCAAAGCCACTCCTTTCCATATATTATACTACAGAACTGAGCATTATTAGACATATTTCTCCCCAAGACTTAGCTTCAGCTTACTGGATAAATCTTGGACAAGAGACAGCTTTAGATAATTGCTGCAATTGGCATTTACCTACTTGGTGTGATTTCAGAGGATGAAAAAAAATGTCATGTAACCTAAAATAACTCTTAATTTTTAGTGCCTGCGATTTCTTCTATCATTTGTTAGTAAGTTTGTTTATGAGTGATTTATGCCCTGTCTAATTCAGAAGCCTTGAAGTGACTTAGAATGCCTAAAAGTCTTCAAATGCAATTATTTTAAACTTTTTGGATTTCATACACCAGTGAAGATCAGTTAAAGACTCTCCCAAAGAAATGGAAAAACACACACACAATTTTGAATAACATTTCTGGGAGTTTATGGGCCCCAAATGTCATAAACCCCAGTTTGAGAACTCCTGTTTTAGTAATTGAGACAAAGCCTAGATAAAATACCCCATAAAATACCTTTGTCAAGGATTAGAAAAAACCTACCCACCTCAGCAGAATGCCCTTGTGCAGTTAAAAACTTGCACAGTCATACATAGTGTCCCTGACAAAGATGGCAGGCTTGCTGATGAAGGTTTTATGCTTCCTTTGTTTTCTATCCCTAGTTCTCAGCACAATACCTAGTACATAATAGGTGTCCAATTATGTTTGATTCATGAATAAATGATTGATAGAACATTTTATTCCAAAGTAAGAGATTTGGCTTAAAATGTAAATGACCTGAGAAAGGTAACACAGAGGATAAATTTTAGAGCAAGGGTTAAATCCCTTACATCATTTCTTTTGATAAGAGATGGAGAGGTCACAATGTGGAATTTAAGGGTTTCAAAACAAAATTTTCACCAAGGTTTGCGTCAGGCAGGACCTCAGTCACCTAGTGCCTTTCTAAAGAAACTGGTGAATGAAGAATGTTTAAGAATAATGCACTTGTGGATTACCAAAGAATAAGTAGGCCTTCACAGCTAAAAACAACACACCCTCAGCAATGCTAGAACACCTTGTTGTTTTCCACATCTCCACAAGTTCATTTCGTTTCCATGGAAACTACTGATTTGCATTGACTCATAAAGAGTTTCTATAGGCAAACACTTGGAGAAAGACAAACACAGGCATGTCAGGTCCATGTATTTAGAGATCTCAGATATGCCTGTCCATGGAAGGCTGTCAGGGGCACCCAGTATATCTTCTGGGCCTCAGTTTATTCAGTACTTTGATAGCATTGCTGAATATATTATATTGAGTCTGCAAACTTCTAGTTTCCACAATTCAATTCAACAAATATTTATTGAGGGCCTACTGTGTACCAGATCTGGTCCCAGGAATATAGAGATAACCTCTGTGGTCAATGCAGTATTGATCTCAGGGGAGGCGGAAGGCTAATGGATAAACATGTGTACACTATGAAATTCCAGGTGCTGAATGAGGCTCCTCAACACCCAAATGATGGGTGTCCTGCCTATGTACCACCAAGGCCCTTTGGGGATCTCCTTTGGTAGTACTTGCCAAATTGGTTTAATGGCTAATTTTCTATTACCCTAGGAGACCCGTTTCTCTTATTTACTACTGTACCCCTGACATCTAGTATGAGACCTGTTACAGAGTAGACACATAATAAATGTTTATTGAATAAAATAGGAATCAAAACAAATGAGTTTCTGATGGTAAGATTATTTTCAAAGGGTAAAGAATCATCATTCTGGAGAAAAGGGGACTATGATAGGAGGTGGGGGTTAAAGTAGAACTGGATCTCTCTAAGTTAAGGCCCAATTAGACTGTAAGCCTTCCTTCTCGACAACATTTCTTAATGTTATGTCTTTAACACTTTAGTTTCCTATCCAGTCAGCTGTTTTATTCTGACTGGACTTGCTAGGCTTAAGAACCAATGATGTTTATATAGAATTAATTTAAAAGAAGTCTGTATTTTTCCCCTTCTATGAAAGGAGAGAATGATCCCAGCCTCCTGGTATTTGTGCTCTTGTATAATCCCCTCCCCTTGAACGTAGTTGGGACCTGTGACTTGATTCTAACAAATAGAATACAGCAAAGGTGATGAGATATCAGTTCTGTAATCATGTTACATAAGAGTATAACTTCTGTCTTGATAACTGACACTCTTTATTGCTTGCGTTGATAAGGCAAGCTGCTAATCTGTGAGCTACCCAATGGAGAGGACCAGGTGGTAAAGAACCGAGAGTAGTGTTGAGAAAATAGCCAGAAAAGTACTGAAACCTTCAGTGCAACAGTTTTTGAGGTAATGAATCCTCCCAACAACCACATGAGTTTGAAAGAAGATCCTTCTCCAGTCAAGCATCCCCATGACACCCCAGCTCTGGCCAACACAATGAAGGCATCCTCATGAGATACTTTGAAGCATAAGATAAAGCTAAGCTGTGCCCAGATTCCTGACCCACAGATAGTGTGAGACAATAAATGTGCATTGTTTTAAGCTGCTAAGTTTGTGCTAAATTGTTTTGCATCAATACATAATTAATATAGACGGGAAGCTCATTGTTTTGCATTTCCTTGGAGCAAATAACTTTTGCAGCATTATACTCCATCTGTCAATTTAGTTCTAGGATTTAACAGCAAGAAGAGAGAACAGTAGCCAAAGTAATGGATAATTTTCAAGGTTAATAATAGCCATTAACAGAACTGCTAGAATCTCAGTAAGAGAATAGAAACGTGTAGTCACCAAAAAAAAAAAAAAAAGGAGTGGGGGGAGGGCAAAACTCCCCTTTGTAGATCATGAAAGGAACCCTCTGAAGACTTCAGTTTCTGGCCAAGAAAGAGTAACAGGGCTTGGATTTACCCTGCACACTGAAACAACTAAAAAACAGACAAGGTATACAAAATAACAGTTTGCAAGACACTGTATATTAGACAATGAAGGACATTGATCCATGAGAGATGGGAAACAAAGGAGATGAGCCCTACAATTGCTTGATTTAATGTGTTTTTCAGGCTATGATGCAGGAAGGGGAAATGCAGGCAGAGCCCAGTGGTTTCCTGAATTGAGAAGATAAATCTGTGTCCCTGGGGAGGCTAAAGCAGCTAGATTTCTCATGGAAGAGTATTGGTGAGGAGACAACTGCACACAGAGAGTATTCCAGAGATCTGTAGAGGGTCTCCCTCAAGTGTTTAGCTGAGTAATGATCAGTGCCTGTGTGTGAGGACACTACCAATGCCAGAGAAAGAACCACCAAAAAGGATTAGAGGCAACATTGCCAGGCCCTCACACAGGACTGGGAAATAGTGCTTGTTCCCACTACCCAGACTAGAAAGCCTTAAGATTCATTTTGCATTGGCTTAAGTACTCAGAAGAGTCTTGTGTGAGTAGCGGTGAGTAATTAGTCCTAGACTAAACATGTTATGGTTATGACTATCAAATCTTAAAACTAAGACCCAAAAGAATCAAATAGTTCCCAAGTAACTTAACTGCATACCTGAACAAAACTCAAGAATAATTATAGAAATTCAAAAATATCCAGACACAAATCCATCCACCTACAGGCAGCTGATCTTTGACAAAGGGCCAAAGTCCATTAAAGACAGCCTCTTTAATAAACACTACTTAGAAAACTGGATGTCCAGCTGTGAAAAATCAAACAGGACCCATACCTCACACCATACACAAAAACTAACTCAAAATGTCATAAAAGGGCAAATATTGTATGAGACCAGTATTATAAAGAAACCAGAAAAAGTTTACACACGGAAAAAAAATTCTTTGATGTTCACCAGGGATGGGGGGGTAGGGAGGGAAAATTACTAAAAATATAGAAGACGTGTTGATTTTGGTGAAGAGAAAGGCAATACACAATATGGGGGAAGTCAGCAAAACATGACAAGGCATGGGGGGACACTGAGAGGCACACAAGAACAAAGGGCAACAACAGTAATTATTATAGCATAAACAATTCTGCAACAATAGTATTAACAAACACTAATTTACAAAAGTATACATAGGTAGAGATAGATATGCCAAGAGGTGTGGAAGGGTATAAGGGAACACACTCACCTGCAGATATAGGTTTGGTGGTGGATATTTCTACATAAATAATAGTAGGTGATGCTTATATATCAATATAGACAATAGAGCACACAAGGGCCACAGTCAGGGTAACCTCTTAGACATAACCAAACACCTCACGGGACGAACTTCCTAGGCTCAAAGGAGAAGGACTGTAGGCTCGGGGAACATCTACGTCAATTGGCACAACATAGTTCATAAAGACAAAGTTCTACATCTTACTTGGGTGAGTAGCATCTGGGGTCCTAAAAGCTTGCGAGTGGCCATCTAAGATGCAGCTATTGTTCTCTTACCTTCCAGAGCAAAAAAGAATTAAGAAAACCAAAGACCCAAGGGAACAATTAGTCCAAAGGACTAATGGACCATATGAACCACAGCCTGCGTAACTCTGAGACCAGAAGAACTCTAGATCATGCCCAGCTACCACTACCGATTACTTTGACTGGGATCACTACAGAGGATCCTGGACAAAGTAGGAGAAAAAATGACCACCAAAAAATCACATTCACAAAAAAGACCATACTTACTGGTCTGATAGAGACTGGAAGAACCCCTGAGATTAAGATCCTAAGACACCTTTCTGAACTGGAACTGAAGCCATTATTAGAGACCACCCTTCAGCCTAACCATAGACAGGCCCATAAAATAAACACCACCAACACAAGAGGTACGTTTTCCTCTAGCAATCTATTATTGTTCTAAGGAACAAGACATGAATAAAACTATGCCAAGGCACATCATAAACAAATTGCTGGGGAAAAAAAGTGGTAAATATAAAATCTTAAAAGCAGCAAGAGAAAAAAGACACATTATGTTCAGAAGAACAATGATAAGAATGACAGCACATTTATCACCAGAAATGATGCAAACGAGAAGACAGTGACTATCTCACTTGCATTGTTTAAATATCTTTAAAGTACTAAAAAGAAGAAATAAACCTGTTAACTTATAAATTTATACACAGCAAAAATATCTTTCAAAAACAAAGGGGAAATAAAGACTTTTTCAGATATACGAAAGACAAAAGAACTTATCATCAGCAAACCCACACTACACAAAATATTAAAAGATATCTTTCAGTCAGAAGGAAAATGGAACTAGATGGAAATATGAATCTACACAAAGAAATGGCCAATGCATGGCTAAATATACAAGATATTTTATGATTTCACTATCTTTGAAATATAATTGTCTGTTTAAACAATACTAAAAAAGGTAGGGGGCCTTCCAACATTTGTAAAAAAAATTGTATGACAGCAATAGCACAAAAGTTGGGAGAGGAGAAATGGAAGCATAGTAGTGTAAGGTTCTTATATTCTATGAGAAATGGTATACTGTCACTACAAAGTAGACAATGATAAGTTAAAGATGCATACTATAATCCTAAAGCAATAGAAAATAACACAATACCTAGTAAGCTATCAAAGGAAATAAAATGTAATGTAGGGTAATAAAAAATAATCAGTTAATAAAAAATAGACAGGAAAGAAGAAAAAGAGAAAAAAAGGAGATGGAACAAATGGGGGTGGAGGAGAGAAGCAGGTTGGTAGCTTTAAATCAAACCATATCAGTAATCACATTATATGGTAAAACTTTGAAACACCGCAAATAAAAAAACAGATATTTTTCAGATTGAATAAGGAAGACCCAACTATATGCTCCCTACAAGAAATAAACTTTAAATATAGAGACACAAATAGCGAAGGAACCAAAAAAATACATACCCTCCTAACACTAATCAAAAGAAAACTGGAGTGCCTATATTAATATTAGACAAAGTAGATTCCAGAGCAAATAATATTACCAGGGATAAAAAGGGTCATTTCATAACTACAAAATGGCTAACTCATCTAGAAGACATAGTAATCCTAAACATTATGTACCTAATAACAGAGTTTCAAAATACTTGAAACAAAATTGATAAAACTGCAAAGAGAAATAGACAAATCAACAATAATAGCCTTAGATTTCAATACCTCTCTCTCTCTCAATGATTGATGAAACAAGTAGATATAATATCAGCAAGAATGTATAGATTTGATCAATCCTATTAACCAACTTGACATAATTGACATTTACGGAACACTCTACCCAGCAATAGCAAAATACACATTCTTTTCAAATGCACATGAAACATTTACTAAAATGGACTGTATTCTGGGACATAAAACAGGTCATAATAAACTTAAAAAGAATCAAATCATACAAGTGTGTCCTCTGACCACAATGGAATTAAATTACAAATTCATAGCAGAATATCTGGAAAATCCCCCCAAATATTTGGAAACCAAACAACACACTTCTAAATAACCCATGAGACAAAGATAAAATAAAAGTAAAATTAGAAAATATTTTGCACTAAATTATAATGAAGACACAACATATCAAAATTTGTGGGATGCTGCTAAAGTAGTACTTCTGGGAAATTATATGGCACTAAACTCCTACATTTGAAAAGAAAAATGATCTCAAATAAATGACCCCAGCTTCCACCTTAAGAAACTATGAAAAAAAGAAGAAAATTAAACTCAAAGTCAGTAGAAGAAAGGAAATAAATCAACAACAGCAAAAGCTGGTTATTGGGGAAGATCCATAAAACTGACAAACCTCTAGCCAGATTGATCAGGAAAAAAGAAAGTATAAATTATTACCAATATCACAAATGAGAGAGTGGACATAACTACAGATTCAACAAATGTTAAAAGCATAATAAGGAAATATTATAAACAATAAATTTGACAACTTAGGTGAAATGGAAAAATTCCTTGAAATTTAGATGAAATGGAAAAATTCCTTGAAATTTAGATGAAATGGAAAAATTCCTTGAAAGATACAAACTACTGAAGCTCACTGGAGAAGAAATAGATAACCTGAGTAGCCCTATATCTATTTTTAAAAATTGAATTGGTCATTCAAAGCCTTCCCACAAAGAAAATTCCAAACTCAAATGTTTTCACTGGTGAATTCTACCAACATTTAAGAAAAATAATACCAATTCTACACAATCTTTCCCAGAAAATTGAAGAGAAGGAAAGAATCCCTGGCTCATTCTATGAGACTAACATTACCCTGATACTAAAACTGAACAAAGACATTACTAGAAAGGAAAACTAAACACCAATATCTCCCATAAATATAAATGCAAAAATTCTATACAAAATTTTAGCAAATCGAATACAAGACCAAGTGTGGTTCATGCTAGGAATGCAAAATCAGCTAAACATTGGAAAGTAAATCAATGTAATTAGCCGTATTAGCGAACTAAAAAGAAAAACCATATGATCGCCTAAATAAATCAGAAAAACAATTTGAAAACCCCAATATCCTTTCTTCATAAAACTTTCAGCAAAGTAATACATGACACCAAAAGCACAATCAATAAAAGAGCACATTGATAAGTTAGATTTCCTCAAATTAAAAACTCCTGCTCTTTGAAAGTCACCACTAAGAGAATGAAAAGATAAGTTAGAGACTGGAAGAAAATATTTGCAAATCATATTCCTCATAAAAGACTTATATTCAGAGTATATAAAGAACTCTCAAACCTCAATTATAGGAAAACAAAATCCCAATAAAATTGGGCAAAGAATTTGAACAGACCAAAGAAGATATATGAATGGCAAAGGAACAAATGAAAAGAGGCTTAACATCATTAGTCATTAGGAAAATGCAAATTAAAACCATAATGAGATATCACTACACATTTATCAGAACAACTAAAATTAAAGAGACTGACCATACTAAGTGTTGGTGAAGATACAAAGCAATTGGAACTCTCCTACACTGCTGGTCAGAATGCAAAATGGTACAAACTCTTTGAATAACAGTTTGATAGTTTCTTCAAAAGTTAAGCATGCTTCTATCATATGATCCAGCCATTCCCTTCCTAGATGTTTAACCAAGAGAAATGAAAGCATATGCCCATACAAAGATTTGCACATGAATATTAATAGCAGCTCTATTTGTAATAGCTAAAAAAAAAACAAATATTCATCAGCAGGTGAATGGATAAATAAACTGTGGTATATACATTCAATGGATACTACTCAGTAATATAAAAGAATAAACTATTGACACAAAAATAACTACATGGTTGAATAATTATAAAAATTATTCAAAATAATTAGGCTGAGTGAAAGAAGGCAGGCCAAAAAAGAGTGCATGCTGTAGGATTCCATTTACATAAAACTCTAGAAAATTCAAACTAATTTATAGTGACAGAAAGCATATCAGTAGTTGCCCGGGGATAGTACAGAAGGTAAGAAGGTGTGGAAATAAAAGATTACAAAGGGACAAGAGGAAACTTTTGAGGGTGGTTGATATGTTCATTGTCTTGAGTATGGTGATGGTTTCACAGGTATATGCGTATGTCAAAATTTATCAAACTGCGCAATTGAAAAATATATGCAGTTTATTGTATGTCAAGTATTCTTCAATAAACCTATTTTTAAAAAGAAACAAGC
This sequence comes from Trichechus manatus latirostris, assembly GCF_000243295.1. Taxonomy (NCBI): domain Eukaryota; kingdom Metazoa; phylum Chordata; class Mammalia; order Sirenia; family Trichechidae; genus Trichechus; species Trichechus manatus. Next base: position 7,175,698 of record NW_004443982.1, on the reverse strand, counting down.
AAAAAAATAGGCATTGAACATTTGGGTGGAAAACCAGAGAGGAAAAAAGAGCCTCTTGGTGTGGACATTCAACAAACAAGACAAATATCCATAGTTTATTGGAAGGGGAGGTAAGGTTCAAAACATTTACAGCTATCAAAAGAGGAAAAATATAAATTCCATGTACAATATTAATTGTTACTTAATGTAATTTGTGCCAAATATCATAAATATTTTCTTTATTTAAAAAAGAACCCTCTGAAGTGTGTATCCCTTATAAATCTTAAGCCTGATATAATGAACCCTACACAGAAAAGCATGACCTACCTGCCTATTACACAATCTAGATTTACAAATGTATCACATTTTGCTCCTAGATCATCTGGAGCTCTGTCTTCACTGCATAATTAGTTGGAAATGGGATATATGAGGGTGTCTCCCTAAAGGACCAGCCAAATCTTTGAAATTGAGCTAGATCAAACTCTTAGGCAGGGCTCTGTTTCCCACTGGTGCTAAGTGCTTTCCTGCCAATATCAATTCAATGCAATTATTATCCCCATTTTGCAGATGAGAAAACTAAGGCTCAGGAATAGTAATTTTCTCTGGCTCATCCAGTTGTACCAGAGGGTATCGTAAAGCTCTGTATTAGATAGGATAGATTGTAAAGTCTAGGATATTCTGGAAAAAAGAGTAGGAATTAATGTTTTTGAGGACCAGGTCCTGTCATATGCCCTCTACCCATGTTATCTTCTTTAATGATGACAACTCTGAGGGTAGATTTTATCATTCCTGATTTGCAGATGGGAAAACCAAGCCAGAAATGGGTCAGTCCTGGTGAGTTACCGAGGAGTTGGGGTGGATTTCCAAGGTGATATCCCCATAAACAAGCTCAGACCGGCAGATAAGTTTCAGAAGTTGAAGAGATGAGGACCAGAGAGATGGCAGAGGTACACAGCCTATATCCTGGAACCCAGAGACAATTTGCCAGAAGAGATGGTTTGGCTGTAGCTGCCTTTTATTTTCATTCAAGACCCTCGAGGGCATATTCCTCTATTTCTTCAGGGAATAGTGGTAGTGTCTGACAGCGCTCAATAGACTCATGAAGATAAATCTAAGATTGGGCCTGGACCAACCTTCATTTCCTTCTCTGAGTTTTTTGCCACAAAACTATCTTAAACCCCAGAACAGGAGTACCTCTGTTTAGTATTCACCCTATCCATATCATCCCGCAGCAAATTATATTCATGCAGGAATCCAGCAACTTGGTTTTATTTAATTTTTGCCCAAAGACAAGAAAAGATATAAACTCTTTGGAAAAACAATACCCCAAAAGAATTTTACCTCAGCACTTCTTAGGTTGAAAGATCAAAACTTTATGTCCAAAATGAGATTCTGTGGTTAGCAATGGGAATTTGTAACATATTGAAGGGCATTGTCTGCGTGTAATTGTCTTTACCTGAGAGAGGTTTTGAAGCAGACAATAATCTTCTCTGGGTCTAGTTTTGTTGATTGTTTACAAAAACAATACACATGCTGCAGAAACTTATGTAATAAGAGAACTACCTTATAGAGCTGAAAACAATAATAATAGTAATATTTTTAATGTATACCAAATGCCAGGAAGTTATATATATTCTCTAGATTAATCCTCACAATAATCAGGTAAAGTATCAGTATCTTCATTTGCTTCTGCTTTGTTTCACTTTTCATGAATAGATATGTTTCATGGTGTTATGGATTGAATGTGTTCCCCAAAACATGTTGGAATTCTAACTCCTGGTACTTATGAACATGACCTTGTCTGGAAATAGGGTCTTTGAAGATGTTATCAAGGAGCCCTGGTGAAGCAATGATTAAGCACTCAGCAGGTAACCTAAAGGCTCAACAGTTCGAACCCACCAGCATCTCCGTGGGAGAAAAGATCTGGGGATCTGCTCCCTTAAAGATTACTGTCTAGGAAACCCTGTGGGGCAGTTCTACTCTGTCATATAGGGTAGCTATAAGTCAGAATTGACTTGACAGCACACAACAACACAACAAAATGTTATAAGTTAAGTTAACATGAGGTCATACCAGAGTAGAGTGAGGTCTAATCCCATCTGAGTGGTGTCCTTATAAAAGAGAGGGAGAGACAGAGAAAAGATGGTCATGTGAAGATTCTGCTACACACCAAGGAATGCTTGCAGCTACCAGAAGCTGAGAGAGACAAGAAAGGATCTTCTCCTAGAGCCTTCAGAGACAGCATAGCCCTGCTGAGACCCTGAATTTGACTACTAGTCTCCGAAACCATGAAACAATATATTTCTGTTCTTATAAGCCACCCTGTTTGTGGTATTTTGTTAGGGCTGCCCTAGAAACTAATACACAAAAGATGTGAATAGAACCAGTATGTGGCTGATACCATACAGAATTCTCCAGTTACAAAAGATCATCAAATGCTGCCTCAAATCTAAATTAGCAGCATGGCTCTGGAGAAACCACTTGTACACTTATGCTTTAGGTCTCCTTCTTTCCTCATCTACAAATGAGGTCTCATGGTGGATATTGTGGAAATATGGACATTAAAATTGTTCTTGTCTCTTCAGGAAGCTGTATCTATACATATAACAAGATAGGTGTCACATCTCTATGTAGCCCTGAGGGAGAAGTTGGCCAACTGCCATGTACAGGATTCAGGAAGAGCTGTATCCAGAATCTGAGGGCCCCTGCTTGGTTGAAGCCTTAGAGACCCTTCTCTCTTCTCACCAGTGGTGAAGGCCCATCCCAGGGTCCTGGTGGAGTGGCTGGGGTTTTGCTACCAGTTCACAAACTTAGCAATATTCATTAAATTCTTTAGATGGATTATCTCACTTCATTCTCATTGTAACTTGATGAGATGGGCAATGTATCAGATGAGCAATGGAGTGGAGAGTGGTGGAGTGATTTGTCTAAGGTCACATAGCTAGTAGTGACAGAAATAGGATTCAAATCAGGTCAGTCTGACTTAAAAATCTACACCCTCAGCCACTACCCACACATCAGTATTTCTAAAAGAATGGCTATTTTAGGAATTTCACATCTGGATAACCTAATGACAGATTAAGACCCACAGCAATAGGGTGGTATCAGCTGTACTTGAAAACATGAAGACTATGATGCTCTTCAAGAAAGCCCTGTTTCTTGTGGGTATCCAAGGCCTGTTCCTGCCTGCCCTCCCCCCACTGCTGCTCACACATACACCTGCTGGTAGCACCCTACTGGTTCTGTCTTGTGCTGTCAACTTGTCACCCTTCCCTTCTGATTATGAGTTCTCCTCCAGCTACCTCTAGCGCCCAGCCCTTTACAATCAGTTCAGTGTCCCCAGGACATGACAAGCACAATCCTATGAAACTAAAGAGTACTCATCTCAGACAGTAAGATTAACTGGATGTTGGGCTGTATTGAGCTGCTGGGACCACCATGTTTGAGCACCAGAACCCAGCAAAGAGTAATAGTAAGTGAGCTCTGGTGCTAGGCACTGCGCTTAATGCTGTATATGTACAATTCCATTTAATCCCCTTCAACCACCTCACAAGGGAGGTTTCATAATATTCACTTAAAAAGGAGAACCACGAGGTAAAAGAGGTGAAATAACTATCTGACATCACATGGGGTGTCAGATAGCTCCCATTTGCCTCTCCAGATTCACTCTCCCCCTTGCTCTCTGTCTGAATGAATAATTTCTTTTATAAGGATTAGCACACAGCTGGTTCCTATGAGGCAGATGTTAAAGATGTCCCAAATGTCCAACTTTTCCAAATTGCTGTACCACTCCATCGTCTCTAACATCAACTACTCCCTCTCCCCTCAGTACTCTCCCTCTCATCTTTGGGTTTCATAATTCACTGCAATGTCTCACAGAACTCATGAACTGCAGTTAGAGTTAAGTAGTTTATTAGGGAAGTAACAGGGTACAATTCGGGATTGGGATCAACTTGGAAGTAACAGAAACAACAACTCAGGATGCAGTTCTTTGATCAGGACAGCTTCTTGCCCTCTGCCAATGGGCCCTGCTGGGATCTTCAGCTGCCAGGCCCTACTGGGACCTTCTCCGGCAAGTGTTATGCCTCTTAGCTCCGTGGGTAGGCAAACCCCACTGTAGCCGTCTCATGCCAGTCTCCTGGTTCCTGTCATTTCATGCCGCCGTCTCTCATTGTCTTCCGTGTTATAACTCCTCTCTCTGTGTGTGCTCCCTTTAAACCCAGTGGAATGGCAAAACTGACCAAACCCCTCATTAGGGTTCCATACATCCTATTTGCATAGTACCACCCCCACAAGGGTGTCAAGCACTTTATTTACATTATTAACAAACTATCCAAGCCCCTCCGTGGGCCACAAGCACTTCATTTGCATAGTCCCACACAGTCATTTGATGGGAGTTACAAAGACTATGGCTAGAATGGCTGTATTAAGTAATTCACTGCACTTCAGGCCACCCCCGGCTCTTCTAGCATCGGCCATTTCATATTTGAAGGATTAACTTCCCCCTCCCAATCATTTTACCAGTCCAAAATAGTCACTAAGATTTAGTCTTGCAGTAGAGCAAAGAGTCCTCAGGGGGAGGTCACGCAGGTCTCAGCCACTCAGATCTGCTGCAGGTGTCCATCTGATCTGGTCAAGTTCTCCAAAAGTCATCTCATCTTCACCTTTTCTGGCCTCTGATAAAATGTAACTAAGAGAAGATTATTCCCTTGCTCTGAGTCTGTCTCGAGGTATCAGCATAATGTTAGATTTCCCACTACATAAACCCATTTATTCATTCCTTTACCTTCAGCTATTGTTTCTCCTTCCTTACATTTATCATTTATTTTTACCCAAACTTTACCACCTTGGGAAGGGACATCAGATTCAGCTCCTGTGCTAGTTCAGATTGCTGGTTGCAAGATCAGTCTAGAAGTGCTTCCCCCTCAGTCCACTGTCATTTATGTTAGATAGGGTTACATAGGTACAACACTAGTTGGCTATCTCGACCCCTAGGTAGTATGGCAGTATTCACTGTTAACCCCAATTTTACCACATGAGGGGAAGGTACAATCCATCCCACCAGGCCCTTGGTAATTCTGAGTATAGGTTCAGGGGTATAGTTACAGTCTCTTGCTTTAGGGATTACCCTGCTTCTGGCACCCGCAGCTGCATTCCTGGTCCTGGGATTGCAGCATCTGGCAGGAAAAAAGCAATTTTAGGTGATGTGGGGAAAAACTGTACAGTAGCACCAGCGTCCTCCCCCACCCCTTCTTCCCCAGATCCCCAAGAGAAGCGTAGGAAACTGTCAATCCTCCCTTTGTACCCCTTCTGTTGAATGTGAGCACACACTCATGAAGTCATGTGAGCCAGACCTTCATGCCTTTATCTCCCCCCCCCCATTTTAGATAACAAAAGTTTCAATTGCCCATTCCAATTTTCTATCAATCATTACTCTGAGGAGACAAGCATGTTCCTTGATCTAAAGACCATCTCTTCTGGTTGGAACTTTGAACATCTGCATTCATAAGCGAAATCCAGTTCAGAGCAAGCCATCAAATTGCAGCAATCTACACCAGCTCACGGTGTCAAACATCTTTCTCTTCATTTGGTGGGGTTCTGGTCAGCTTATCCCTAGCCATCCAAGCTAGGTCAATGGTTACCTGCTGTAGGTTCAGGCGTCCACACACCTCCCTGCACTTCACACCAGCCAGTCCCTTCTCTCTCATCCCTAGCCGCTGTAAGCCAAGTCAATGGGCACCACCCATAGACTCAGGAGTCCACACAACTCTCTGCACTTCACACCCCCAGCCCTTTCTCTCTCTCTCTCTCTCTCATCCCTAGCCTCTGTGGGCTAGGTCAACAGGTGCTAATGAAACATGTCCAAAACGCAGCCCATCTCTTTATTGTTGCACCTCTCTCACTTTCACTCATTAAGTGGACCCAGGTGGTCACCACAAGCAAACATACCAGGCTATCTACTGGCTGGCTCCCTTTAACTTCCAGTCCTAGAAGAAGGTTCTTCTGATGGGCACCGACTTTTCCTACCTCAATACACTCAAAGGCAAGCCAATTGCTCAAAATTCACAAAGCAAAAGTCTTTTTTTTTCTGCAGTTCCTTCCTTCAGATGCAAATCTCCTGTTCTTTCAGCAGTTCTGGGTAGGTCTGCATGTCTTTTCAAATGTAAATTTCCTGGACAGTGCTCAGGTTTTTGACCTAAGCCCCCAATACTCTATACACAGGGTATTAAAACCAACAGTCTGTGTTTCTTCCGGGCAAATCCTAGCTCCCCTTTTAGCGTATCCAATCAAGTATCAGTTGAAGGCTGAATTACATGCTCTCCGAAATCTATGATACCCAATATTCATTTCCATCATACGTTTTAGGTCTGTTTTACAACACTAGGTAGGAGAAGCATTTAATATCCATAGTACAGTCAAATAAACACATAACCCAAAACACATAACCCTTTTTAAAACAGGATGCAATTCTTTGATCAGGACAGCTTCTTCTTGCCCTCTAACATTCAGCCCTGCTGGGGGCCTTCTTGGGCAAGTGTTACACCTCTTAGCTCCATGGATCGGTAAGCCCCACAGCAGCTGTCTTACATCAGTCTCCTGATTCCTGTCATCACACGCTGCCGCTGCCATCTCTTGCTGTCTTCCATGTTACAGCTCCTCTCTGTCTCTCTCCGTGTCTCCCCTTAAGCCTAGTGGGATGGCAAAACTGACCAATTCCCTCGTTAGGGTTCCATACACCTTATTGGCATGGTCCCACCCCCATAAGAGTGTAATTCACCTTATTAGCAAGCTATCCAAGCTCCTTGGTGGGCCACAAGCACCTCATTTGCATATTCCCACCCAGTCATTTGGTGGAAGTTACAAAGACTATGGCTGGAAGGATTATATTAAGTAATTCACTGCACTGCACTGTCCCTTTGCCAATTGGGTTCAGACAATGGAAGACCATGCCAGGATATGGGAGGACAGGAAGAGAGTGAGATTGGGGTATTTATGCCTGGCTTCCTCCCTGCAGGGTCATCTCAGGCTGGCTGCATCTCTCAACTGAAGGTCACAGTTCTTGTCAGACACTCCTCTCCAGGTTATTGTAACCACTCCCTCCTCTTATCCTTTCAGGCCCCGTACTATCCCATGGGTTCTCCTATATCCTTCTCACACCTTTATAAATTGTTCCTTTACTAAACCTTCCTGAAATTATACTAATTTGAGTGTGCCTATACTAATTTGAGTGTGCCGTATGTTTCCTGCTGAGACCTTAACTGATATACGTGGTTGTTGAGTGATGCAGGTGGGATTGGAACCCAACCTAGTGTGGGTCCAAAGTCCATGTTCTTATCACTACCCTATTCTTATACCCTAACATCCCAAGACAGGGCAGATCCAAAGAAAACACCATACCTCATGCTCACTCATTTCAATTCAACAAATCTAACAGAACATCTACTGTGTGCTAGCAGTCAGCTGGAATCACACACAAGTTTTTGAACCTTTCTGAGACTTCTTTTTCCATTTCTATGAAGTATGAATAGTATTATCTACCAAAGTCATAAGGTTGTTCTTAGGATAATATAATATTCTGTGTAAGACATGACAGGAAAAATATGTTACTAGTTTTAGTTTCTCCCAGAACCTTCTACAGTGCCTATTCACTGTAGGACTCCAGTAAATGCTATTTGAATATTGAATACATGGATGAATGGATGGATGGATGGATGGTTGGATGGATGGATGGATGGATGGATGGATGGATGGATGGATGGATGGTTGGGTTTTTTACATGTAGACACACTAGAGACATGCAAAGGAGCCCTGGTAACACAGTGGTTAATGCACTTGGCTGCTAACCAAAAGGTCAGTGGTTCTAACCCATCAGCCACTCTGTGGGAGAAAGATGTGGTGGTCTGCTTCCAAAAAGACTACAGCCTTTGAAACCCTTTGGGGCAGTTCTACTCTGTTCTATAGGGTTTCTATGAGTCGAAATTGACTCGATGGCAACAAGTTTGGTTAGAGACATGCAATGTATTAATTTCCTCTTCACATGGACTTTGAGCACTCAAAGGGCAAACCACTTCCCCACTCCTGTTTGTACACCCTTCCACTTTAAGACTGAGGAGGCTAGGAAATAAGATAAAGCCCAAATCTGCTACACTCTCTCAAGGGTCTTCCTCCTGAAAATGAAGGGACCAATAGGGAACAAGTCTGTACTTAATGCAAAGAACTTTACATTGATTTTAAAGCTATCAATGAAACTCTTTTCCAATACTTGGAGAAAGACTCAAAATGTGCTTGAATACTCAATAACTTCAAAGCAGCATTTTAATGAATTACCCCAAATGCAAATTGATCAGGAGCATATGGATTTAATTTATCCTTAAGGACATGCATTTAAACATTTAAAGGAAAAATGTGTCTCTTAAAACATATTCTGGATTTTGTCCAGCATAGAACATTTAAAACAAAATTTCAAATTTTAGATGAATCCAGATCTCTGGTGTGCTCACTCAGTCCTCATGAGGAGATGGAAAGTTATTTTTATTTAAACAATAGCATTCTCAGAAGGGGCTGGGAATTGGATGGCCAGCACTCAAGTCCCAGCCCAAACATTTATTGTGTGACCTTGGCAAAGCTGCTTACCTCTGTGAGACTATGTCTCCCACTTGCAAAAATGTGATACCTTGCATGCTTCATGTGGTTTCTGTGAGGGTCAGATTAGATTATTTATGTTATAGAACTCGGTAGCTATTAAAGTGCTACAAAAAGTAAACATTTATTTAGTGCCATGCACATAGTAGGCACTTTATAAATATTTACTTTACACATAAATATTGATTTTAATTATGAAATAAATGACTTATTTTCTTTTTTGTGTGTTATTTTGCTTTCCATTCTATCATCACACATTCACTTTAGAATTCACCTGACTCTTGCTCATTTGTCCGAACTGCACATAGATGCCCACTGCTATTTTTTGACATTAGTTTTCCACAGATTCCTTGGAAGGAACACTAATCAATCTTTATTCAGTTAACACAAAGAACTTCCATTTTTGTCCCTATAGCATAGTTTATTAAAATATATTCTACCTATAATTCTGTTGATCACTCTGTCCCAGGGCAGAATAAACTGTTCATGTACCTGCCCCAAACGGCACCAACCTGTTCAAGGGCATTTAACATGGTGCAATGCTGATTTATCAGATCCAAACAAGATCTTTGCTGTTTCTGTGGCAGAATCCCTTGACCTAAAGTAACCTCAGGTGTGGAAGGTAGCCATTCAAAAATTTGAGAAGCTATTTTCTCTAGCAGGCTTTGTTCTCTTTCTCTCTGACCCCAAAGACAATTTTTTTTTCATAACAGGCAGTAAAATTTTTTATTAGTAGAGCAGCATTATCAACAAAGTAGAAGAACACTGCTCTTGAGAAATTCAAACATGCTTGAGGACATGGGTACAAGAATATTAACTGTAGCATATTTGTAACAGCAAAAATTTGGAAACATGCTAAATGTCTACCGGTAAAAGAATATATAAATAGTCTTTTATTCATATGATAGGACAATAAATAGCAATTAAAATAAATTAAATAGAGCTATAGGTATCTACACGGATGTTGTTTTTGTTGTTGGGTGTTGTTAGATTTCGACTCACAGTGACCCCATGTGACAGAGTAGAAATGACCCAGCTTTAGGCTGTATTCTTTATGGCAGCAGATTGCCAGGTCTTTCTCCCTGGAGCCACTGGGTGGGTTCCAATCACCAACCTTTTGGTTAGCAGCCAAGTGCTTAACCACCAGGACTCCTTAGGTTTAAAAAATGCTGTGAAAAAAGAAAGTCGAAGAATAAGTTCATTTATGTAAATACACACTGTTGTTGTTGTTAGTTGTCCTCGAGTCGATTCCAACTCATGGCAACCCCATGTGTGCAGAGTAGAACTGTGCTCCACACAGTTTTCAAGGCTGTGACCTTTTGGAAGCAGATCTCCAGACCTGTCTTCCAAGGCGCCTCTGGGTGTGTTCAAACCACCAACCTGTTGGCTAGTAGTTGAGCACATGACCGTCTGTGCTACCCAGGTACTCCAAATACACACTACTTTACATAAAGACCCACTACCAAATACTATGTATTATTTGTGGGTACTTAAATTTGTCCTCAGAACAAAAGCACAGACCTGATAGACAACAAATCCATGATAGTTGTTGCCTCTAGGGAGTTCTAGAGGGGATGAGCACCAGAGAGGAGATTGTTGTTGTTAGCTGCTATTGAAGACCCCAGACCCACGGCAACCCCATGCATCACTGGCTGATTTTTCACAAGTAGATCACCAGGCCTTTCTTCCTAATCTGTCCAAAGACAAAATTTTTGTTGTGTGGTCATACTTATATGTCTGCCACATCTTGACTCTTTCAGAGAGAATTTGTTAACTTACTATTTTGAAATAATTTTAGGTTTAGAGAAATGTAAAAATGGTAAAAAGAATTCCCATATGCCTTTCACCTAGCTTCCACTAATGTTAATATCTTACATAATAATAGCAATTATTAAAACCAAGAAATTGACATTGGTTCAATCATATTAACTAAATTACACATTTTATTTCAATTTCACCAGTTTTTCCACTAATCTCCATTTTCTGTTCCAGGAGCCAAACAAGTATCCCAATTTCATTTAGTTGTCGCGTCTCTTTGGTCTCCTCCAATCTGTAAATGTTCCTCATTCTTTCCTTGTCTTTCATGACCTTGACACTTTTGAAGAGTACTGGTCAGTCATTTCATAGGATGTCCTCCAACTTGGGGTTCACGGATATTTTCTCATGAAAAAATTGAAGATTTTTTTTTTCAAGAATAACACGTAAGTTATGGTGTATCCTTCTCAGTGCATCATATCAGATGTAGTGTGCCGTCCAGTCGATTCTGACTCATATCGACCCCATGTGACAGAGTAGATCTGCCCCATAGGGTTTCCTGGGCTGTAATCTTTAAGGGAGCAGATTGCCAGGTGTTTTCTCTTGCGGAATCACTGGTGGGTTCAAACTGCTGACCTTTACATTAGCAGCCGAGCGCTTAACCGTTGCGCCACTAGGGCTCTTTAGTCAGAGGGTACATGATATCAATAGGTCTTATTACTGCCGATAACCTTGATCGCTTGGTTAAAGTGGTGTCTTCTGAGTTTCCCTACTGTAAAATTACTATTTTTCTCTTTGTAGTTAATAAATACCTTGGGAGAGATACTTTTAGGCTATAAAATATCCTGTTTCTCCTCAAACTGGTTTTGACTAATTTTAGCATCCATTAGTAGATATTTTGCCTGCAACAATTATTAATGTGGTCTTCTAATGGTAGTTTTGTATTCCCTCATTCCTTCTACATTTATTAATTGGAATTCTTTTGTAAGGAAGAGCTGCCCCTTCTCCCTCATTTATTTACTTAATTCAGTCATTAGTTTATATCAGTATGGACTCAGGGATATTTATTTTATTCTGTGGGCTATGATTCAATACTATTGTTATTTATTTTGTTGCTCAAATTGCTCTTGCTTTGGTCATTGGGAGCTTTTTCAGGTGAGTTCCTGTACTCTTTTGACAAGTCTCATACTCTTTTTTTTTTTTTTTTAAGAACTTCCTTATTTTCTGGCACTACAGGATGCTTCAAGCTCATTTTGTGTTTTGACCTGGAATCAACCACTTCTCCTAAAAGCATTGGTTCTTTTTTTTATTGGGAAACAGCCTGGCAGTTCCTCAGAATGTCAAACGTAGAGTTATCATATAACTCGACAACTGCTCTCCTGGCTATATACCCCAGAGAAATAAAAATTTACGTCCTCACAAAACTTATACATGAATGTTCATAGTAGCATTATTGTTTAATTTTGATATCTTAGGGGATTTTTGAGATCTTTTTCTGCAATTAACTTCTAGTTTAATTCCATTATCATTGGAGAACAAATTTTGTATGATTTCCTTATTATTAAATATGCCAATGTTTGGTTTATGATACAGAATACAGTCTATCTTTGAGAACATTCTATGTGCACTTGAAAAGAATATGTATTCTGTTCTTATAGGTTTGAGTTTTCTATAAATGGCATTGGTCAAGTGGTTTGATAGTGTTGTTCAGTCCTTCTGTTCTTTTACTTTATATGTACTTGTTCTATTAATTACTGACAAAATAGTATTGAAGTCCTCAATCATAATTATAGTTTTATCTATTTCTTTCAGTTCTGTCAGTTTTTCCTTTATGTATTTTGAAGCTCTGCTGTTAGGTGCATGTACGTATAAAATTGTTATGTCTTCATGGAGAATTAACTTCTTTATTATTATGTGATGTCACTTTTTCTCTCTGATTAGATTCCTGGTTCTAAAGTTTACTTTTGTCTGATGTTACTGTTGCTACCCAGTTTATTTAGTGTTTGCATGAAACATCTTTTTCCATCCTTTTAACTTATATATTTCTATTTTAAGTGAATTTATTGTAGCAACATATAGGTGGGTCTTGCTTTTTTTGTTTAATCCAATGTAACAATCTCTCTTTCATGTGATGTGTTTAGGCCATTTACATTTAATGTGATTATTCATATGGTTACATTAAAATCTACCATCTTGCTAGCTGTTTTCTATTTGTTCCATTTGTTCTTTTTTATATTTTTTGCCTTCTTTTATATTAATTACACATTTTTTTAATTGAGCCTTTTTGAAATTCCATTTTATCTCCACTATTGACTTATTGGAACCCTGGTGGCACAGTGGTTAAATCACTCGACTGCTAATCAAAAGTTAGTGGTTTGAATCCACTAGCCCCTCTGAGAGAGAAAGATGTGGCAATCTGCTTCTGTAATGACTTACAACCTTGGAAACCCTATACGGCAGTTCTACCCTGTCCTACAGGGTCGCTATGAGTCGGAATTGACTCGACAGCAGTGGAGGGTTTTTTTGGTTTGTTGACTCTTATTATTTACACCTTTTTAAAAAAAATTGTTTGTGGTTGCTTTAGGACTTACAATATACATCATGGATTAATCAGAATATATCTTCAAATACAGTGAAGCCTGTGAGAGCTAGAACTCGAGGGAACTGCCTTGATTTTCCGGGTCTCACAAGTTTTCTACCTTTAACAGGATGCAGTCACCACTTTTCTGTATTTAGTGGAAAATGTTTTAGTTTTCCTTTTCCAACAAGTTTCTGCCTTACATAGTTCCAGCTTTTGCAGGTTTTACTGTAGTATTATATCACTTTATGTGTAGTATATGAACTTGACACTCTCAACTCCTCCCTCCCATCCTTTGTTCTATATTGTCATACATTTTACTTTTGAATATGCCATAAACACAATTTTGCTTTAGCTACTCAGTTTTCTTTTAGAGCAATTTAAAACAATAAAAGAAAAATTTTAATTTTACCTTCATTTATCCCATTTCAAGTGCTCTTTATTCCTTTGTGTCAATCTAAGTTTTTGTCTGCTGTCATATTCCTTCTGCCTGAAGAACTTCCTTTAACTTTTCTTATAGAGTAATTCTGTTGGCAATGAATTCTCTCATTTTTTGCTTATCTGAGAAAGAGTTTACTTCTCTTTCATTTTTGAAAGATATTTTTGCTGGTTTTAGAAATTCTGGATTGAAAGATTTGTTTTTCTTTCAGCATTTTAAAATTGTCACTAAATGCATTCTCTGGATGCCTCAAGATTTTCTCTTTTTATTTTGTTTTCAGCAGTTTGATGATTTTATGTCTGGGTCAGTTTTTTTTTTTTCAGGGGTAGGGATATTTTGGTTTTGTTTTGTATTTATCTTGCTTGGTGTTCTCAGCTTCTTAAATCTGTGGATTAGTATATGTCATTAACTCTTGAAAGTTCTCAGCCATTATTTCTTTAAGTATTTCTTCTGCTCCATTCTCTTTATCTTTTCCTTTTGGGATTCCAATTATGTGTATGTGAGACTGTTTGATGTTGTTTAAAGTTCTTGGGTGCTCTGTTCTTTTTCTTTCTTTCTTTATTTTCTTATTTTCCCCTTTGTACTACAGTTTTAATCATTTCTACTGAGCTATCTTCAAATTCACTGCTTCTTTCCTTGGCTATGTCAGGTCTACTAATGAGCCAGTCAAAGATTTTCTTCATCTCTATTACAGTGTTTTTTTTTTCTTCCCTAAAATTCATTTGATTCTTTCTTATATGTTTGATCTCTCTGCTGAAATTACCCACCTCACTATGCATGTTGTCCACCTCTCCATTTGGACCCTATAGCATATTATTCATGGCTGTTTTAATTTCATGTTATGTAGTTCCAACATCTGTTATCTCTGAATTTTGTTCTGTTTATTTCTTTGTCTCTTGAAAATATTTTTTTTCTTCAATTTTTTGTGTGTCTCATAGTGATCAGTTGAAACCCAGAGGTCTTGTGTGGGACAGTAGAGACCACAGTAAATAGTTTTTCATGGCTAGAGAAAGGCATGCCTTTCGTTTTGCTAAGCCTTTAGTGTGGAAGTTTGAGTTAATCTAGTCAGGAGTTGAGCTGGGTTTGAAGTTTGTTGTTGCTTTATTTACCTTCAGTGCACCGCAGGCTTCAAATTCCTCTAGTAATACCTGTGTTTAAGCTGGGGGCTGGTTTGATAGAGGGTTTTTTTCACAGTTACATCAGCTTTAGGTTTCTTGTACATTGTGTCTGTCTCCATGGTCTTACAACCCTTCTGGCAGTATTCTACTATTACTTGTTACTTAATGTGTATTAGATTGTTGTGGGAGAGCTTTGGAGGGGGTAAGGTAGGTTATCTACTGTTCTTATTAAGCCTCAGTTTTAGGCAGGCATCATATCCCTGGATCTCTGGTATATGGCCTTCTCAGTGCTCCAGCCCTTCCCCCATATATATTTCTGGGCTCTGTAGTTATTGCTGCACTTCCCTCAGGGTTAGGAACTTATTTTTTTTCTGTTCTCTTCCCACAGCCACAATGGATTTTCAACAGTGCTCTAAGGACATCAGTATTTTTTGTCCTTCACATAGATTAAAGCTGTTGTCCTATAGGGGAGACAGAAGAGAAAGGTCTGAGCATAGTTCCCTGCCCCTTCCACAAAGGCCTTCACCATGAGGGATACTTTCTCAAGAGTCTCAGCAAGTGAGGTCCATGGAGAAAAGCTTGCCTTATCTGCAGTTCCCAGGGACTCCAACTCTATCACCAGTCCATACTCACTCTCCTTTGATTTTAGGTAATTTTTTTATATCAGTGTCCAAGAACATTTGCCCCAGGTAAGCAAGTGCTTACATCCTGTCTCTCCCTGCAGGTGCCTGTCTCTCCTTTGATTTAAGGTTAGCTGATAATTCTGCTACTTCAGATCTCTCAAGAAGATTCACCTACATGTAGTTTATCTGGCTTTTTTGTTTTAAGAGTGGGAATTACTCTCTTTCTAGTTTTCTAATTCCTGTATTGTTGTTGTTAGTTGCCGTGGAGTCAGTTCCAACTCACGACGACCTCGTGTGCAACAGAGCAAAAACATTGCCTAATCCTGCGCCATCTTCAGATTGTTGCTATGCTAAAGTCCATTGTTATGACCACTGTGTATTTTGAGTGACTTCCAACTTTGGGGGTTTATCTCCTAGCACTATATCAGACAATATTCTATTGTGATCCACAGGGTTTTCCATTGTCTAATTTTCAAGTAGATTGCCAGGTCTTTCTTCCTAGTGTGTCTTCCTCTGGAAGCTCCACTGAAACCTGTCCACCATGGATGACCCTACTGGTATT
Organism: Trichechus manatus latirostris; assembly: GCF_000243295.1. Taxonomy (NCBI): domain Eukaryota; kingdom Metazoa; phylum Chordata; class Mammalia; order Sirenia; family Trichechidae; genus Trichechus; species Trichechus manatus. The sequence continues at coordinate 7,160,001 of NW_004443982.1, read as the reverse complement.
TGAAATACTGATGGCATAGCTTCCAGAATCATAGCAACATGAAAGCCACCACAGTATGACAAACTGACAGACAAGTGGTGGACATCTCTGTATAGAATGGGAAATCCCTCAAGGAGATGTCAATGGCAATTTTTAAATAATGTTATAGCAAATGGTGTTACAGTACCAAAGGCACTAGAGTTGCAGCTCCAGGTAAATGGTGTTAAAGCATTTCACACAAATGATTGTTTGAGTCAGTCTCCTATGTAACAAAAGACAAAGAGGGGAAGATTGTATTGAACATTTACCTCATGGGGAAAGATATATAGCATTTTCTTGTCTAACCCTTAAGGCTGCAGGAACTTCCCTGTATCTCTGGGCCTTTGCTTGACCTTCTGCTCAATAACAAGAAGGTCAGAATTTGATTCAATTGTAAATTCACAAGGTGTACATTTTATTTAGTCCATTGTATTTTAAAGAATTATGTCTATTTCTTTTAATCCCAAGGCAAGTAGAGAAGCAGCCCTTAAATAATTAATAGTAATAAGTAAACAAGTGTTGCTTGGGTGTCTTTCACCACTGTGCCTCCAAACAGTTGCAGTTATGGACCTTCCTGCACTCACTTAATCCATTCAGCAGTCAGAGCCAGACGCTCTCTTTAGTTACAGGCTAAATATTCTTCCCTCAAAACGCATGTGACCTCATGGTGGTTCCCAAACCTGACTACACATCAGAATTACTTACTGAGCCCATGCAGAGATTCTAATATAGTAGATCTTGAGTGAAGCCTGGGAATCTGTGTTTATAATAAGTTCTCCCAGATTATTTTGACACAGCTGGTTTGTCTTTGGAACAGAGAAACCAGAGACAGAGAAGTAACTCTCAAAAACAACTTCTTCTGCAGCCTGGATCTTTAGTTCTTGGTTCCTTATATGGTGTGTGTCTTAGTCATCTAGTGCTACTGTAACAGAAATTCCACAAGTGGATGGCTTTAACAAGTAGAAGTTTTTTTCTCTCACAGTCTGGTAGGCTAGAAGTTCGAACTCAGGGTGCCGGCTCCAGGGGAAGGCTTTCTCTCTCTGTTTTCTCTGGAGGAAGGTCCTTGTCATCAGTCTTCCCTTGTTCTGGGAGCATCTCAGCCCAGGAACCTCAGGTCCGAAGGACGCACTCAGCTCTTGGCACTGCTTTCTTGGTAGTATGAGGTCCCCAGTTCTCTGCTTGTGTCCTTTTCCTTTGATCTCTTGTAAGATAAAAGGTGGTGCAGGCCACACCCTAGGGAAACTCCCTTTACATTGGATCAGGGATGTGACCTTAGTAAGGGTATTATACAATCCCACCCTAATCCTCTTTAACATAATATTACAATCACAAAATGGAAGACAACCACACAATACTGGGAATCATGGTCCAGCCAAATTGATACACACATTTTTGGGGGGACATAATTCAATCCATGACTGTGTAAATCACTGTCAGGGTTACCTTTATGGGACATTAGTACACACAGGACCTTTTTCTGTTTCTCCGGACGCACAGTTTAAGCTCCTTTGAGCCCTTTGCATCGGTCTATCCATCTGTCTAACCTCCAGAGTTTGACCCTACTCCAGCTAACATACACTATCATGAGAAGTTTAGTTGCCTAACATTTCGCCAAGATCTGGGTGTGGCAGGCAGCTTCCAAGATGACCCCCAAAGACCCCTTGTGTGGTCCCCTCCCAAAATGTGCCATGGTTAGTTTATATGAAAAATAGCATATGGCAGACATAATGGCATGTCACGCTCAAGATTAAGCTACAAAAGATACTGCGGCTTCCAGCTTGGGCACTCTCTCTCGCAGCTCACTCATTCTGGGGGAAGCCATATTGTGAGAAGTCCTACGGAGAGTCCCATATGGCCCATGTTTCATGCCTTCTGCTAAGAGTCACATGAGTGGGCTTGAAAGCAAATTCTCCGGACTCTTCAGAGACTACAGTCCTGGCCAACAACTTGACTGCAACCTCATGAGAGACCCTGAGTCAGAACTACCCAGCTAAGGTACTCCCAAATTCCAAACCCTCAGAAACTCTCTATAAATATTTATTGTTTTAACTTTCTAAGTTTGAGGGTAATTTGTTACACAGCAACAGATAACTAATACACTGGGTCAGACTCACAGCTGATGTAAAGAAGCAACAACTGAGGACAAACCTCTCCTGACTCCAGGAAAAACTGGTTTTCCAGCAGGCTGCAGGCAGATTCCATCTTCTGTCACAAACAGGTTCATTTCCTCAGACAGCTTTCCCAGTCCATATTATCCCATACATCAAGAATGGGGCAGCCTAATTATGATGTTTCTCACCACAGTGGAAATCAGAAAGAAGCCAGGTTCGTGATGGGTTGGCTATCACATTATTTAAAGCATCTCTTCCTCATTTTTTCACCTTTTCAAAAGCACCTGAGTAATATGGTGATCAATACTACAATAACAAGCAGCCAATGCGCAAAAGAACAATGAAGTACGTGTACAGAGAACAGAAGAGTTGTCCATACAGAAGGCCTCTGGAAAGGAAGCTTTCAGGGCACATTGAGGTTTACTGTGAAGGGCAGAAATGTTAGCACTCCCATAAGGCAGGAAAGGCAGCTTCTGGTTAGCATAAAACTGCCTAGGAGAAGCTGCTATTTAAGTAACAGGGTCTTGTGTGTAAGGGGTAGGCCATCATGTTGCCTTGATTTGGGTCAAGACAGCAGAATGGAATATATCAGATCACTGCGGTCTTTCGAGTTCAAAGGACTGTGGATGATTCAACACAAATCAATAAACACTACACATATGCATTCAATCCAGGCACTCACTTTAGGGGATACAAGAGATTAAAAGGTGTGATTCCTATGTTTAGAAAGCTGACATATACGCTACAAAGCTGTGGAGTATCTGCACTTAAAACTGCCAGGCCATAATGCAACATAGCTGTCCTGGTTATTCTGTTTGTCCACCCTCCCCATCCTATTCATTCCTCTTCACCTTTCATTGCCCTGATCCATGCCATAGAATAGAATGGAATCACCTAGGCACCTTTAAAAGGAGGCCTAGTGGCACATTGGTTAAGTGTTCGGCCAGGAAAGATTGGAGATTCAAACTCACACAACAGCCCCTTGACTTCTGATTTCCAGTAGGGATCAGCCAATGTGAGACACTGGCAGTAAATTGGAAGATGGGAGGACAGAGAGGTCATGGAATGTCTTCCCTGTCCTCTCCCTGCTGTGGGCCACTTTCCTGACAGTGACTGTGTCCCTCTGTGACTATAGCTCCTGCTAGGTGGGCCCTCCTCCAGGGCTCTAGCTCAGACTGGCTCCAGTAACATTGTTGCCTCCCTTTGTCCCTTCAGGTCTCAGGGTAGTAATGGTTTCCTGCTATTGCTGGTCTTGGGGCCCCAATACCCCTACTTGGTTGCCTTAACCCTGACTTTTCTTCCATGAGTAGGCCTTTCA
>NW_004443982.1:7143275-7155900 GCF_000243295.1 Trichechus manatus latirostris | reverse complement strand
CTCAGTCTGGTGGAGGCCAAGGTTGTTGTGGTCCATTAGTCCTTTGGACTAATCTTTCCCTTGTATCTTGTTTTCTTCATTCTCTCTTGCTCCTGAAGGGGTGAGACCAGTGGAGTATCTTAGATGGCTGCTCACAGGCTTTTAAGACCCCAGACGCTACTCACCAAGGTAAGAACGTAGAACATTTTCTTTACAAACTGTTATGCCAGTTGAGCTAGATGTTCCGCAAGACCTTGGTCCCCACAGCTCTCAGCCCAGCAATTCAGTCCCTCAGGGAGTCTGGATGTGTCTATGGAGCTTCCATGACCTTGCCTTGTACAAGTTGTGCTGGCTTCCCCAGTATTGTGTACTGTCTTACCCCTCACCAAAGTTACCACTTATCTATTGTCTATTTAGTGTTCCCCCCATCCCTCCTCTCCTTTATAACCATCAAAGATTGTTTCTTTTTGTATGTAGGCCTCTTCATGAGTTTTTACAGTAGGGGTTTCAAACAATATTTATCCTTTCGTAATTGACTTATTTCACTCACAATAATGCCCTTCAGATTCATCCATGTTAGGAGATACTTCACAGATTCATCATTGCTCTTTATTGTTGCTTAATACTCCATTGTGTGTATGTACCATAGTTTGTTTTTCCATTCATCTGTTGATGGGCATCTAGGTTGTTTTTATCTTTTTGCTATGGTGAACAATGCTGCAGTGAACATGAGTGTGCATATGTCTACTCATGTGACAGCTCTTATTTCTCTAGGCTATGTTCCTAGGAGTGGGATTGCTGGATCGTATGTTATTTCTATTTCTAGCTTTCTAAGGAAGTGCCATCTTATTTTCCAAAATGGTTGTATCAATTTTGCATTCCCACCAGCAGTGCATAAGAGTTCCGATCTCCACACAGCCTCGCCAACATTTGTTATTTCCAGTTTTTTTGATTCGTGCCAGCAATGCCGGGATGAGATGGTATCTCATTGTGGGTTTGATTTGCATTTTTCTAACAGCTAGTGATCGCGAGCATTTCCTCATGTGTCTGTTGGCCGCTTGAATGTCTTCTTTGATGAAGTGTCTATTTATTTCCTTTGCCCATTTTTTAATAGGATTATTTGTCTTTTCATTGTAGAGGTGTTGAATTTTCTTGTAGATTTGGAGATTAGACCTTTGTTTGGTTTGTACTGTCCAAAACTTTTTTCCCAGTCAGTAGGTTCTCTTTTTACTCTTTTGGTGAAGTCTTTTGAAGAGCATAAGTGTTTAATTGTTAGAAGATCCCAGTCATCTAGCTTATCTTCTGGAGTTTGTGTGTTGTTGGTTATGGTTTGTATCCTGTTAATGCCATGTATTAGGGCCTCTAACGTTGGTCCTATTTTTTCTTCTATGAACTTTATAGTTTTTGGCTTTATATTTAGGTCTTTGATCCATTTTGAACTAGTTGTTGTATGTGGTGAGAGGTATGGGTCCTGTTTCATTCTTTTGCAGATGGACATCTGGTTCTGCCAGCACCATTTGTTAAAAAGACTGTCTGTTCCCCATTTGATGGACTTTGGGCCCTTGTTGAAGATCAGGTGACTGTAGGTGGATAGATTTACATCTGGATTCTTAATTCTTTTCCATTGGTCAATGTATCTGTCATTATACCAGTACCAGGCTGTTTTGACTAGCATAGCTGTATAGCAGGTTCTGAGGTCAGGTAGTGCAAGTCTTCCTACTTTATTCTTCTTCTTCAGTACTGCTTTACTTATCCAAGGCTTCTTCCCTTTCTATGTAAAGTTAATGATTAGTTTTTCCATCTCTTTAAAGAATGTTGTTGGTATTTGGATTGGGATTGCACTGTATTTGTAAATTGCTTTGGGTAGAATTGTCATTTTCACAATGTTGAGTCTACCTATCCATGAGCATGGTGTATTTTTCCATTTATAAATACAACTTATTCTGTAACCACCTAGAACATACATACTGGTGAGGGAGGTGGACAGTAAATGAATAAATATATACTGTCATTCCATTCAATGTGAGCTGAGCAAATATTCTGAGAAGCTGGACTATGTGAAGAAGAATGTGGCATCAGGATTGAAGGAAGTCTCATTAACAACCTGCTGTATGCAGATGACACAACCTTGCTTGCTGAAGGCGAAGAGGACTTGAAGCACTTACTGATGAAGGTCAAAGACTACAGCCTTCAGTATGGATTACACCTCAACATAAAGAAAACAAAAATCCTCACAACTGGACCAATAAGCAACATCATGATAAATGGAGAAAAGATTGAAGTTGTCAAGGGTTTCATTTTACTTGGATCCATAATCAACACCCATGGAAACAGCAGTCAGGAAATCAAATGGCGTATTGCGCTGGGCAAATTTGCTGCATAAGACCTCTTTAAAATGTTAAAAAGCCAAGATGTCACTTTATGCACCTGACTCAAGCCATGCTGTTTTCAGTCTCCTCATATACATGAGAAAACTGGACAATGAACAAGGAAGACCGAAGAAGAATTGATGCCTTTGAATTACGGTGTTGATGAAGAGTATTGAATATACTATGGACTGCCAGAAGAACCAACAAGTCTGTCTTGGAAGAAATACAGACAGAGTGCTCCTTAGAAGGGAGGATGGCAGGACTTCATCTCACATACTTTGAACATGTTATCAGGAAAGATCAGTCCCTGGAAAAGGAAATCATGATTAGTAAAATAGAGGGTAGTGAAAAAGAGGAAGACTCTCGATGAGGTGGATTGACACAGTGGCTGCAACAATGGGTTCAAACATATCAACGATTGTGAGGGTGGTTCAGGACAGGGCAGTGTTTCGTTCTATTGTACATAGGGTCACTATAAGTCAGAACCGACTCAACAGCACCTAACAACAACAACAACAATCATTCCATTCAATGAGAGGGGCTAGGAAGAACAATAAAACAAGGTAAAGAGATGAAAAGTGATTAAAAAAATTATGGGGGGACAGTTTCAGGTAGAAAAATATCAGGGAGCACCTAAGAATGTGACATTTCAGCAGAGAGCTAAGTAAATCCAGGGAACAAGTCATATAGATATTTGGGGAGAAGATTATTCCAGGTGAGAGAATTAGCAAGGCCCTGAGGTTCATAGCAATAAAGCCAGTATAACTAGAGTAGAGCGAGCAAGGAGGTGAGTTTTGGGTAAATTAGGTTGGAGAGATTGACAGGGAGCAGGCCATTTGCAGCCCTATAGGCTATTATAATGACTTTGAGTTTTATTCAGATTATAATGGAAATTCATTGGAGGAGTTGAACAGGATTGTGATGTCATCAGGTTTATATTTTAGAAAGATTATCCTGACTACTCTGGAATTGACCATAGTGGGGCAAGGGTGGATGTCTGGAAGCCATTCAGTGGTTCAGGCAAGAAGGCAAGTGATGGTGGTGGCTTGAACAACAATGAAAATGATAAGTGGTCACATTCAAGGCATATTTTGAAGGATGGGTCAGCAGAGTTTTCAATGGATTGGAGATGAGGGTGTGGGCAAAATAGAGCAGGGGTTGGAAAACTACTGCCTGCAGGCCAAATCCAGTTCACCACCTGTTTTTGTAAATACTGTTTTTGTGCTAGACAGTCCTGCTCACTCATTTGCTATTATCTATGGCTGCTTTCCTGCTACAGTAAGCAAAGCTGAGTAGTTGCGATAAAGAGCATATGGCTCACAGAACCTAAAATATTTACTCTCTGGCCCTTTACAGAAAAATTCACTGACTCCTGAAATGGAATAATCAAGAATGGCTCTTATGTTTTCGGCCTGAGCAGCTGTGTGAATGACTGTGCCTTATATTAGGATGGTGAGGCCTGCAGCAAGGACACCTTGTCAAGGGGGATTTGAAAGCTTGATTTTTGCACAATGTACTTTTCAGATGATTATTCAACACCCAATAAAAGACATAGAGTAGGTAGTGTTGGAAGGGAAGAACATCACAAAGTCTACTAATGCAAAAAGAAAGTTTTATTTGGCATATATTCAAAAAGACAAAAGTGGGAACGGACAAGCATGCTGCTAGAGCCATGTCTGCTCGAGTCCAAGGAAATATCACAGAACAGACAAAAGTGGGAAAACGGACAAGCATGCTGCCACAGCCATGTCTGCCCGAGTCCAGAAACCGTTATAGAGTCATCAGTATATATTAACACTACAAATGGGCAAAACCATTGAAAGCTTTGCCTTTTCACAGATTGGCTAAAAACTGTGATCCTACATTTTGACTCATCCTTCTTAACAATCATTGGTACAGGTTTTAGTAATGACAGTCAAGAGGGTCTTCATTGGTCCAACAATTTTCTATTCACTAAATGCTAATAGAAAAAAATAAGAATGAAAATTCTTTTGTGTTTTGTTTGATTGGCTTTATGTGAAAGTTTCCCTAAAAGATATTTTCCAAGATTATCTTAGCTATTGTCTTTATACCTCAGGGCCCAGCTGATGTGTCCTTGTGAGTCCTTGTGAGCCCAGCTCCAGCTGGGTCACATTCTGTATGCTCAAGGAGAGGGAATAATAACTCCAATATTATTTCCTATATCAGCAGTTAGAAGTAGAGCCTAGGGTTTAGGGGAAAAGTCAGGACTAGAGATAAAAATGTGGGAGTCATCAGCATATTGGAGGAATTTAGTCATGGGACTCTATGAGATGACTCAGGGCCAAAACCCACTGCCATCGAGTCGATTCCAACTTATAGCAACCCTATAGGACAGGGTAGAACTTCCCCATATGGTTTCCAAGGCTGTAAAATCTTTATGGAAAAAGACTGCCACATCTTTATCCTGCAGAGTGACAGGTGGGTTCTAACTGCCAACCTTTTTGTTAGCAACTGAATGCTTTAACCACTGCACTACCAGGGCTCCTTTGACTCAGGGCAGACGTTCCCAAACTTTTGTTTTGAGTTCACAGCACCCCTGGTATCTCAGTCATTTTTTCATGGAGCCCATATGTCAAAAGAAATACCTAGTAATTCTGTTCATTAAGTAGTTAAGTCCAGACAACTTAATATTTACATACTAACAATGTATCAGTCATTTGAAAAAGCAATACACATAAATTGAAAGACGAAAATTAAATTTTTATTGCATTTGAAATAACTACAATTACTTAATAATGAGATGCATGCACCTGTTGGTTATGCATGCATAACTTCTCAAACCTTGGAATCGAATTTAATACTGCCACATTTCCTCTTTCACATTGGTTTTCATGTAGTATTTGTTTTTTTTATCATAGCCGCTCCCAAAATCCATTTCACAAAGATATGATCTCATCAAAAGTAGCTGCCTCAAGCTAGTAATTTGTGTGATGTCTGACATATGTTGAGAATTGCCAGGTTTCCTTCAAATTTTTTAAATATTCCATGGTGCCCCCTCTGAGTTTGTGCAGGACACCCTGGTAGACAGATTGGGAACCTCAGATTGAGAGGATAAGTGTGAGTAAAAAAAAAAAAAAAAAAACCAGATTAAATCTGAGAACCTCTGAACTACTTTATCTCTAAGAAAAGAGGAAGACTATCAGGAAGAGAAGGCTGTGATGAAACAGCCAGCGAGACAGGAGGAAAAGCAAGAAGGGTCCTGAAATTCAAGTTTAAAAAAGTATCTCAAGAGGTGAGAAACTTTGGGGAAAAGAGTAAGATAAAGTGTGAGGCCACTGGCTTCAGCCACATGGATGTGACTGATAACACTGACGTGAGCTTTTTCAGTGGTGTAAGACAGGTAAGGGGCTAAGTTCCCAAGGGAAAGGTCCAGAAACTAAGCACTAGAGAAATTCAATGAGCATGTTTCTACAAGCTGGAGAGATCTGTGCAGGCACTAGGAAGGACATGGAACTGGCTGTTAGTCTTTGAGGATGCATAGGATTGAGAGAGCCAGGTAAGAGAGGGGAGTGCATTTCAGGAAGGAAGGACAGCACGAGCAAAGGTGTGTAGGCAGGAAAGAGCATGGTGTGGTTGGAAGAGAGTGAGAAGAATGAGCAGTTGGAGCAGACGATTTGGGCAAGAGAAGAGTGGAGACACAAAGTCCTCAATGTGGTCATCCTGGAGTGAGCTCTGGGTTGAGGAAGTGGGTGTGAAGCAAGAGGACTTCAAACCTGCTCTATGCCTAATACATACAGTCTCGAAGCAAGATATTTTGACATGACCTTGTCTCTTCCCTGGTAAGTATTGGAGTCAAGTGGTTCATCCAGTTCTCTGCTGGGCCCAGAGTGATAACTGAAAATTCCAGTCACTCCTCACACCTCCCAGCCCCACTCTCTGCCATTCTCACCCTCTCTTTGGTGGTGAAGATGCCCATCAGCCAAGAGCAGGCCAGAGAGAAGATCTTTGGCATTCTCAAAAGATGGACCTGGAAACATTTGAGAATTCTCAGATATGAGTTCATCCATAAAGTTATCACAAAAAAAGAAGGAGGTAACCATAAAGTCACTGGAAATTCTGCTTCTTAGAGTTGTCCAGATTCCTTCACTCTGCATTCACATACATAACACGCCCACACATATAACATGTGCGGCATACTGCACTAGTGAAAATAGGAGGTTGTGCATTTGGCAAAAAAAAAAAGTATAACGCATGCATTATTTGCATAAAGATACGGTACTGTACCTCACTGGCTTTCAGGGTGACTCACAAATAGGCACTACCTGTTAAGCTAAATCTGAGAGTGCCAGTGGTTTCCTGCACACTGTGGGTGACTTCAGGAGTGAGAAGAGCTGAGCACGTCCCTTATGCAGGATAGAAGGTCAAAGGTCTCAGTCACTGGGAAGAGAGTTGTTGCCTTCATTCTCCTCTCAATGCTGCTCTTGCTAGGATCAGATGAAGGTCACCTTTGCCCGTGTCTGTTGTGTAAATGATCCCAGGGACTCCTTAATACTACCTACTCCCTTAAATTTCTTTTCTATTGCCTTACTTTCATAAGTTGAGAGTAGAGCTCAGCAAATTTAGGGACCTTTATCCAAATTTTATTTGTTTAATAATGACTTCATTCACTCACTCAGGAAGCATTTATCAAAGAATGTCACAGTTAGCAGACTTCAGTGATCACCTTGTCCAACCTCCTCATTTTACAGATGAGGAAACTAAAATTCAGAGCAGGTAAGTGACTTGCTTGGCATCACACTGGGGATAGAACACAGGTCTCTACACTCCAATTTATGCTCCCTCTGTTGCACTGAGGGAGTCAACTGGACTTCCTCTTATCCCATCTGTTATTTCTGTTCTCAAGCCACAAACCTCTGACTCTATGTAAGGTGAAATTTCATTTACAGAACAAATAATATTACTAGTACCACACTAGATTATTCTCTGGGAAATACCCTTCCTGCATACCTCCTCCTATTATATCTTAGAGGTCCCAAAAGGATGACCATCATGACCCTAGAGCCCAGTCTAACCGTTGCAGTCTCCATGTAGCATCTAGCTCATTCTTCCTCTCCCACTGCAACTCCCTCTTCTTCATGTCCACTGTCTACTACCTTTGTGGAGAAGCTTCCCTACTGCCACCACCCACCAGAAGAATGACTTTGTTCATACCAAAGATGCACCCCTGATGCTTGCAAAACTTCCTATACTCAGTGCATCCAAGCACAGTTGAATTCTGTGCAGTGGGCAGGGTGAATAGCCTCCCTTCAAACTCTTTATTTACTTGTTCTCTCATTTATTTCTTCATTCAAATATTTATTGAGCACCTAATATGTGTCAAGCACTATGCTTAGCACGAGGAAGTCAAAACAGTGTAGTGTTTAAGAGCGCTGATTCTGCAACCAGATAGCATGGATTCAAATCCTGGTTCCATTGTTTACTAGCCATCTTGGGAGAATAATTTAGCTGATTTGTGTCTCAGTTTCCTCATCTGTAAAAGGCAGGAAATAATAAAAACAATAGTCAACTTACAGAATTTTGGTGAGGACTAAATGAATGATATATATATGCATAGGTATATATATATATATAATGCTCTGAGAACAGTTCCTGGCATACAGTGAGCACTCAGTAAGTGATAGTTAATATTATTAATAGAGATTTAGCAGTGAACAAGATAGACATGATCTCTGTCCTCATGGAATACATCATCTATCAAATAATGGGAAAACATTTGTCACCTAAATCTCAAAGACACCCTGATTCTTCCCAGAATCTTGTTCAATCTAAACCAAAAGCCAGAAAAACAAAAGAATTTTGCCAGTATCTCTCCCTTCTAACCACAGAGGCTCAAACCTAGGTCAAGGAAACTGTATTAGTCTGAGTTCCATCGGGAAATAAATGGCACTAAAGATGGGAAATTGAGGAGCATTTAATAAAGGGCTATTTCCAAAGGTATACACAGGGCTTAGGGAAATGGTTAAGGGATGATTCAGCTCCTTGAGGCTAGCAGTAAGAGGGGAGCTGTTATCATCCCTAGACCTGAAAGGACAAGAAAAGGAAAAAGGTAAGGAACTAGGGAAAGTATGGAGATGCCAACAGGCAAGAGTTACAGCCTTGGGTCAAGGGTGTAGCCAACGCACGATGACCAGAAAGAAAGGGAATCAAAGAATACATGCTGTGATGGTTAAGGTGGTGTGTCAAGTTGGGTGACCCATGATTCTCTGTGGTTTGGTAGTCATGTAATGATATAGTTAGGCAGTTATGTAACGATGTACTTTGGCAGTTATGTAACTATGTAGTAATCCTCCATTTTTTGATATAATGCAATCACCTCCATGATGTGATCTGATGTGATCAACCAATCAGTTGTAAGGGGAGTTTCCTTGGGGGTGTGGCTGCACTCAATATATATGGGCATTCTGGCAAAGGTAGCTGGCTTTTGCTCGCTCTGGATCCTGGCTCTGGCTCACCATCATCTGACCCCCACTGTTGGAACTTGAGCCACCATCCTGTTATATTGTCTGCTGATCTTGCATTTGTCACCCTCTGCAGCTACGTGAATCAGGAGAAGCCTCCAGACTGATGCCTGACCCACAGACTTGGGACTTGCACACCTCTACAACCACATATTTGTCAGTTTTTATTACTGTGGGGGCTTGCATGTTGCTGTGATACTGGAAGCTTTGCTGGTATTCCAAATACCAGCAGGGTCACACTTGGTGAACGGGTTTCTGTGGAGCTTACAGACTAAGACAGACTAGGAATAAAGACCTGGCAGTCTGCTTCTGAAAAAAGTGTCCAGTGAAAACCTTATGAATAGCAGCAAAACATTGTCTGATATAATGCCAGAACATGAGCCCCTCAGGTTGGAAGGCACGCAAAATACACTGGGGAAGAGCTGCCTCCACAAAGTAGAGACTACCTTAATGAAGTGGATGGAGTCGCGCTTTTGAGACATACATTTGCTGATGTAACATGACTCAGAATAAGAAGAAACAGCTGCAAACATCCATTAATAATCATAACATGGAATGTAGGAAGTATGAATCTAGGAAAATTGGAAGTCCTCGAAAATGAACACAAAAAGATTGATATCCTAGGCATTAGTGAGCTAAAATGGACTGGTACAGGCCATTTTGAACCTAATAATCATATGGTCTACCACAACAAATTAAAGAGGAATGGCATCACATACATCATTAAAAAGAAAATTTCAAGACCTATCCTGAAGTACGACCCTGTCAATGATAGGAAAATATCCATATGTCTACAAGGAAGATCAGTTAATACAACTGTTATTCAAATCTACACACTAACCACTAAGGCCAAATATGAAGAAATTGAAGATTTTTACCAACTTCTGCAGTCAGAAATTGATCAAACATGCAATTAAGATGCATTGATAATTACTGGCGATTGGAATTCAAAAGTTGGAAACAAAGAAGAAGGATCGGTAGTTGGAAAATATGGCCTTGGAGACAGAAACAACACTGCAGATCGCATGATAGAATTTAGCAAGACCAACGACTTCTTCATTGCAAATACCTTTTTTCAACAACATAAACAGCAAGTATACACGCAGACCTCATCTGATGGAATACACAGGAATCAAACCAACTGCATATGTGGAAAGAGACAAAGGAAAAGCTCAGTATAATCAGTCAGAACAAGGTCAGGGGCCAACTGTGGAATGGACCAAGTATTGCTCATATGCAAGGTCAAGTTGAAGCTGAAGAAAATTAGAACAAGTCCAGGAGAGCCAAAGTACAACCTTGAGTATATCCCACCTGAATTTCGAGACCATCTCAAGAATAGATATGGCACATTGTACACTAATGACTGAAGACCAGATGAATTGTAGAATAACATCAAGGACATCACCCATGAAGAAAGCAAGCAGTCATTAAAAAGACAGGAAAGAAAGAAAAGGCTGAAATGGATGTCAGAAGAGACTCTGAAAATTGCTCTTGAACTTAGAGTAGGTAAAGTGAAAGGAAGAAATAATGACGTAAAAGAGCTGAACGGAAGATTTCAAACGGTGTCTAGAGAAGACAAAGTAAAGTATTATAATGAAATGTGCAAAGACCTGGAGATGGAAAACCAAAAGGGAAGAACATAGTAGACATTTCTGAAGCTGAAAGAATTGAAGAAAAAATTCAAGCCTCAAATTGCAATATTAAAGGATTCTAAGGGGGAAAATATTAAAGGCGCAAGAAGCATCAAAAGAAGATAGAAAGGGGGACAGAGCCAAGATGGCAGAGTAGTCAGATACTTCCGGTGTTTCCTCTTACAAAAAGACCCAAAAAATAAGTGAATGGATTATATATGACAAACTAGGAGCCCTGAACATCAAAGGCAAAGTTGAGGAACTGGACTGAGTGGCAGGGAGAGGGAGAGACAGATTAGAAGCAGTGAGGAGTTACCAGATCTGACCCGGCGGGAGCCGCAGCCCTTCAGCCCAGATCAGCTTGGAGGTGAGCGGTGAGGCAGGCAAGCAGCAGTGCTCAGGAGGCATTTTCCGCACCGGGAGAGACCCAACAACAGAGAGTCTACTCGACCATCCAGAACCAGTGAGAAGCAGCCCTCAATCGGCGAAAGATAAGTACTTGCGTCCAGCCTATTACATGGATCAAAATCATCCACCTTAAGGAAAAACCTCTCTCTGATTTACCTCCTCACTCCCTGCCCTGCACTGGGTCCCGAGCTGGCTTCAGCAATTGCTGACTCCCCTGGGCTGGAAGTAGGACCCATCACATGCCCTGAGCCATTCTCCTGGCCTTGGAGAGTGAACAAATTAACAAACAGGGGAAAAAATAATATGCCAGCTCCCCCAAGCCAGGAACTCAAGGTAGGAACAACTCTTTTGCCTAGGCACATGCATAAGGGATCCATGGACCTTGAGTGCCTTTCCCCCTGCATAGACTTGTGTGGGCCCATTTCAACAGTGTAGGCCCTCATTACTGCAGTACAACAGGGTATATACCTGAAGTCGAACTTCAACTGTCTCAGCTGTGAAGTGGCAGGTTCGTGACATTTGACACGGCTCTGCCTATTAAGCAGGTTCTTCACCTATCCACATCAGAGGCCTGAGGACTGATGGCTCCACCCATGCCACATAGCCAGCAGCTACAGGAGCCCAAGAATAAGAGGTGCCTCCCAGTCCTTACAGCCAACAGCACTGGGTGCTCATAGTCTGATTGCAAAACCCACCCATCTATGTGCTCTAGGGAAAAGGGACACACTTTCCTCCTGGACACTTGGGGATGGCCATCAGCCCCCTGCCTTGCTCAGCCTGTGTCACCCTGCTGCAGCCAGATGCCTGTGCCTACAACAATCACCCATACGTGTCTAGAACTGCAGGTGAGAGCTTGCACCACACACTTGGTGACCAACTATCTGGACACCTGAGCTGAATCCATACAGGAGGAGTGGGCAGACTCCTGGGCTCCCATACTTAGTGGCAGGTCTGGCCACTTGGGGGCAGGATATTGGAGCTTCCAGGGTGCTGGTGACTGAGCTAGCACACACGAGCAGCCTATATGAGCATATCAAAACAAAACAAGAAGCTAGGACACAGTAAGCAAACATAAAATAAATAAATATAATAAATTATTGATGGCTCGGAGACAACAGTCAACATCAAATCACAGAAAGATGCAGTCCATGATGGCTTCAGCAAGCTCCCAAAAATAAAGAATCTAGAAATTCTCCAGAGGAAGGAAATTTCTTGGAATTACCAGAGGCAGAATACAAAATATTAATATACAGAACTCTTTAAGAGATTAGGAAGGAAATTAATCAAAACACAGAACACTCAATACAGGAAATTAAAGAGATTAGAGAAGACCATAATGACAAATTTAACAGACTGCAAGAATCCATAGAGAGACAGCAATCAGAAATCCAGAAGATTAACAATAAAATTTCAGAATTAGAAAACTGAAAAGAAAGTCATAAGAGCAGAATTGAGGCAACTGAAGTGAGAATTAGTGAGACTGGAGATAAAGCACGTGACACCAAGTTATTTGAAAAAAAATCAGATAAAAGGATTTAAAAAAATGAAGAAACCCTAAGAATTATGTGGGATCTATCAAGAGGAATAACTTATGAGTAATTGGAGTATGAGAACAGGGGGGATAACCAAAAATATAGAGAGAATTGTTGAAGATTTGTTGGCAGAAAACTTCCCTGATACCATGAAAGATGAGAAGATATCTATCCAAGATGCTCATCGAACCCCACATAAGGTAGATTCCAAAAGAAAGTCACCAAGA
>NW_004443982.1:7122206-7133120 GCF_000243295.1 Trichechus manatus latirostris | reverse complement strand
GAAAGTATTAGCCCAAGAGACAGAAAGGGCCGCATAAACCAGAGACTTCATCAGCCTGAGACCAGAAGAACTAGATGGTGCCCGGCTACCACCAATGACCGCCCTGACAGAGAATATTACAGAGAGTCCTTGATGGAGCAGGAGAAAGCTGGGGTACGGAACTCGAATTCTAGTAAAAAAAGACCAGATTTAATGGTCTGACTGAGACTGAAGGAACCCCGGAAAGCATGGCCCCCGGATTCTCTATCATCCCAGAACTAAAATAATTGACAAGGCCATCTCTTCAGACAAAGGTTGCCCTGGACTGTGGGATGTAAAATGATGCCCGTGAAGAGTGTTTTACCCCCTTAATAATAGTATGTGTTTTGAAAAAGATTATAGTGTCAAGAAGTACAGCTCAAGTAGATACATGAGACTAAACGGGCAGCTTCTGTCCAGAGATAAGATGAGAAGGCAGAGAGGGTTAGGAGTTGGTTGAATTGACATGGGAAGTCAAGGATGGAAAGGAGGAGAGTGCTGTCACAGTATAGGGAGAGCAATTAGGGTCACATAACAATGTATGTATAAATTTTTGTATAAGAGACTAACTTCAAATGTAAACTTTCACTTAAACTACAAAAAGAAACAAAAAAATAAGAAGGAATACATAGAGTCACTGCACCAAAAAGAATTGGTTGACCTTCAACCATTTCAAGAGGTAGCATATGGTCAAGAACTGATGGTAGTGAAGAAAGACGCCCAGGCTGCACTGAAAGCATTGGTGAAAAACAAGGCTCCAGGAATTGATAGAATACCAACTGAGATGTTTCAAAAAAACAGATGCAGCGCTGGAGGTGCTCACTCATCTATGCCAAGAAATTTGGAAGACACCTACATGGCCAGATGACTGGCAGAGATCCATATTTGGGCCCATTCCAAAGAAAAGTGATCCAACAGAATGTGGAAAATATCGAACAGTATCATTAATATTGCGCGCAAGTGAAATTTTGCTGAAGATCATTCAAAAGCGGTTGCAGCAGTACATCAACAAGGAACTGCCAGAAATTCAAGCTGGATTCAGAAGGGGATGTAGAATGAGGGGTATCACTGCTGATGTCAGATGGATTCTGGCTGAAAGCAGAGAATATCAGAAACGTGTTTACCTGTGTTTTATTGACTATGTAAAGGCATTCAACTGTGTGGCTCATAACAAATTATGGTTAACATTGCCAAGAATGGGAATTCCAGAACACTTCATTGTGGTCATGAGGAACCTGTACATAGACTAAGAGACATTTGTTCAAACAGAACAAGGGGGTACTGTGTGGTTTAAAGTCAAGAAAAGTGTGCATCAAGATTATATCCTTTTACCATACCTACTCAATCTGTATGCTGAGCAAATAATCTGAGAAGCTGGACTATATGAAGAATGCGGCATCAGGATTGGAGGAAGACTCATTAACAACCTTAGATATGCAGATGACACAACTTTGCTTTCTTAAAGTGAAGAGGACTTGAAGCACTTACTGAGGAAGATCAAAGACTACGGCCTTCAGTATGGATTACACCTCAGCATAAAGAAAACAAAAATCCTCACAACTGGACCAATAAGCAACATCATGATAAATGGAGAAAAGATTGAAGTTGTCAAGGATTTCATTTTACTTGGATCCACAATCAACGCCCATGGAAGCAGCAGTCAAGAAATCAAATGATGCATTGCATTGGGCAAATCTGCTGCAAAAGACCTCTTTAAAGTGTTAAAAAGCAAAAATTTCACTTTAAGGACTAAGGTGTGCCCGACTCAAGTCATGGTGTTTTCAATCACCTCATAGGCATGTGAAAGCTGGTAAATGAATAAGGAAGACCGAAGAAGAATTGATGCCTTTGAATTATGGTGTTGGCTCAGAATATTGAATATACCATGGACTGCCAGAAGAATGAACAAATCTGTCTTGGAAGAAGTACAGCCAGAATGCTCCTTACAAGCAAGGAGGACGAGACTTTGTCTTACATACTTTGGACATGTTATCAGGAGGGATCAGTCCCTGGAGAAGGACATCGTGCTTGGTAAAGCAGAGGGTCAGCGAAAAAGAGGAAGACCCTCAACGAGATGGATTGACAAGTGGCTGCAACAAAGGGCTCAAGCATAACAACAATCATGAGGATGGCGCAGGCCTGGGCAGTGTTTCATTCTGTTGTACATAGGGTGGATATGAGTTGGAACTGGCTCGAGGGCGCCTAACAACAACAACAATCACCACCATGTGAGCCGTTTCTTTGAGATATATCTTTCTGTCTCTCTTCACAGGTTTTGCTTCTCTAGAGAACCCAGCCTAAGACACAAACCCTAACTTCACTTTCTGTCCACTCTCTGGTCTCCCGCTGATAACTCCCATTGGCTGAATCCAACAGAAAGCCAAAAGGAGAGGAGCCCACTGATGCGTCTCAATAGACGTCACTTTCTTGAAGAACAGAGCAGGAGGGAGAAAAGTGGAGAGTAAATCTGGAGGGATACACGGAAGATATTAAGCTCCAGACCCAACCAGTAACAGATGCTGTACCATCCACTCCACTATTCACCGCAATGCATTCTCTCTAATCCAAATTTCTCTCTCCTCCTGAAGTTAAAAATAAAAAATACCTAAGCATCTCAAAGCATGTTAACTGGCAAAAGATTAGGTGCAGTGATCAGGTCCAGCACAGTCAGCTAAAATACCTTTTTACCCCCTTAATAATAGTACGTGTTTTGAAAAAGATTATAGTGTCAAGAAAAATAAATAAAGTGACTCAAGTAGAGGTTACAGGCTTTATTCATCTCATGTGCACTAGGGAGCACCTTCAAATTAGGTAACTCTGAACTGAAGTAAGATTTCGCTTTTCATAAGGCAAGAAGAAGGGTATATGACTGTGGTCCGTCCCAGGTTATGTTGTTGTTAATTTGTTCTGACTCATAGCGACCCTATGTACAACAGAACGAAGCACAGCCCAGTCCTGTGCCATCCTCACAACAATGGCCACTCCTTCTTGAGCCCATTGTTGCAGCCACTGTGTCAATCCATCTCTTTGAGGGTCTTCCTCTTTTTAACTGACCCTCTACTTTACCAAGCATGATGTCTTTCTCCAGGGACTGATCCCTCCTGATAACATGCCCAAAGTATGTGAGACTAAATCTCACCATTCTCGCTTTGAAGGAGCTTTCTGGCTATAATTCTTCCAAGACAGATTTGTTCGTTCTTTTGGCAGTCGATGGTATAGGCAATATTCTTTGCCAATACCACAATTCAAAGGCTTCAGTTCTTCTTCAGTCTTCCTTATTCATTGCCCAGATTTTGCATGCATATGAGGCAACTAAAAATACCATGGTCAGGCACACCTTGGTTCTTAAGGTGACATCTTTGCTTTGTAACACTTTAAGGAGGTCTTTTGCAGCAGATTTGCACAATGCAATGTGTAGTCTGATTTTTTGATTGCTGCTTGCATGGTTGATTGTGGATCCAAGTAAAAGGAAATCCTTGACAACTTCAATCTTTTCTCCATTTATCATGATGTTTTTGATTGGTCCAGTTGTGAGGATTTTTGTTTTCTTTATGTTGAGGTGTAATTTCTACTGAAGGTTGTAGTCTTTGGTCTTCATCAGTAAGTGCTTCAAGTCGTCTTCATCTTCAGCAAACAAGGTTGTGTCATTTGCATAATGCAGGTTATTAATGAGTCTTCCTCCAATCTTAAAGCCTCGGTCTTCTTCATATAGTCCAGCTTCTCAGATTATTTGCTCAGCATACAGATTGAGTAAGTATGGTAAAAGGATACAACCCTGATGTACACTTTTCTTACTTTAAACCACACAGTACCTCCTTGTTCTGTTTGAACAACTGCCTCTTGGTCCATGTACAGGTTCCTTATGACCACAATTAAATGTTCTGGAATTTCCATTCTTGGCAATGTTATCTATAATTTGTTATGATCCACACAGTCGAATGCTTTTGCATAGTCCATAAAACACAGGTAAACATCTTTCTGGTAATCTCTGCTTTCAACAAGGATCCATCTGATATCAGCAATGATATCCCTGGTTCCACATCCTCCTCTGAATCTGGCTTGGATTTCTGGCAGTTCGCTGTTGATGTACTGCTGCAACTGCTTTTGAATGATCTTCAGCAAAATTTTACTTGTATGTGATATTAATGATATTCAATAATTTCTGCATTCGGTTGGATCACCTTTCTTTGGAATAAGCATGAATATGGATCTCTTCCAGTTGGTTGGCCAGGTAGCTGTCTTCCAGATTTCTTGGCGTAGAGGAGTGAGCACTTCTAGCACTGCATCCGTTTTTTGAAACATCTCAATTGGTATTTTGTCAATTCCTGGAGCCTTGTTTTTTGCCAATATCTTCAGTGCAGCTTGGACCTCTTCCTTCGGTACCATCTGTTCTTGATCATATGCTACCTCCTGAAATGATTGAATGTCAACCAATTATCTTTACAATGACTTTGTGTATTCCTTCCAACTTCTTTTGATGCTTCGTATTATTCAGTATTTTGCCAGTAGAAACCTTCCCTATTGCAGTTCGGGGCTTGAATTTTTTCTTCAGTTCTTTCAGCTTGAGAAATGCCAAGCATGTTTTTCCCTTTTGGTATTCTAACTCCAGGTCTTTGCACATTCTCATTATAATACTTTGTCTTCTCTAGCTACCCTTTGAAAACTTCTGTTCAGCTCTTTTACTTCATTTTTTCTGTTCACTTTAGCTACTCAACATTCAAGAGCAAGTTTCAGCATCTCTTCTAACATCCATTTTGGTCTTTTCTTTCTTTCACGTCTTTTTAATGACCTTTTGCTTTCTTCATGTATAATGTCTTTGATGTGATTCCACAACTCATCTGTTCTTAGGTAATTAGTGTTCAACCTGTCAAATCTATTCTTGAGATGGTCTCAAAATTCAGGTGGAAATTCAAGGTCGTACTTTGACTCTCATGGACTTGTTCTAATTTTCTTCAGCTTCAACTTGAACTTGCATATGAGCAATTGATGGCCTTTTCCGCAGTCGGCCCCTAGCCTTGTTGTGAGCTCACCAGTGGAATACACTGGAAACAAATCGACTACATCTATGGAAAGAGACAATATCATCACTCACAACAAGGCTAGTCGATTTGTTTCCAGTGTATTCCACTGGCGAGCTCCATGTGTATAGTTGCCATTTACGTTATTGAAAAAAGGTATTTGCAGTGAAGAAGTCGTTGGTCTTGCAAAATCCTATCATGCAGTCTCTGGCATTGTTTCTGTTACCAAGGCCATATTTTCCAACTACCAAGCCTTCTTTTTTTCCAACTTTTGCATTCCAATCACCAGTAATTATCACTGCATCCTGATTGCATGTTTGATCACTTTAAGACTGCAGAAGTTGTTAAAAATCTTCAATTTCTTCATCTTTGGCCTTAGTGGTTGGTGTATGGGTATCATCCTATCACTGACAGCATTGTACTTCAGGATAGATCTTGAAATGTTCTTTTTGACAATGAAAGTAATGCCATTCCTCTTCAAGTTGTCATTCCCGGCATAGCAGACCATATGATTGTCTGATTGAAAATGGCCAATACCAGTCCATTTTAACTCACTAACGCCTAGAATATCAATGTTTTTGCATTCCATTTCATTTTTGACAATTTCCAATTTTCCTAGATTCATACTTCGTACCTTCCATGGTCTGGTTATTAATGGATGTTCGCAGCTGTTTCTTCTCATTTTGAGTCATGCCACATCAGCAAATGAAGGTCCTGAAAGTTTAACTCCATCTGCAGTCGTTAAGGTCGACTCTACTTTGAGGCGGCAGCTCTTCCCCAGTCATATTTTGAGCATCTTCCAACCTGAGGGGCTCATCTTCTGGCACTATATCAGACAATGTTTTGCTGCTATTCATAATGTTTTCACTGGCTAATTCTTTCAGAAGTAGACTGCCAGGTCTTTCTTCCTAGTCTTATTCTGGAATCTCAGCCAAAACCTGTCAGCCATGGGTGACCTGGTTGGTATCTGAATACCATCAGTATAACTTCCAACATCACAGCAACATGCAAGCCCCCACAGTAAGACAAACTGACAGACATGTGAGGGGTTCCAGGCTAAAGTTTTCTTTATCTATAAAGACTACAAAATTTGCAGTTGGAAAGATTGGAATAGGTTTTATTTTCATGTCTTCCTTACAGGATCGCTGGTGCAATCTCATCTTGGCAACTGTCAGAAACAGTTCTTTTGAGAGCTATCTTTGTAAGCCTTGTGAGTTGTCTGTTAGCTGTCTAATGCCAGTTAAGTTTCAGGGGCTGGGGAGATTGAAAAGGAAAAGAAAATAGAAGAGAGAAAGAAAAAGGAAAGGAGGCAAGGCCTAAGCAAGAAAAACTAGAGTCTGCTTTAATTCTTTTGTATTTTCCCCCTCTTGGCCAAAATAAACAACTTTCATCACCAGCCATATCTTTTGGAAGAGAAAGAAAAATTACAGAGATGTATAAGTTTCAGCAATCAAGTAAAGAACCCCATAGTGGGTTGGAGGGGCAGTTTGTCCTTTGATCTTTTGTCCCTTAACTGTAGATTGGATGGTCTGTTTGAGCAGGACAGTAGCCCATAGGGCTGCTCCTTCAGGGATGACTGCAGCATAAGACACATCTCAAGGGATGGTAAGCATGTGTAGATCGATTCTGAGTCTTTTAGCTTCTTCAGACAGTTTCATTTAATCACCTGGTGTTTTGCAGAAGGGTGTACTTACCCCCAACCACAGATTGTTCTTCTGATTTGGGAGCTAGAACTGGATCCCTGACCAAAAAAGACAATAAATAGCATAACTTTCTCCAACTGACTGATGGACTCGCAAGCAAAATATGAATCTCTTTGCAGAGTGAAAAAACATTTGTACTTTTATTACTGTAGCTTTCCTGGGTAAAAATGCCATTGGGAATGGACCAATAATATCCACCCCCTTCCTCTGGACCAATAGCCTGCAGGTTTCATTGCAGTATCTTAGGCCCATGAATTTAGGATTAGAAACAAAAGTTTCTTTTAAAGAAGAACAGGTTCCTTTTTTTCTCCTAAACTCTCAGTTTAAGGCCTTGGGTTGAAGTAAAAGTCCAGCCAGTCAGAAGTCACTGTCTCTTTAGCTGAGACATGTGGACTCAATGGTCTGTTTCATGTAACTTGACTACAATGTTAATAGTAATGAGAACCTGGTAGAAGCTCTTCCAGAGGGGTTACAGAGTAGTTTTTCATTCATGTCTCTTCCAGTAGACTAAGTTTTTTCGGTTATAAGTTATGTGGAGGCTCAGAAGGTGGCTCCTTTGGAAAAGAGCTTGAACCTGTTGGTAAAGAGTATGAGTATATTTTATTAGTCCTTCTCAATATTGACCCATAACTGCTTGCAACAAAGTGGAGTTTAAAATAAGAGTATAATGCCCAATCTCACTTGTCAGCCTGTGACAAGTTCACAAGATGACAACCTGTGTTTGACAGAGGGGGAGGACTAGAAGGCCAGGGCAAGGGGAATACCTTAGGCCAAAGTAGTTGTAAATCTCCAGAAACTTTAACAAGTTTTAATTTTAAGTACCATTATCTCTTTTTATTATTTTCTGAGGATTGAGGATGGTAAGAACAGTGTAATTTGGGAGCAACAGGCAACACCTTACAAAATTCCTTAATTATAGTTCCAGTAAAATGAGTTCCTCTGTCACTAGAGTTAAGTAGGGATTCCCCAAGTGGGAAAGACAAAATCTAACATTTGTTCTAACCAAAGTAAGAGTCCTTGCTTTTCAACAAGGGAAAGCTTTTAACCATCCAAAGAAAAGGCAGAAAACAGTAAGTACATATTCAAATCCTTGCGATGTAGAGAGTTATATAAAATCCATTTGTAAATGCTCATGAAGTCCCTGAGGTTGTTGTTCCTGTCCATGTCCCATCTTTACAGTTTTTCCAGGGTTGTGAGTCTGGCAGATGGAATATTCACTGGAGACTCCCTCTATTACTTGATTAAAATTTCTCCACAAATGTTGTCCCAGGATAGTATTTAATTTTTCTTTCCTTTGATGGATCATAGTATACAAAATTCTCACAAAGCTCCATTTCAGAGAGTCTGAAGAGCCCAAGCAACCCATATGAGTGGAGAGCACACTCAGACTTCTACAAATACTCTTTTACAGAATCTGCTACTTGTGACTGCAGTTTTCTCAAGGTTTCATAGAAGTGATCTGGAGTAACCAGATCATCTTTCATTTGTTGAACTAAACAAACTTGGGTGAGAGTTCCTTGTTTAGCATACTGGTCAGCCAAGACATTTCCTATTGTCTTGTGTATTTGTTCCCTAGTATGAGCTTTGACTTTAATTACAGTGAATTCCTTAGCGGGAACCAAGACTTCTAGTAAAGCTCAAACTTGCTCACTGTGCTTAATGTGTGCACCAGAAACAGTTAGGAAATCCTGTTGTTTCCATAGCATGAGGAAATCATGAACCACACAAAAAGCATATACGTGGTCTGTGTATATGTTAACCCTTTGATCCCTTGCTAGCTGACAGGCTTGAGTCAAGCCTACAGGTTCGATTAGTTTTGCTGGCTTGACTTGGATTGGATTAAATAAATTCTTAGGAAGTGGTGACAACATACGCAGCTTGAAAATATTCTTGTTCAGTCTTAAGATATGGCCTGTCTACAAATAAGTCTGTTTGAGTCTTGTAGAAGAGTTACAGGAGATCACAGGAAGGTGAGGAAAGTTCTTGTGTTAAATAATCCCGAGGCTCTTCCTCCTCTGGAGGAAGGAGTCAGGTAGCTGGATTCAGGTATGACACCTGTGGATGGTGATATGAGCTGGGGATAGAAGTAGAAATTCATAGGAAGTGAGTCTGGAAGCAGAGAAAGGTTGAGTGTTTCGGGGAAGGGTCTGAAGAGCATAGGGTAGCATTAAGTGAACAGGCAATGCCCAAATTAAATCAGAGGTGACTTCCATTAACTTTGTAGTTGTGGCTATCGCCATTAAGAAAAGAGGATATGTTTTAGCTACTGGGTTGAAAGATACCATAATCCCATGTAACTCTCTGATTTCCATTATGTTTCTGGGTTAAAACCCCAGCAGTTTGACTGTGCTTTTCATGTGAAAACAGGCAAAAAAAAAAAAAAAAGATTTATTTTACTTTGGGAGATATAGAGGAGTTTCCTGGATAGTAGTCTTGAGTTTGTCAAAGGCTAACTCTGTAGTGACTTCCTAAGGCACAGATTCAGGGGTATTATTTTTAGTCATGTCATAGAGGGGGGCAGTTAGTTCAGAAAAGTTGGAAATTCACTGCCTAGAATATCCTATACATCCTAGGAATCCTCAAGGTTATCTTTTGTTAATAGGATGTAATTCTATCTGCTGAGAAGGATATGCCTTCCTGGAATATATGTAGTGAATTTGGGTCTGACAAAATTGTAGTTTATCCTTATAAGCTTTATATTCTTTTTTATAGCAAAGTTTCAAGAAATAAAGAGTGTTCTCTTGATAAAAGGTTAGATTAGGTGAATGTAAGAGCAAGTCATATTGGATCAAGGTAGAAGAACAGGGAAGTTGTAAGTCTTGGATATTATGGTCGAAAACTTGAGACAAGTATGAGGGGGCTTAGGTGAAGCCTTGTGGCATCACAGTCCAGCTGTATTGTTGTCTTTCCCATGTGAAAGCAAAAGGTATTTGGAGTCAGGATGTAACGAAATGCTAAAGCAGGCTGAACAGAAATTTATTACTGTGATATGTGTTGAATTTGGAAATATAGAACCCAGGGAAATATGGGCACACTATATGATTTATAGCCCCTAAGGCTTGTATAAAGCAGTATCCATGTCCATTAGTCTTTTACCTGGAGGACAGGAGTGTTGCAGAGACTGGTACAAGGAATGAGTAAGTACTTAGCTATGAAATCTGCAACTATGGATCATAGTCCCTCTGGTGCTTTGTGTCTTAGAATATAATGGGGTGATTAAAGCAGGGACATTGTGGGACCTATACTGACTCATAAGTCTTCTATGTTCTTTCTTTTTCCCCCATCTGTAGATAGTGTCGCCCAGAGGACAGTGGATACTGAGAAAAGTAAATCACCAAACTGAGATAATTCCAAAGGAAAGAGAATTGGTGGCACAAGAATGCAGGGTAGTCAAGAGAAGCCACCATAAGCCATCATATTGGGTCATTCAAGTCTAGGAGATCAAGAAAAAGTCCTTCAAGTGCACACCTAATAGTAGCACCTCATTGAGCCAAAGATTCCCTCCTAATAGGTTGGGGTAGGAGTGGGGGGGTGGAAGGACTGAGGAGAAAGGCGTGTTGGAAAGTTAAAAGGGTCCTGAGGAGACAGGCAGGAAATGGTGTATTTTTGGAGGTCCTTTTGATTCTCTTAAGATATTTAAGCTGTAAGGTCATAAGTTTGCGGTGTGAGATTTTCTGTTTATTTATCACACTAGCTCAAAAGCAAACAGAAGAAATGATGAAGTAAAAGCGCTGAACAGAAGATTTCAAAGGGCGGCTCGAGAAGATGAAGTAAAGTATTATAACGACACGTGCAAAGACCTGGAGTTAGAAAACCAAAAGGGAGGAACACGTTCAGCATTTCTCAAACTGAAAGAACTGAAGAAAAATTCAAGTTTCAATTCCAATAGTGAAGGATTCTGCGGGCAAAATACTGAAAGACACAGGAAGCATCAAAAGAAGATGGAAGGAATACACAGAATGACCGTACCAAAAAGAATTGGTCCACCAACTGAGATGTTTCAACAAATGGATGCAGCACTGGAAGTGCTCACTCATTGATGCCAAGAAATTTGTAAGACAGTTACCTGGCCAACCGACTGGAAGAGATCCATATTTATGCCTATTTTAAAGTGATGCAACCAAATGTGGAAACTATCGAATAACATCATTAATATCACACGCAAGTAAAATTTT
>NW_004443982.1:7096191-7122106 GCF_000243295.1 Trichechus manatus latirostris | reverse complement strand
ACGCAAGTAAAATTTTGCTGAAGGTCATTCAAAAGCAGTTGCAGCAGTACATCAACAGGGAACTGCCAGAAATTCAAGCCAGATTCAGAAGAGGATGTGGAACCAGGGATATCATTGCTGATGTCAGGTGGATCCTGGCTGAAAACAGAGAATACCAGAAAGATGTTTACCTGTGTTTTACTGACTATGCAAAGGCATTCAGCTGTGTGGATCACAACAAATTATGGATAACATTTCAAAGAATGGGAATTCCAGAACACTTAATTGTGCTCATGAGGAACCTGTGCACAGTTCAAGAGGCAGTCATTCCAACAGAACAAGGGGATACTGTGTGGTTTAAAGTCAGGAAAGGTGTGTGTCACGGTTGTCTCCTTCACCATACTTATTAAATCTGTATGCTGAGCAAATAATCTGATAAACTGGACTATATGAAGGAGAACGGGGCATCAAGATTGGAGGAAGACTCATTAACAACCTGCATTGTGCAGGTGACACAACCTTGCTTGCTGAAAGTGAAGAGGACTTGAAACACTTACTGATGAAAATCAAAGACATATTACATATTACAGTATTGATTCAGTATAGATTACACCTCGACATAAAGAAAACAAAAATCCTTGCAACTGGACCAATAAGCAACATCATGATAAATGGAGGAAAGATTGAAGTTGTCAAGGATTTCATTTTATTTGGATACACGATCAACACCCATGGAAGCAGCAGTCAAGAAATCAAACCACGAATTGCACTGGGCAAATCTGCTGCAAAAGACCTCTTTAAAATGTTAAAAAGCCTGACTCAGGTCATGGTGTTTTCAATCGCCTCATATGAATGCAAAAGCTGGACAATAAATAAGGAAGACCAAAGAAGAATTGACACCTTTGAATTATGGTGTTGGCAAACAATGTTGAGTATACCGTGGACCAACAGAAGAACAAACAAATCTGTCTTGGAAAAAGTACAGGCAAAATGCTCCTTAGAAGCAAGGGTGGCAAGACTTTGTCTCACATACTTTGGATATGTTATCAGGAGGGTCCAGTCCCTGGAGAAGGACATCATGCTTTGTAAAGTGGAGGACCAGCGAAGAGAGGAAGACCCTCAATGAGATGGACTGACACAGTGGCTGCAACAAAGTGTTCAAGCATAACAACAATCATGAGGATGGCGCAGGACTGGACAGTGTTTCTTTCTGTTGTGCATAGGGTCACTGAGTCAGAACTGACTCAACGACACCTAACAACAACAAGAGCCCCAAAGGGGCCATGAAAGTTCAATATTGTCTTTCCTGAAGTTCCACCACTGATAGGAATTTAAGTTAGGACTGTAGTGGCTGAACGTAATGCCCAGAGAGAGTCCATTTGGAGGTTGGGTAGATTTTGTTTCCACACAGTAAAAAAGGTTCGAGATAGAGGGAAGAACAGCCTTGTTCTACTTTAGGACCAACATCTAATTCTCCACTTTGCCAGAGAATCCTAAAAGACAAAAGGAAAATAGAAGCAGTGACTCAGTCAGACAATAGGTTAACCCTATCAAAAATGAAAGCCTGCAACCTCCGTAACACAGGACTGGGAGCAGGACTTGCCTCACCATCCAACAGCAGCAGTCCCAAGAAGGGTGGAAGCAAGGGTTCCTAGGTGCTCTGTTCTTGTTTGAAACCTCAGCAGGACTCAGGGCTGATCCAGACCCTATCCAAGTCACAGCATCAAACTATCAAGAAAAAAAAGTTAGGGCGACTCAAATAGAGGTAACAAGCTTTATTCAGCTTAGGCTTATCAGGGAGCACCTCAAAATTAGGCAACTCCTTGAGCTGAAGCAGGATTGGAGTTGTCATAGGGCAAGGAGAAAGAGGGGTACGTGACTGTGGTCTTGTCCCAGGTTGCAGCTTTCTTCATCTATAACTGCTGCAAAACTTGTGGATGGAATGAATGGTTGGGATAGGTTCAGTTTTCATGCCTTTCTGGGAATCACCGGTGCACCCTCATTTTGGCAGCAGACAGAACAGTTCTTTCGAGAGTTATCTGTGTAAGCTTTGTGGGTTGTCTGTTAGCTGGCTGATAGCAGTTAAGATTCAAGAGAGGGAGGGGAAAAAAAGGGTAAGAGAGAAGAAGAGAAGGAAGGAAAGAAGGCAAAGATTTAAGTAAGGAAAACTGGGTCTATTTTAACTTTTTAACAATAGGAAGTGATAACCTGGGTTCATTTAGGGGCATGACACACTCAGGACATGACTACTTTAACCACTGTGTGATATTTGGGCTCGACTCTATCCTTTGCATCTAGTATCCCCTGGCAAGGTCCTCGAGTGGCACAAGCGGTTAAGCACTCAACTATTAGCTAAAAGTTGGCCGTTCAAACCTACCTTGAACCCAGCCTTGAAAACCCTAAGGAGCAGTTTTACTCTGCACACATGGGGTTGCTATGAGTCAGAACTGACTTGATAGCAACTAACAACAAGCCCCTGGCAATGGGCCTCCCAAATACAGCAAGGAAATGAAAATGCTCAGGATTTATTCCCAGGAATCCTTTGATTACTACAAAAAAAAAAAAAATCCCATTGCTATCAACCCTATAGGACAGAGTAGAAATGCCCCCATAGGGTTCCCAAGGAGCAGCTGGTGGATTCAAACTGCAGACCTTTTGGTTAGCAGCCGAGCCTTTAACCAATGCACTACCAGGGCTCCTAGGCTCCTAGATTACTACAACAGCAGCTAAAGCAAACCTCTAATGAAACTACAACCAACCAGGGAAAGGGAGGCAAAAAAAACTGTTCGGACAAATTTTCTGGGACAATGCATTCCTGGGCTCTGCCCAACCACACCCTTGCCCCACCCTGAAGCACTGGCCGCTCCTGAATATGGAATTCACACACAGGCCAGTGGCCAAGTTCAGAGCTAAAGAATACCTGTGTCTATGAGGAAGTGAATTAGTCTAATCTCTTCACCCTCCCCAGAGGCTACAAACAGAGGCTCACAGAGTCTTACATCTCTCTCCCCAGCAGGTATTAAGCAGCTACTCTGGGCCAGCCTCTGTGAATACAAAAATGAGTAACACAAAGATATGAATACAGAGCTAAGTTATTAAAACTGAGTTACTTAGTTTTACTCATACATTGCTTTCCTCAACAAGGTGTGCTCCCAGAAATGGCTAAATTCAGCATTCATAAGATCTGAATAACAGGTCATTAAACCAGTTGCTGTCAAGTTGACTCCAACTCATGACAACCCCATGTGTGCCAGAGTAGACCTGTGCTCCATATAGTGTTTTCAATGGCTGATTTTTCAGAAGTACATCACCAGGCCTTTCTTCCAAGGTGCCTCTGGGTGGACTCAAACTTCCAACCTTTTAGGTAGCAGCTGAGCCTTGTAACTGTCTGCACCACCTAACTCCATCAGGTCATTAAGAAGCTCAAAGTCATTGTCTTAGGCTGGGTTCTCTAGCGAATCAAAACCAGTGAAGCACATATATGCACACACACACACACACACACACACACACACAGAGAGAGAGAGAGAGATTTATCTCAAGGAAATGGCATGTGTTGTAAAGGCTGGCAAGTCCCCAAGTTTGTGGGTCAGGCATCAAGCTTCAGGCTGGAGGCTTCTCCCGACTCACGTAGTTGCAGGGGCTGATAAACCCACGATTCTCAGGTCAGAGAGCAGGCTGCTGGCTCACGGCTGCAAGGGCTGACAAATCCAAGATTGGCAGGTAAGATGGTAGGCTGCTGGCCCAAGTCCCAAGAACTGGAGGGCAGATTCTTACGAGCCAAATGCAGGATCCAGAGCAGAGCAAAAGCCAGCGAGCTTTGCCAGAAAGTCCACATATATTGGATGCAGGCCACATCCCCAAGGAAACTCCCTTTCAACTGATTGGCTACTCACAGCAGATCCTATCATGGAGGTGATCACATTATATCAGATCCCATCATGGAGGTGGTTACATCTTTATCCGACTGCCGAACTACATCATAACTGCCAAACCACTGAGAATCATGGCCCAGACAAGTTGACACACAACCTTAACGATCACAGTCATGAAGTTTTGCACAGGGATGGAAGAGATCAAAAGTAAGGAGGAAAGATAAAACTTGAGAGGTCTGACTTCCTGTCTGATCAATGACTTCGTCAAAACATAAGGTCTTTTTATAGAAGCCACTGATACAGCCCTAACACCATACCTTGTTCTCTTTATTCTTATACTGGTTCTAGTGCTAGAACTGATTTTTTTTTTATATTTGACTTTCAAGTACATTGGGGCAGGAAAGGGCTTTGACATGTGGGAGAATGCAAAGGCAAAAGAAAGAGCACTTTAAAACAGATTTGTAGGATAATTGCTATGGTCTACCTCACCTATGGTCCTGTCTCTGTCATTCAGGAACGTTAGGAACATAACCAGGAATATAGCCATCCTCCGAAGTGTGCCTCAAAGGCTAGCCATACCTGCAAAAGATCCTTTGCCCTCAGTCTTAGGACTGGCTCCTAGAAGCAGTGCCTGACACAACAATTTTTGTTGAAGTGATTTATTGAGGAAAGACTCCAGTTGGTGGAGGATGGAACTAGCAAGAAGGTGATCTAAGATGGAGACTAGCTTCAGCCTGACCCTACAGGGAAGCTCCAGAGCACAAACTGTACCCCTGTGGCAGTCTGTCATTGGTTAAGTTCTACAGTAGGAGGAGGGGGTTTTGTGGGCAATTTTCTCTGGATAAGGGGGCAGTTAGAGAAGAAGGTATCTATAAGTTATCGGCCAACACTCACAGCAGCTGGAGTATGAGTGCATGGGCAGGAAAAGGGGAATCTGAGTGAGGCATCAACAGCATCCACTACTCCCACCACCACCACCACCATTATCTTCTAAACCAGGAGTCAGAAAACTTCTCTTGTAGAGTGCTAGATAGTAAATAGTTTAAGCATTTGCAGGCAAATATGGTCTGTGTTACAACTACTCAGCTCGGCCTTTGTAACACAAAAGCAGCCATAGACAATATGTAAATGAACGGGTGTGGCTATGTTCCAATAAAACTTTTTTACAAAAACAGACAATTGTGTTCTCCATCTGCCCTTTTAGAGGCAAGGACTGATCTTGGTCTCTCATCAGCACCCTGCACGACATGCAGATGTGGATTGTGGCAGAAAGAACATCATCAGGAGGCTGGGCATCTAATCACAGCCCTGTCTCTACCCAGTTCTTTCAGATGCAAGTGCCAGAAACCCAAGGCAAAAGAGCTCAAGGAAAATGGAATGAGGAAAGTAACGCTTACTGGCTCATGTAATCCAACCATACACGGGCTGGCCTCAGAGATAACTGTTTCAAGAACTCAAGCTCTTTAGGACTTGCCCACTCCTCATCCTGCATTCTGCTTATCTCAGCATTTTGGCTTTGGTCTCTCCTACTGAATTGAAGGTGGACTTGATTTCTGTGCCAGTGAATATGGCATCTGACAGTTCTGGACTCAAACTGATGGCCCCAACCCTGGAGAGAAAAGAGAATCTTCTCTATCAGGACCAGGTAAGCAGATCATGGGAAAAAACTGGATAACCTGTCCATCCACGGCTCGTGCATCCCTCCTCCTCAGCTCCATGGTTAGCAGGATAGGGTCTGACACAAGAAACATGGCGAGGAGAGCCCAGACCTAGCCACCAGGGAATCATTTTGAACCAGAGCATCTCCCTAAATTATGCTGGCTACAGTAACAAGTTACTAACCTCTGAAGTCTCTTCGTTTCTTCTTCCTCTTCTCTGCCTATGGTGATCAGTACTCAACAAATATTCTTTAAACATATATGTGCCAGGTACTGTGTAGTACTGTGGATTTAGTATGAACAAGACAAACATGTCTCTTGCCTTCATGTACTTTCCTACAAGTGGACCTTACAAAACCCAAGACCGCCAGCCCTGATCTTTGGTCACAGTGATTTGGGAATCACAGAACAGGGTATGTTACTCTAAAGAATAGTCCCTAGTCACCGTCTCCACTACTCCTTCCCTCATTATCTCTTTCCTGCTGCACTGTCCTCCATTTTTCAATGAAACTTCCCTGGAAAAAGTCATGCAGGATCTTATTGCTAAAATGAATGCATCATTTTTGTCCTCATTTGTATTGAACTTGGGGGCATTCAATGTTGCTTTCTACTGCCTACCTACATTCTAAAACTGTTATTTCTTACCTTTGGTGACATGTACTCTTCTGTTTCTCCTAGCCTTCTGGACAAGAAGTTAGTTAATCATACTTTTTAAAATTTCTACTCTCTATTCTCTTTATAAATGGAAGGTTTTATATCAAAAATTGAATTTTTAGAATAGTTAAATTCAAATAAAGTTAATAAGAAAGAAAAGAAAAAATTGTCTAGGATTCAAGAGAAAAGGGGTTTTAATCTAGCTCTAATTCTATCTAAATTTTAGAATAAACTCTCCGCATTTCAATGACATAATCTGTAAGGTGAAGGGACATTACTAGATTTAATTTAATAAACACTGAATGGGTACATTCTCTGTACCAGGCACTGTAGTAAGCATTAGGGGGTACCAGAATGATGAAGACTTTGCCAAGGACTCACAGAGCAGTGGTTGAGGGGCAGAAAAGCTTTTGTAGAAGAGATAATAATTGTCTTGAGATGTGAACAAGTGCTCATTGAGCTAACAAGGTGTCATTTAAGAGATGGCATGCCAGACAGGGTTAGGGAAGGTAGGTCAGAAACAGCAAAGTGTATGCTGGGAGTCCTGAGTAGCTTCATGGCTGAGGCCAGAAAGTGACACAGGGGTGTCAGATAAAGGAAGACCTTCTAGGAAATGCTAAATTTGGACTTTTCATACAGGCTAGAGGGAGGCAACAGAGCAGGAGTTTCTTAACCTGGGCTATTAATATGGTTGACTATCATTTTATATGTGTTAACCATTTCAGTTTCTACTGGGTTGCTTATCTTTTCCTTATCAATGAGTAGGGCAGGTTATATATTCTGGATCTTAATCATTTGTCTGGTTCTAGTGTTGCAAATATGTTCTCTCAATCTGTCACTTATTTTTTATGCTTGTTTATGTGTCTTTAAGGAGCCCTGGTGGCACAGTGATTAAGCACTTGGCTGATAACCGAAAGGTGGGCAGTTAGATAGAACCCACCAGTAGCTCTTCGGGAGAAAGATGTGGCAGTCTCCTTCCGTAAAGATTACAGCCTAGGCAACACTATGGAGCAGTTCCACTCTGTCCTATAGGTTTGCTATGAGTCAGAATCGACGCAATGGTAATAGGTTTGGTTTGGTATGTGTCTTTGACATACATAAGTACTATTATGTAAATATGTGTATTAGTCTTTCACTTTAGGGAATTTAGAAAATGAATTTTGTGTCTTAAAAAACCTCTCTCCACTCAAAATTTGAAAAATATTCCCTTGTCTAATATCTTCAGTTTTGTTTTTATGGTTAGCTCTTTATTCTACCTGGGATTTATTTTTGTTCCTGATGTCATGGTATGAGGTGAGGATCTAACTTTTTTTCTCAAATAAAGAGTCATTTTTCACAACACTATTTATTGTATAGTCTATTCTTTCCCTTCAGTATGAAATGTCATCTTAGTCACATTCTAAATATTCCAAATTTCCATACACTCACTAAGTTGCATCCTTAAATACGGATAAAATTGAAAAGCACCAAAACCTAAATGAGAAAACGGTCAAAGGACATGAACAGGCATTCATAGATGATATATTTAGCTAATCTCCAACCTCTGTAGAAATTTAAAATGCTGATTGTTAATAAATAGAATTGTTCATTTTTAAAACCAGCAAAATGACACAAAAGCAATACAATATCAAGTTGATACAAGTACATTTTAATGAACAGTCTCATTCTCTGTTGTTGGCAATGTAAATTGGCACAATCTTTCTATCTTTAAAACATTAATGCTCATTGACACAATAAATCATACTTTAGCAATGCATCTTAAGGAAATAATCAGAGATTCAGTCAAGGGTTTATGTAAAGGATATCCATCATAGTGATATTTAAAACCATGACAAATTTGGAACTACCTAAATGTTCAACAATAGGGATTTGTTAAATTAATTATGGTACATGCATATGAGATAATATTATGCAGTTATTAAAAATTATGCTTTCATAGAGTGATTTACTAAACAATATAGCAGTAAAGAAAGTGTTTTTGCATAAGATTCAAAATGAATTCATTAACAACAATCTTGCCAAGCTAATTTCATTTCTTTTTCTTTTAAATAATATTTTTTTGTGCTTTCAGTGAAAGTTTACCCAGCAAATTCGGTTCCCATTTAACAATTACTATACAAATTGTTTAGAAACATTGGTTACATTTTTCACAATGTGTTAACAGTCTCATAAATTCCCTTCTGGATGTTTCGCTTCCAGTAATCTGGTTTCTCTGTCCCCTTACAGCATTTTTGCTTTAGAGTAATTGTTGACCGTTTGGTCCCATATACATGATTTTTAAACTTTTTAAAATTTATTTTGTTGTTCATTTCTTTTTTGAATATGTAACTAGACTAATATATAAGTGGAATTCAACACATCAAAAGGGTGTATAGAGCTCCTAATATACATGTGTAGAGCTCTTGGTATACCTAGTGGATTTAGCTGCCAGGTACTCTCCAGTACCTTATTTATTTATAAATAAAACATAAACCCAAGGAGCCCATAATCCAAGGATACCCGTTGGCATCGAGTCGATTCCAACTCACAGCAACCCTATAGGACAGAGTAGAACTGCCTCATATGGTTTCCAAGGAGCGGCTGGTAGATTCAAACTGCCGACCTTTTGGTTAGCAGCCGTAGCTCTCAACCACTGCACCACTAGGGCTTAATCCGAGGATAGAGGGGAACAATTGAGTAGAAAATTACAATACAAAGTTGTTAATGCAAAGAGTATTCAAATTCACCCCACAAGGGAGCACAAGGGACAGGTATGAAATGCAACCCAGGGTCATAAGGGCAGAATGAAATAGAATTAGCTTATTGGATTTCTGCAAGATGTTTGAGAAGGACGCTCCCATTCTTGGTGTGGATCTGAATAGAAAATGCTGGAAGGATGGCAAATCAATTTGATAGGTCCATGGCACAACTGTATTCGATAATCAATCTCTCTACTAACATACCTCAGGATGCTGTACTTGACCTTCCTACTTTTCTCAAAAAAAATTTAAAATGATTTGGATGAAGACACAGAAAACATATTTTAAGCATTTACAAATAACCCAAAGGTGGGAGAAATAGTTAACATAAAAGATAAGGGAATCAAGAGTCAGGAAATATCTGGTAAGGCTGAAATGATGGACCTCACTGAAGGATGAAAGTTAACCAAGATGTAAAGTCTCATATTTAATTCAAAGAATAAGTTAGCCTAGAAAAATAGCTATCTATATTTTAAAAGTCCAAAAGGTTTTATTTGACTGCAAGTTTAACATGAACTTAGGGGACACCAATGCATTTCTGTCCTAGATGTGAGATGTCAGCATCATGGCACTTTGTACTGGATATACCACACTTGAAATAAGATGGATAGCTCCCTGTAAGAAAAGACTTTAACTTGCCAGGTCACATTGGAAACAGTTGAAGGAACTGAGACTGTTCTGTCTGAGGAAGAGAACATGAGAGCCATCCCCAAATATCCAATGGATCACACTTATTCTGTATGGTAGCGTAGGGGAAACTTGGGAACATTAGTGGGGGGCATATTTCTCAAAATTTCAGAAAGCACTTATGAGCACTTTAGGGCAGGTAGTCCATCTAAATAATAATGTATTTACATTATTGAACACTCACTCTGTGTCATGGAATTTCTAAGTTAATCTTCACTCAATTTTATGAGGTCAATGCTATTGTTATCACCATATTAGGCACATAAAACAGATCTGCTGAACTGAAATAAAATGAACTCAAGCTGCCAGTAAATATAATGGACTGCCCTCATGGCAGTAAGTATCCAGGTTGATATGGAGGGCACGTAGCACTAGGTCCCTTCTAGTCTAAAATTCTATCATTCCATGATTAGATGAACTCAAGATTGATCATATGGTACATAGTTACCTCACTGGGCAGGAAAAGTATGTAAAAATTTTCTATAGAGTCAATTAAAAAGAAGCAAGAATGAACAGTCTTTCTGTACCAGCTCCTGTCCTCTTCAGCAGGAGGAATCAGTCATATCTTTTATAGGCAGGCCAGGCTCCATCACCTTCCTGAACCATCTTGCCCACTGGAGCAGGTAACTAGACGCCCAGCTCTACTGTCTGATGGCACCCAGATGCCCATGTTTTTCTTACACTAAAACCTTTTCTACTCCTTATCGTGGTGACACCAGTTCAAAGGCCATGGATTCAGCCTCAGCTCTTCTGATTGGCCCTGTTATTCCCCAGCTGAGATGGGAGTCCTACTCACTATACAGTTAACATTTTTGAGCATTTACTATGTACTAGACCCCATGTAGTCTTTCAAAACCCTAAGGTAATAGTAACTATTATTGCTATTCCTGTTTTATACATGTGGAAATTGAGGTTTAATAAGTTCCTAAAGTACCAGCATTACTAAAGGTTGACCTAGGATTCAAATCTAGATCTGCTTGACTTCTACATCCATGATCTTAACCACCACCCAATGGAACTAGTTCTCTTCTCTAAGACCTTCATATCTTGCCTAAGTCTTGCCATGCCTAGGGTCATGAATGGATTGATTATCTATAACCATGGAGCCTCTCCTTACAGGAATTCCAGAATCTCTCAGTAAATTGTCTCTGTGCTGTGCCCTGCCAGCTAGATTAGATGCCACAGATACTGACTTTTGAACAGCCAACAACCAAGGCCAAATTAGTTTCTCCTAAACCCCTTTCCATAGGCCCATATTGCTAGATTCCCACTATCCTCATGTTAGAGAAAACCCAAGTTATAAATGGAATGGCATGTCCAAGGTTGTCACCACTAATAGTGATTAAGTTAAGGTGTCAGGCACTTAGAGAAATCTGGAGGAGCTACAATTAGATTGGGCAATACACACTTTTAAGCTAGTGTATGGCTATGTCTGTTAAAGACCTACAAGATGTAATTTTTAAAATATTGCTGATTAGGTAGCTTTTTGTACCAGTTTTCTTGATTTTAGCTTTATTTTTATTACATGTATATAATGGTGTTTTTTTTTTGTTTTTTTGGTTTTTCTTGGAAAAGAGTTTTTGAGGACTTTCAAAGAACAAAAACTTGGATTTAGTTAAATACCAAATGTCAGACACGAAAAGGCCAAGTAGGGGAAAAAAGGTACAAAGGTGGGAAGTGTCCTAGAAAATACATCATTAAAGAAAGAAAACCCAAGAATCATAAGAAAAGGCTGGAGAGTTAAATCACTAGAGATGCTAAGGATCAAGGAAGGGAAAAGAATGTGTGAATCAAAGTGAAATAGTCACCTTGAAAATTTTTACATCCTTCAGTCTCTTTATATGTTGTCACAAGTAATGGGGAAATTAAGGGTAAAAGTTCATGTAGAGTTTGAAGGAGTGGAGAAAGATCCCCCAAGGGTATCAACGGAAATGGCACAGAAGTAATAATATATTTTATGCAAGAGTCTATTGGAAAAAGGAGCAAATAGAAGAAGGCAATAGCAGATTACTAAAAGCAGAGGGAAAAGTTTTACCTTGTGAGAAAATATATAAAGATCCCAAATTAGCTCTAAAAGTACTCCCATTGTAAGTCCAACAAACATCTCAGTCCCATGAACCTTGGGCCTAAACCAGAGATTGGCAACTTATGGCTGTTAGAGTGCCTTGGATAGAGGGTTGGAGATAGAAAGAGTGGTTTAGTGGGATTGCCTCAGCATCAGATATGATTGCACATCAAGGAGTTCATTGTTTGATCCCTGGGGAGACTCTTTATAGTATGTGAAGACTTCCAACTCTCCTGCCTGTCTCAAGAATACTAGAATTCTGGAAATTTGACAGTTTTGCAAGGTAGAGGTATTTTCACACCTACACAATAGCTTCAGGGGCCATGGATAGCTACTACAATTGAAGGTCAGAGCTGAGATAAAGGCGATGGTCAGTGGCAGGTATCAGGAAACAGTCTAATTGGCCATGGCTCTGTGTGAGCAGCAAGATAGAATTACCATTGTGTGCTTCCATCCAAAAGGCCTGTAAAAATTCTGGAGAAGGTCTATGAAAATACTGAACCAGTCAGTGGAAATACATATACAAATAATATAAATATTATTCAATTATTATAACAAGTGAGTCTACAGAAACCCATTATGATGGTATGAGAGTGCTGACCAACTGCATCTTTAGTATAGTTGTTATAATTACTGGCTCAGTGTAACTATCACCTAATTCCCTAATACAGTGTGTTTGGTCTATTAAAAAAAAATTGTTATAAAGTAGTAAGCCTCATCCTCTCCTGTGAAATTGTAAGTTATCGTAAGTTATCTATTACTAATAAAAGCTAAATTCTAAAATACATTAATTATTTACTTTTTATTACTTAACTAAAATCCACTGCCATCAAGTCAATTCTGATTCATAGCAACTCTATAGGGTACCCAAGGCTGTAAATCTCCACAGAAGCAAACTGCCACATCTTTCTTCTGCAGAGCCGCTGGTGGTTTCAAACTGCCAACCTTTTGGTTAGCAGTCAATCACTTTAACTGCTGCGCCACCAGGGTTTCTTTGTATCTAAAATCATCCCAATAATAATGTTATTATCATTGTAGTGAACACTGCTGGTGCCCTACCCAAATCTCCTTGGCTCTTATCTCTACAGACTAAGGGCTGCTTACTGTGAATATTTATGACTCTCTGCCTAAGAGCATTTTTGCTGGACACCAGAGCACTTGCAAGGCCCTAAGCAGGGAAAACTGGAAGTGCTGGAGAATTAATGCCCTCAGAGCAGCCCTCAACCAATGATGGATGGAAGTTGGTGGATAAAAACCTCAGCTTCCTATCGCCTCGGTTGAGATAACTCTGAGGCGTGTCTTCCACGCTGGCTCCTAGAGTTTCCCAGCAGGATTGCACTCCAGTTGTTCACTTCCTAGATGACACACCCTTTATTGACTACCTTCTACTCCCTGTTTTATATTTCAATCTCCTACCAGTGTTTTCTGGGATCCCCTCCCAAATTAATTATTTTCACCTCAAAGCCTTGTCTCAGGGTTTATTTCAAGAGTAACTCAAGCTAACACACTTATTAAAATTTTTCTGACACACTTTTCTGAGTGGGGGAGCCTTTGGACTAGAAAGTAGACACTCATTACCCTGAGTAGATCCATAGGGTCACTATGAGTCAGAACCGACTCGGCGATACATAACAACAACAACATGGTATATATGTCATTTGTTTCACAACAGAATAAAGGTTGAGAATAGTTGTCATAAAACATGTACCTGACTGATTGACCATGATACAAGGTGGCTCCAGGAATAGATTGCAGTTGGGTAGGGGATGAGGTCTTGGAGAATAGTGCCACACTTTATTGTATCTCCACTGCCAGTCAGGCTTAATGAATGTTAGTTGGTAGAAAGATGCCTGGAAATACTCCTTATTTCTGAGAGTCAACAGGTGTGAGCACAGGGAAGCAAAGAAAAATTGAGAAGAATTTCCTTGTTTTGTAAATACGGGGGAACTCTTCCTTTTCTTTTTCTTTTTTTCAAGATAGGTGAAGCAGCTCAACCTTGACTTCTGGAATGGCAGAGTAAGGGTCTCCAAAAATCTACTCCCCATAAAAGCAACAAGAACACTGGCAACAATTGACAAAAATAAACTGTTTTGGAACTCTGGAAATTAACTGAAGGCTTGCAACAATCTAAGGAGTGTGTTCATTCAAGAAAAACTGCTGAATCTTGGTAAGAACAGCAAGTATTGCGGTGTTTTAACTTGTCCTAATTCCATCCTCCTCTCCCCAGCTTCGCAGTAGCCTTGTAAGCCACCAGAACTCACAGCTACTGTAGCTGGTAAACCTGGCAGCGTAACAGTCAGTGGGAGAGGGGTATAAGGACAGATCTGGAGCTCCTGAAAAGCCCCAACACCAGACGATTGTCAAAATTTGACCTCTCTGGCAGCTTGCTAAAAAACTCTATTTTCAGGTTTTATCTTTATTTGAGCTGATTCAGAGCTGACCCTGTGTAAAGAACCCTACCTGCAGGGCATTTCTAAACACAATAGATGGCAATTGTTTAACTCCACAGCTGTTGAAGGTGGCATTACCAGTTGAGACTAACAAGAGGCTGACCGAAAAACTTGAAAGGAAAAACTGAAATGAGATGTCTGTAGGGGGCTTTGAAAAGCTCTGACATATTGCTGGGAATCTAGAAGTCCCTGTGAATGTGCTGAGCTGTGCACATACCCAGGAAATACCTGAGAAGGCAATAACCTCTCACATCTAGCTGACGTGGAGGCTCTGCACAAGCAGGAAGTGAATGTTAAGGCAAAGGTGCAAATTGCCTGTCTGCTGCAGCATTCAAACCATGCCCCAACACCTACACACAGCCCCTCAGCAAAGGCTGAGAGATGTACTGGTTTGAGGCATTTAAGAAAATCTCTATCCTGTCAATAACTGATCACTAAGCTAATAAAAGAGACTTCAGTGGCTTCACACAACAAAGAATATAGACTTTATAAAATTAGGCCAGGAGAGTAACTAAACAAACTACAGACCAATATCTTTTATGAATATAGATGCAAAATCCTTTTTAAAAATGCTAGCAAACTGAATCCAACCACACATATTAAGGATCATATATATATATATACCATGACCAAATGGAATTTATCTCAGGAATGCAAGGTTAGAATAACATACAAAAATCAATCAATGTAACACAACATATTAATAGAATAAAGGAACAAAACTACATGATCATCTTAATAGACATAGAAACAGCGATTGAAAAATCTAGCACTCTTTCATAATAAAAACATTGAAGAAACTAGGAATAGAAGGGATGTTCCTTAACTTGAAAAGGAACATCTACAAAAATCTAACGGCTAACATCATACTTAATGGTGAAAGACTGAATTTTTCCTCCTAAAATCAGAAACAGAACAAGGATGTCGTTATTGTCACTTCTATTCAATACTGTAATGGAGTTTCTAGCCAGATGTTATGGATTGAATAGTGTCCCCCCAAAATACGTGTTGTAAATCCTGACTTCTATGCCTCTGGTTATAATCCCACTTGGGAATGGGTTGTCTTTGATATGTTAAAGAAACAGGATTAGTGTAGGGTGTGTCAATCTCTTAAAAATATAAAAGTAGGAGATTGATGAAGCAGAGATGGAGCAAGAGAGACGTCAAGGCACATGAAGATAGCCCAGAGACCTTCCTCCAGAGCTGATAGAGAGAAGGTCTTCTCCTAGAGCTGGCACCCT
This sequence comes from Trichechus manatus latirostris, assembly GCF_000243295.1. Lineage (NCBI taxonomy): Eukaryota > Metazoa > Chordata > Mammalia > Sirenia > Trichechidae > Trichechus > Trichechus manatus. The sequence continues at coordinate 7,106,759 of NW_004443982.1, read as the reverse complement.
GAATTCAAACTTCTAGCCTCCTAAACTGCAAGAAAATAAAATAAAATAAATGTCTGTTTGCTAAAGCCACCCATTTATAGTATATCTGTTATATCAGCACTAGATAAATAAGATAACAGAGACATTAATCAAGAAAAAAAAATAAAAGTCATATAAATTGGAAAAAAAGTAAAACTATCTCTATCCACATGTGACATGATCTTGTACGTAGAAAATTGTAAGGAATTGACCAAAAAAGTAATTAGAATTATTAAATGAGTTCAGCAGAGTTGAAGGATATAAAATCAGCATACAAAAATCAATTCCATTTCTATACACTATCAATGAACAATCTGAAAATAAAATTAAGAAAACAATTCTATTTACAATAGCATCAAAAAGAATAAAAAGGAATAAACTGAACAGAACAAGGGCAAGACTTGTACACTGAAAACTACAAAACATCATTGAAAAAAAGTTAAAGAAGACCTAAATAAATGGAAACATATTCCATGTTCATGAAGTGGAGCATTTAATATTATTAAGATGGCAATACTCTCCAAATTGATCTAGAGATTCCACACATTCACTACCAAAAGTTTAGCTTGTTAGTAAAGAGTGTCTGCCTTGAGCACTGTGCTCTTTTAAAGAGCTATCTATATGGTATCAAATTGACAACAGGAACTTGAAAGGCTAGAGAAGAAACTTAGGGAGCAATGAGTTCATGTGGACGAATAATTCGAAAAAGGAGGGTAAGAATGGTTGCACAACTTGAAGAATGTAATCAAAGTCATTGAATTGTACATGTAGAAATTGTTGAATTGGTTATGTTTTGCTGTGTACATTTTCAACAACAACAAAAAATAAATTATTTATTTTAAATCCCAGCTGCCTTTTTTTACAGAAATTGGCAAGATGATATAAAAATTAATACGGAAATGCAAGGGACTCAGAATAGCCAAAACAATCTTGATAAAGAAGAATGTAGTTAAAGGACTTACACTTACACTTCCTGAGTCAAATCTTACTACAAAACGACAGTAATCAATATAGTGTAGTACTAGCATAAAGGTAGACTTATAGATCAATGCAATAGAATTGAGAGTCTGGAAATAAACCGTCACATTTATAGTCAATTGATTTTTGACAAGGGTGCCAGGACAAGTTAACAGGGAAAAATAGCCAACAAATGGTACTGGGACAACTAAATATCCACACACAAAATAATGAAGTTTGACCCTCTACCTCACAACATATACAAAGTTAACTCAAAATGAATCTGAAACCTGAATATAAGAGCTTTAACTTTAAAACTCTTAGAAGAAGACATAAGAGTAAGTCTTTGTGATTTTGGATTAGGCAAGCTTCTTAGATATGGTACCAAAATCGTAACAAAACTGAAAATAGATAAATTAGACATCAATTAAAAGTTGAATTAAAGACTTTTGTACTTCAAAGGACACTGGCAAGAAAATGAACATACAACCCACAAAAGGGGAGAGAATAGTTGCAAATCATATACCTGATAAGAGACTTGTATCTAGAATATATAAAGAATTCTTACAATAGAAAAATTAGAAAGCAAATGACCCAGTAAAAATTGAGGAAAAAAGCAATGATGAATCTGCAAAACATCTTACAACATGGATGAATCTGGAGGGCATTATGCTGCTGAGTGAAATAAATCAATTATAAAAGGACAAATACTGTATGAGACCACTATTATTAAAACTCATGAAAAGGCTTACACACAGAAAGAAACAATGATTGATGGTTACTAGGGAGGGAAGGGATTGGGAGAGAAAAGCACTAAATAGACAAGTGGTAACTTTGGTGAAGGGTAACACAGTACACAATACTAGGAAAGTCAGCACAACTTGACCAAGGCAAGGTCATGGGTGCTTCATAGACACATCCAAACTCCCTGAGGGACCGAATTACTGGGCTGAGGGCTGGTGACCATGGTCTCGGGGGACATCTAGCTCAACTGGCATAACATAGTCTATAAAGAAAATGTTCTACATCCTACTTTGGTGAGTAGCATCAGGAGTCTTAAAAGCTTGTGAGCGGCCATCTAAGATACTCCACTGGTCTCACCCTGTCTGAAGAAAACCAAAGACACAAGGGAAAGATTAGTCCAAAGGATAATGGACTGCAACTACCACAGTCTCCACCAGACTGAGTCCAGCACAACTAGGTGGTGCCCGGCTACCACCACCAACTGCTCTCACAGGGATCACAACAGAGGGTCCTGGACAGAGCTGGAGAAAAATGTAGAACAAAATTCTAACTCACACAAAAAGACCAGACTTTCTGGCCTGACAGAGACTGGAGAAACCCCGAGATTATGGCCCCCAGACACCCTTTTAACTCAGTACTGAAGTCACTCCTAAGGTTCACCCTTCAGCCAAAGATTAGATAAGCCCATGAAACAAAACGAGACTAAATGGGCACACCAGCCCAGGGGCAAAGATGAGAAGGCAGGAAGGAACAGGGACAGGAAAGCTGGTAATGGGGAGCCTAAGATCAAGAAGGAGTGAGTGTTGACATGTCGTTGGGTTGGCAACCAATGTCACAAAACAATACGTGTATTAATTGGTTAATGAGAAACTAATTTGTTCTGTAAACCTTCATCTAAAGTGCAATAAAAAAAATTGGGCAAAAGATTTGAATAGACATTTCTCCAAAGGGGATATGCAAATGACTAATAAACACATGAAAAGATGTTCATTATTATTAATTGGGGAAATAAAAATAAAAACTATGGTGATATACCACTTCACATCTGCTAGAATGGCTATAATCAAAAAAGATAATAACAAGTGTTGATGAGGATGTGGAAAAATTGGAACTCTCACATACTCCTAGTGGGAATGTAAAATGGTGCAGCACTGTTGAAAACTGTTTGGCAGTTCCTCAAGAAGTTAAACATAGAGTTACCGTATGACCCAGAAATTTTGCTTCTAGGTATATACCCAAGAGAAATGAAAACATATGTTCACACAAAAACTTGTGTATGAAAGTTCATAACAGCATAATTTATAATATCTGAAAAGTGGAAACAACACAAATGTCCATCGACAGATGAATAGATAAGAAAAATGTAGTATATCCATACAATGGAATATCATTCAGCCATAAAAAGGAATAATGAATGTCCTGATACATGCTACAACATAGACGAACCTTGGAAACATTACGATATATGAAAGAAACCAAGCAAAAAAGGCCACATATTGTATGATTTCAGTTATATGAAATGTCCAGAATAGGCAAATCCACAGAAACAAAAAAAGATTAGTGGTTGTCAGGGACTGGCAGGAGGAGGAAATAGAGAGTGACTGCTAGTGGGTATGGGGTTTCTTTTTAGGGTGATGAAGTATTCTGGAATTAGTGGTAATGGTTGCACAACTTTGTGAATATAATGAAAACCATTGAATTGTACACTTTAAAAGAATGAATTTTATGGTATGTGAATTACATCTCAATAAAGCTGTTATTAAAAATAATAAAATACAAGAAAAAATATAGATGAGGCAGGAATGCTTGCCAACCACAAACTGTTTTAGGGTACTCACATTGCCTCATGAGTGACATCAAGGTCAAAGCCTTCAGGCTACTTTCAGTATCCTTTGTACCCTTCAATGTAACTTTGTGGTGCAATGGTGCAAGAGAGGATTGCAAGGGGTTAACAACAACAACAACAAAAAAAAACACATCCATTTCAGTTTAGTTGATTCTTACTCATAGCAACCCTATAGGACAGAGTAGAACTGCCCCATAAGATTTCAAAGGAGTGCCTGGTGGATTTGAACTGCCGACCTTTTGGTTAGCAGCTGTAGCTCTTAACCACTATGCCACCAGGGTTTCATGCAAGGGGTTAGGGTATTCTTTTTGAGAAAACCTCCTAAAACGTTCAGCTTGGGTACAGTTGTGAGGGCAAATAGAGAGAAAAGACGAGTCTTGGGAGCCAACATGGCTCTACAGACAGAAGCACCATGCTGTCCTGCAGCAAAGACCAGAAAAACTAAGTAAAACAGATACAAACGTCAGTCCTAGAACCCTAAGTACCAAAAGAAGGAATAAAGAACTCAATCAAGCACTGAAAAGAATAATAAACTGACAGAGAACAGAGAACAAGGAGAGCTACGGAGGGGAGGTCCCATACCAACTGACATGGCCAGATTCACCATCTTGGGCTACAGCCACCAAAGAACTCTGACAGGGAGTACAGGAAGGCAACTTCACAGAGCTCCCAACAGAAGACAGAGCTTTTGTGTAACCAGGGATACACACTTTCCCACCCCTCATCTTGCATCCCTCTACGCGGCCTCTACTGCTTGCCAAGGGGCCACGGTTGCTCAGCCAGAGAAACACTGGCACACTGCCATCAAGGTCCACCCTGCCTCCACTGGTTTGTATTTTTTTGTTTTTTGATATTGTTTTTTGGCTTGTTGTTGTTGTTGTTTCTCTCTCTCTCTTCCTTGCTTTCCTTTCTCCTGCCCAGCTTGCCTCATGTGCCATCCCCTCCCATTCTTGACAGGCTGTGATTTTTTGGTTTGTTGGCTTTGTTCTTTTTTTATTTTATTGTTGTTGTTTTTGTTAGTTTTCTGATACTGTTTTTTGGACTTTTTGTTGCTTCTCACTCTCTCTCTTCCTTCCTTTCCTTTCTCCTGCCCGGCTAGCCCTGTGTGCCATCCCCTCCCCTTCTTGACAGGCCATGGTTTTTTTTTGGTTTGTTTGCTGTGTTCTTTTTCTTCTTCTTTTTTTTTTTCCTGTTTCTTGTCTCTCTCTCTCCTTTCCTTTCTTCTGCCCACCCAGCCCTGTGCACCATCCTCACCCCTTCTGGAGGGGCCATGCTGCACAGCTCAGTTGGAGAGTCACTGCGCAGGGCTCCCTCAGCACCATTTTATTTATTGTTTGTTTGTTTGTTTGGGGGGTTGTTTGTTTTTTGTTAGTTTCTTCTCTTTTTCCCCTTTCCTTCCTTTTCTTTCTCCCATCCGGTCAGTCTTGTGTGCCACTCCCAACTTCTTGGCGGACAATGCTGTACCACTCGGCTGGCAAGCCTCTAGCACATGTCCTCCCAGGATCTGGTCTGCCACAGGCCAGCTCCCTAAGTGCCATATTTTTTATTTTTATCTTTCCCCTTCTCCTTTTCCTTCTCCCTCCCACCTAGGCCCTGCGCTACCCTGCCCTTCCTGACAAGCCATGCAATGCCACCCAACAAGAGAGACATCAGCCACCCCAATTCCACCCTGCCCCCAATGGTTGGTGCCCCCACCACCATTTTTTTTTGTTGTTGTTTTTGTTTTTATTTTTACTATTTTTATTTATTTATTTATTCTCTATTTATTTGTTTGATTGTTGGTTTCTTCTCTCTCTTTCCCCGCTTTCCCTTCCTTTCTCCTGCCCACCTAGCCCCATGTGCCACCCATGCCACTTATCAACAGGTCAAGCCACATCATTCGGCTAGAGAGACACCGGCACATGGCCTCGCTGGGTCTGCCCTGCCCCAACCTACCGAGACCTTTTTTTCTTGTTATTTTTTTACATCGTTTACTTCATTTCTTGCTTTTTTAAACCTTTTTTGACTTCGTTTCTCTCTCTTCTTTCCTTCTTTCACTCACCCACTTAGCTCTGCACATCACATCCTCTTTTCCCTCCTGCCTATCTGCACCATGTGCCAAGTGCCATGCCTCTGAGTGGTACTGATGCGGTCCCTTGGACTCCAACTTGCACTGCCTCCAGTCCCACCCCATCGCCCCCAGTTCATGCCACAAACTACCCATCCCCACCCCTCCACCCACACTGGACCCACCCTGCTACATCATAGCTGAGTGACCGGCCCAACCCACCTGGACAAGGTGGTGAGAAGTATCCTGACCACAGGCAAGCAAGCAACAAAACACACCCAGCCCGCCTGTCCAGAAATAACCAAGTAAAACAAAAAAGTAGGAGGAAACAATCAAATCTAAAATGAATAAACAAAGAAAATAATTACTGAATGTCCAGGAGACAGCAGACAATATCAAAACATGTAAAAAACAGGAAAGGATGGCTCCAGAAAGCAACCAAAATAAAACACCAGATGAACTTCTGCTAGAAGAAAAGGCACTGGAACTACCTGATAGGGAATTCAGAACTCTGATATTCAGGATTCTCCAACAGATGAAGGAAAATTAAGACAAAAGTAAGGAAAAAACAGACAAAATCATGGAAAAGAGACAAAACAATGGAAGACATCAGGAAAATAATACAGGAACAAAACATCAAAATAAGCAACTTAGAAATCATACCAAAAACAGCAGTTAGAAATCCAAAAGATAAAAAACAAGTTCTCAGAAGTGGACAGTGCAATAGAGGGTTTTGGGTGCAAATTTGAAACAATGGAAAACAGTATCAGCAAAAAGACAACACCTTGGATACCACTCTGTTTGAGGAAAAATCAGAGAAAAGAATGAAGAAACCCTGAGAACCATGCGGGATAGAATCAAAAGCAAAAATTTGCATGTGATCGGAGTGACAGAACAGGGAGAGAAAATGGAAAACACGGAGAGGTTCATTGATGATTTGCTGACAGAAAACTTCCTTAATATCATGAAAGACGAAAGTCCAACCATCCAAGAAGCTCAACAAACCCCATACAAGAGAGATAACAAGTGAAAAACACCAAGACATATCATAATCACACTCACTAAAACCAAAGACAAAGAAAGAATCCTGTGAGCAGCTCGAGAAAAATGAAAAGTCACATACAAAGGGGAAACAATAAAACTAAGCTCTGATTACTTGGCAGAAACCATGCAGGCAAGAAAGCAATGGGATGACGTACATAAAATCTTGAAGAAAAAAATTGCCAACCAAGAATAATATATCCTGCAAAACTCTCACTCAAATATGATGGTGAAATTAAGACATTTCCAGATAAACAGAAATTAAAGGAATACATAAAAACCAAACCAAACTTACAACAATTATTAAAAGATGTCCTTCAGTTATAGAACCAACAACATCAGGCAACAACCTGAATCTCGCACATAAGACAGTATCAGCCAGATACCAGCTAAGATAAAGAACTCTCAAGGATAAAACTAAACTAAAAAATTTAAAATAGAGAAATAGAGACATCAATCTGCAAATGACAACAAAGTCAGAACAACAAAAGAGGGAATACACAGTGTAGGTATAGAACTTTCATATGGAGAGGAAGTCAAGACGATATCAAATAAAAGACTACATTAAACTTAGGAAGATAGGGGTAAATTTCAAGGTAACCACAAAGTTAACAAACCTACTCATCAAAATAAAGAAAAACATAAAGTCTCAGAAAACACAAAATCTACAAAAATGAAAGAAACAAAAAAAATACACAAACAAATGGAATTCAGCAGAGAAGAGTAAGAGGAACAGAGAAAACGTCAGCACCACAAAAAAAGCACTACAAAATGACAGCAATAAACTCACACATATCAATAACCACACTCAACATAAATGGCTTCAATGCATCTGTAAAGAGACAGAGTGACAGAGTGAATAAAAAAAAAGGACCCATCAATATGCTGTCTACAAGACACACACCTTAGAAACAAAGACATAAATATATTAAAAATCAAAAGATGGAAAAAATATCTCAAGCAAACAACAACCAAAAAAGATCAGAAGTGGCAATACTAATCTCAGATAAAATAGACTTTAAAACAAAATCCACCAAAAAAGACAAAGAAGGACATTATAGAATGATTAAAGGGGCAATCCACCATGAAGACATAACCATAATAAATACCTATGCAACCAATGACAGGGCTCCAAAATACATAAAACAACATCTAACAGCACTGAAAAGAGAAATTGATAGTTCCACAGTAATAGTAGGAGACTTCAACACACCACTCTCAGTAAAAGACAGAACATCTAGAAAGAAACTCAACGAAAATACAGAAGAGCTAAAGGACACATCAATCAACTTGACCTCACAGATGTATATAGAACACTTCACCCAACAGTAGCAAAGTACACATTCTTTTCCAACACACATGGAATGTTCTCCAGAATAGACCACATCTTAGGCCACAAAGCAACCCTCAACAAAATCCAAAACACTGAGATGATACAAAGTAGCTTCTCTGATCACAACACCATCAAAGTAGAAATTAATAACAGGAAGGGCAAGGGAAAAAAAGTAAAACACATGGAAACTGAATAACATCCTGCTTAAAAACCATTGGGTAATAGAAGAAATCAAAGATAAAAGAGAAAAATTCCTGGAATCAAATGAGAATGAAAACACATCATACCAAGATCTTTGGGACACAGCAAAGGCAGTGCTCAGAGGTCAATTTATAGCAACAGATGCATACATTCAAAAAGAAGAAAGGGACAAAATCAAAACATTAACTACACAACTTGAACAAATAGAAAGAGAACAGCAAAAGAAGCCCACAGCCACCAGAAGAAAGGAAATAATGAAGATCAGAACAGAAATAAATGAAATAGAGAACAGAAAAACAATAGAAAGAATCAACAAAACCAAAAGTCGGTTCTTTGAAAAAATAGACAAACCACTGGACAAATTGACAAAAGAAAAACAGGAGAGAATGCAAATAACCCAAGTAAGAAATGAAATGGGGGACATTACAATAGACCTAACTGACATAAAAAGGATCATAACAGCGTATCATGAAAAACTACTTCAACAAATTTGAAAACCTAGAGAAAACGGACAAATTTATAGAAACATACTACCTGCCCAAACTAACACAAACTGAAGTTGAAAGTCTGAACAAACCCATAAAAGAGAAATGATTGAAAAGGTAATTAAAAAAACTCCCAACAGACTCCCTGGCCCAGGTGGCTTCACCGGAAAATTCTACCAAACATTCAGAGAAGAGCTTTCACCAGTACTACTCAAACTATTTAAGAACATAAAATGGAAGGGATACTTCGGAATTCATTCTATGAGGCCAGCATAACCCTGATACCAAAATCAAGCAAAGACGCCACAAGAAAAGAAAATCACAGGCCAATATCTCTCATGAATATAGATGCAAAAATTCTCAACAAAATTCTAGCCAATAGAATTCAGCATCATATCAAAAAAATAATAAACCATGACCAAGTGGGATTCATACAAGTTATGCAAGGATGGTGTCATGGACTGAATTGTGTCACCAAAAAATATCTGACAACTTGGCTGGGTCATGATTCCCTGTATTGTATGATTGTGTAATCTGATGTGATTTCCTTATGTGTTGTAAACGCTAACACTATGATGAGGTTATATGTGATCTCCTTATGTGTTGTAAATTCTGTCACTGTGATGAGGTTATACTGATGAGGTTTATAAGTTTGGATAGTGTCTTAATCCAATGTCTTTTGAGATATAAAAGAGAGAAGCAAACACAGACACATGGGAACCTCATACCACCAAGAAAGCAGTGCCGGGAGCAGAGTGCGTCCTTTGGACCTGAGGTTCCTGCACAGAGAAGCTTCTGGACCAGGGGAAGATTGATGACACAGACCTTCCTTCAGAGCTGAGAGAGGGCCTTCCCCTGGAGCTGGTACCCTGAATTTGGACTTGTAGCCTACTGGACTGTGAGAGAATAAATTTCTCTTTGTTAAAGCCATCCACTTGTGATATTTCTGTTAGAGCAGCACTAGAAGACTAAGAGAGATGGTTCAACATTAGAATATCAATCAATGCAATCCACACATAAATAAAATAAAAGAATCACATGATCATCTGAATTGATACAGAAAAGGCATTCGACAAAGTCCAACACCCATTCCTGATAAAAACTCTCAATGAAATAGGTATAGAAGGAAAATTCCTCAACATAATAAAGAGCATCTATACAAAACTAACAGCCAACTTCATTCTTAAAGGAGAGAAGCTGAAAACATTCCCCTTGAGAACAGGAACAACACAAGGATGCCCTTTATCACCACTCCTATTTAACACTGTGCTGGAAGCTCTAGCTAGAGCAATAAGGCAAGAAAAAGAAATAAAGGGCATCCATATTGTTAAGTGTCTTAGTCATCTATTGCTGCTATAACAGAAATACCACTAGTGGATGGATTTAACAAAAAAAGCTTATTCTCTCACAGTCTATTAGGCTAAAAGTCTGAATTCAGGGTGCCAGCTTCAAAGGAAGGCTCTCTCACTATTGGCTCTGGGGGAAGGTCCTTGTCATCAATCTTCCCCTGGTCTAGGAGCTTCTCTGCACAGGAACCTCAGGTCCAAAGGACGTGCTCTGCTCCTGGTGCTGCATTCTTGGTGGTATGAGGTCCCCTGTTTCTCTGCTTGCTTCTCTCTTTTATATCTCAAAAAAGATTAACTTAAAACACAATCTAATCTTGTAGATCTCATCAACATAACCACTGCTAATCCATCTCATTAACATCATACCAATAGGATTTACAACACATAGGAAAAATGGTGGACAATCACACAATACTGGGAATCATGGCCCAGTCAAACCGATACACATATTTTTGGGGGACACAAGTCAATCCATGACAGTAAGGAAGAAGTAAAACTGTCCCTATTTGTAGATGATATGATACTATACATAGAAAACACAAAAGACTCC
>NW_004443982.1:7078774-7095232 GCF_000243295.1 Trichechus manatus latirostris | reverse complement strand
GATATGAACAGACACTTCACCAAAGAAGACATTCAAATGGCCAACAGACACATGAGGAAATGCTCGCGATCACTAGCCATTAGAGAAATGCAAACCAAAACCACAATGAGATACCATCTCACCACTTACCCCGACATTACCGGCACAAATTAAAAAAAAAAAAAAAAAAAACAGAAAATAGCAAATGTTGAAGGGGCTGCGGGGAGATTGGAACACTTATGCACTGCTGGTGGGAATGAAAAATGGTACCACCATTTTGGAAAACGATATGACACTTCCTTAAAAAGATAGAAATAGAAATGCCATATGATCCAACAATCCCACTCCTAGGAATACATCCTAGAGAAATAAGAGCCATCACAGGAATAGATATATGCACACCCATGTTCATTGCAGCATTATTCACAATGGCAAAAAACAGAAACAACCTAAGTGTCCATCAACGGATGAATGGATAAACAAACTATGGTACATACACACAATGGAATACTACACTACGATAAAGAACAATGATGAATCTGCAAAACATCTCACAACATGGATGAATCTGGAGGGCATTATGCTGAGTGAAATAAGTTAATCACAAAAGGACAAATATTGTATGAGACCATTATTATAAAAACTCATGAAAAGGTTTGCACATAGAAAGAAACAATCTTTGATGGTTACGAGGGAGGGGAGGGAAAAACACTAACTAGACAGTAGATAAGTGGTAACTTTGGTGAAGGGTTAGACGGTATACAATACTGGGGAAGCCAGCACAGCTTGACCAAGGCAAGGTCATGGAAGTTCCATAGGCACATCTGAACTCCCTGAGGTACCGAATTACTGGGCTGAGGGCTGTGGGGACCGTGGTCTCAGGGAACATGTAGCTCAATTAGCATAACATAGTTTATAAAGAAAATGTTCTACATCCTACTTCAGTGAGTAGCGTCTGGGAACTTAAAAGTTTGTGAGTGGCTGTCTAAGATACTCCACAGGTCTCACCCAGTCTGGAACAAGGGAGAATGAAGACAAAGACACAAGGGAAAGATTAGTTCAAAGGACTAAAGGACCACAACTACCACAGCCTCCACAAGGCTGAGTCCAGAACAACTAGATGGTGCCCAGCTACCAACACCAACTGCTCTGACAGGGATCACAGTACAGCATCCCAGATAGAGCTGGAGAGAAATGTAGAACAAAATTCTAACTCACAAAAAAAAAAAAAAAAGATCAGACTTACTGGTCTGACAGAGACTGGAGAAACCGCAAGAGTATGGCCCCCAGACACCCTTTTAGCTCATTAATGAAGTCACTCCTGAGGTTCATCCTTCAGCCAAAGATTAGACAGGCCATAAACAAAACAAGATTAAATGGGCACACCAGCCCAGGGGCCAGGACAAGAAGGCAGGAGGGGATAGGAAAGCTAGTAATAGTGAATCCAAGGTCGAGAAGGGGAGAGTGTTAACATGTTGTGGGTTTGGCAACCAATGTCACAAAACAATATGTGTACTAATTGTTTAATGAGAAGCTAGTTCTGTAAACCTTCATCTAAAGTACAGTAAAGAAAAAAAGAAAGACTCAATTCAGTTATCATCACATCTACAGGGAAGCCTTTCCTGATCAGGTCAGTTTGAATTAGTTACCTCTACTCTCCCATTGCACAGTTTGCTCAACTTATTAGAAAGAGTTTGTTGATTGCTTACTAGAAAGTGAGTTCCTTGAGGGCAGTGTTTTTGTTATTGTGTGTCATTGAGTCAATTCTGAGTCATAGTGGCTCAGTGTGACAGAGTAGAACTGCCCAGTAGGGTTTCCTAGGCTGTAATCTTTATGGGAGCAGATTATCAGGTCTTTTCTCCTGCAGAGCCACTGGGTCGGTTCAAACCACCTACCTTTTGGTTAGCAGCCTAACACTTAGCCATTGCACCACCAGGGCACCTTTTGAGGGTAGTACCTGTGTCTTTGTATTTTCAACCCTTAGAGCAATGCCTTGATTGCTTACTTACTTAAGTTTATATTCGACATCTGGAGTGCAGGTATTACATGCTTCTGTTTAAAGTGCCCTAATAAACAGCCATCTCACATAATTTAGGAGGACTAGAGTACCCACAAGAAAGATCCAAATTTTTCTCACTAGTTTTGAAAGAGTTCAGATACATAAATGAATGATAACCAATGCTCCAGTGTTTTACACCATAAAGCAAAGTTCACAAAATCAAATCCTTTTGGGGGAAAACAGTTTGGTGTTTCCTCAAAAAGTTAAACATACAATTACCATATGGCCCAGCAATTCCACTCCTAGGTATAGACCAAAAAGAATTGAAAGTAGACATGCAAACAGATTTTTGTACACCAATATTCTTTGTAGCTCTATTCATAATAACCAAAAGTTGGAACCAACCTAAAGGTCAATCAACAGATGAATGGATAAACAAAATGTAGTATATACACATGACAGAATACTACTCAGTCATACAGAGAAATGAAGTCCTGATACATGCTACAACATGGATGAAACCAGAAAAATATTATGTTAAGTAAAAATAAGTCAGTCACAAAAAGACAAATATTGTATGATCCCCCTTATATGAAATACCTAGAATAGGCAAAGGTATACAGACCAAAGTTACCAGTGGTGGGAGGGGAGGGAGGGGGAGTCATCCTTAGGGGACACTGATCATCTGTTAAAGGTGATGGAAAATTTGAGGAAGGAATAATAATGATGGTTTTACAACATGATGAAAGTAATTAACGTCACTAAATTATACATGGAAAAAACGTTGAAATGGCAAATATTTTGTTATTTATAGTTTTACCACAATAAAAAGAATGCCCCTGAAGCATGAGAGGCAACCAAATACACAAAGAAATTGAGTCCTTGAAATAGAAATAGGGGGATTGCTATGTAAGAATCGACTCGACGGTACACAACAACAACATGGTGAACCAGTAGATACATGTCCCACCTAAAGATATTCAAATTGAAAAAAAAAGTGTAACCACTTTGCTGACCAAATAAAACTCATCTGTACTTGAATTTGACCAGTGGACCAACAGTTTGCAACCTCTGGCAAAGGACATTATCATAAAAATGTTAGCCTCAAATTCTTTAAAAAGAGGCCTTACTATCTCAACTACTGCATCAATAGAAAATCTCAAAAATCATGTATAAAAAATGCTTGCTTTTATGTAATGTAGAATCCTGGTTAACTTTCCAAGAATAATCATTTGTCAATCATATATTCAGGAAAACGAATTATTTTATTTGCTATAGAGAATAAATGGATACAAGATAATTAAATTTTGGAGAACATTTGACAAAAAACTTGATATATAATATAGGCTCAACAATGATTTTTGTTGAATGCATGAATACATGAAGTAATGACTTCAATGTTTTTAAAATCAGGGTCAGTCATAGGTTAACTTTACATGATATTCCACAAGTACTTGTTTGGTTATTAACAAATAAATAAATAAATGAATTAATGTTTTTATAAACCTATGGTTGTTCATACACTAACCAATATCACATAAATTCATGATAACTATGATAGTTTAGAATGTTGCTGCAATTCTTCACTCCTCCCTATAGCCATACTTTGCCATGGCCTCATTTTGGGTAACTGTGTTTTCCTGAGATACAAGAGAAAATACAGGAGAAAGTGTTTTTGTGGGATCAAACGGAAGCACGAGTTTGAAGAAGCTCTGATGATCACAGGGAGGTATTAACAATGTCAAATGTTTCACACTTCACATAGGAGAAGAGTCGAGATTTAGCAAAAAGAGATTGCATCAGTGACCTTTATGATAGAATTTTCAGCAGATTGGTGTGGCCAAAAACATTTTTGTTTGGATTGAGATGTGGGTGGGAATAAGAAAATAGAAACAGTGAGTGTAAAATACCCTTTCCAGGTTCTTGGGTGAAAATGGACATTGAGAGATAGGAAATTAGCTAAAGAGAGATATATTTTGTAAAAAATGTGTGTGTGTGCACGTGATTCCATTAAATATGGAAATAAATTACAATGATTCTCAAATACAGACTGAAAGCAGTCAGTATAAAGGGAGTGTTTAAAAAAGGGGTAATAGAGCAAGGGTTTGAAGAGGTTGGAAAGGATGGGATTCAGTTTTTGATGCAAAAAATAACCTCAGATTGAAGGGAAACCTCTTTCACAGTGATATGAGGAAAGTAAGAAAGAATGATTAGAAATGCAGTTAAGAGGTGCGGTCAATGAAACAATATTGACCATGAGTTGATAATTATTAAAGCTAGGTGATATGTATATGAGGGCTCCTTATGTCATTTTCTCTACTTTTGTATATGTTTTAAATTTTCTGTAATAAAATAGTCTTAAAAATATATTGACAAAAGAGCATTATGCTCCTTTAAGAACTATCTATATGGGATTAAAGTGACAAAAGCAACTCGAAAGATTACATAGGCACGATAGCAGGCAGTGAATTTATGCTAATGGGGGAGGAACAACTCAGGAAAGGATAGTGAGAATGGTTGCACAACTTAAAGAATGTAATCGATGTCACTGAATTGTACATGTAGAAACAGTTGAATTGGTATACGTTTTGCTGTGTATATTCTCAACAACAACAGCAAAATAAAAATAAAAGAATATACTGACCAAAAAAAAAAAGCCTTGGGTAGAAAATTTCTATAGTACTCAAAGGAT
Source organism: Trichechus manatus latirostris (assembly GCF_000243295.1). Lineage (NCBI taxonomy): Eukaryota > Metazoa > Chordata > Mammalia > Sirenia > Trichechidae > Trichechus > Trichechus manatus. The sequence goes on along the minus strand of NW_004443982.1, from coordinate 7,090,562 downwards.
GACTTAAATATTTTCTGTGAAGTAGGAAGAAACTTTGATGAGAGTTAAGGTTGCCAGTTGAGGGCTTAATAAGAATGGTGAGAGTTTGAATTAGCTGCTGTGGGAATGGGGAAGAGAGCAAACCATGGACCAGCTGGTTGGGGATCTGGTTGAGGTTGGAGGTCTTGCATTTCCAGTGGCAAATATTTGAATGTTGTAAGATTCTCTCTAGGTGCTCTCAGGAGCCTAAGTGTAGGAGCTGAGAAAGTACACTGTTGGGAAGATCCATAACTGGATTTGACGGGCTGGTGTAACTAAGGATTAAGGGAGATGTCAACAAGAAACATTTAATGTGATGGAGCTTGTTGCTTCCTCCTTCATGAAAAAGTTATTGTGATATTTTTTAAAAAGTAGTAAAAATACTTCAATATAGTAGTCTTGCAGTTTTGAGCTAGATTCTAAGAAGGAGAAAGAAAGACAAACATGGGAGTTAAGAGTTTTGTCTTAAAAAAAATCCTATCATATGATAATGTCATATAATACTGATCATAAATATTTACAAAGACATTGAATAATAGTAAAACAAAATAATACGAATGAAAGTTCAGAAATTTTTAGAAGTATTTTTAGATTTTAAACCAATGCGCTTTTAGTACTTGCAAATTATTTGTACTAAAAAACTAATATCTATCTATAGGCAAAGTCATTTCAGATACTGACCTCCAAATCTAGCAGCCATTCTGCTATCTCTACTAATGGCTTTATTTCCCATCCCAGACTTCCAACTTTTACACTAACTCAGATTTAAATGTACTTTTAATGGAGACTAATAGTTGCATCCACCGCTTGTCAATCAGTTTGTTGTACTGTGGTGGCTTGCTGATGCTGTGATGCTGGAAACTGTGCCACTGGTATTTCAAATACGAGCAGGGTCATCCATAGTGGATAGGTTTCAGTGGAGCTTCCAGACTAAGACGGACTAGGAAGAAGGTCCTGGCTATCAACTTCTGAAAAAAAATTAAGCAGTGAAAACCCTACGGATAGCAGTAGAACATCGTCTGATATAGTGCTGGAAGATGAGCCCCTCAGGTTGGAAGTCACTCAAAATACAACTGGGGAAAAACTGCCTCCTCAAAGTAGAGTCGGCCTTAATGACGTGGATGGAGTAAAGTTTTTGAGACCTTCATTTGCTGATGTGGCACAACTTAAATGAGAAGAAACAGCTGCAAACATCCCCTAGTAACTGGAATGTAGAATGTACAAAGTAAAATCAAGAAAAACTGGAAGTCATCAAAAATGAAATGGAACACATAAAGATCAATATTCTATCCCAAAATTAATTTATTAAGGATTCCTAATTCTCAGGGTAACCAGAGGCCAGTTTTTAGTACAACTGAATACCACAAAAAACCAAACCCATTGCTGTCGAGTCAATTCCGACTCATAGCGACCCTATAGGACAGCGTAGAACTGCCCCATGGAGTTTCCAAGAAGCAGCTGGTGGATTCGAACGGCTGACCTTTTGGTTAGCAGGTGTAGCTCTTAACCACTTCGCGATCAGGGCCCCACAACTAAATAATAACTATGAAAATGATCACAACCAATTAAACACTGAACAAATGAGGGGACATTTGCTTAGTTTGGAAGCAATGGTTTCATTCTCAACAATATTTTGTGTTACAAACAGTAAATTTGAAGTTTTGTATTAAAAGCAAATAGAGTTGAAAGAAAGAAAATTATAGATTACAGAAAAATACCTAAATGACAGAATCCACCTAATGAAAAAGAAAGTATCAGAGATTTGGAGACCAGTACTATGGTGCCACGCCTAGTAAGGTTCTAGAACAGTGGACTCATTGTATGGAGGAGTGTGCAAAAATCTAAAAGAAATTATTTCATATTAATTAGTCAACTAAATTCATCACTTAAACCAAGAGTTAACAGCTATTTGTCAAACAGATGATACTACGATATATCTATTTCTCCTTTAGTACCCCATTTATCTGCTATCTCCATGAATTAATTTTTTCACATAAGTGTTTTCCAATGTATTAAAAATCCTTAAATAAAAACTTAAAAATTAAAAAATGTATAGATATCTTAGGCATTAGTGAGCTGAAATGGACTGGTATTGGCCATTCTGAATTGGACAATCATATGGTCTACTATGCTGGGAATGACAAATTGAAGAGGAACGGCGTAGTATTCACCATCAAAATGGACATTTCAAGATTTACCCTAAGTACAATGCTGTCAGTGATAGGATAATATTCATATGCCTACAAGAAAGACCAGTTAATACAACTATTATTCAAATTTACACATCAGCCACTAATGGCAAAGATGAAGAATTGAAGATTTCTACCAACTTCTGCAGTGTGAAATTGATCAAACATGCAATCAAGGTGCATTGATAATTACTGGTGATTGGAATGCAAAAGTGGGAAACAAATAAGAAGGATCAGTAGTTGAAAAATGTGGCCTTGGTGATAGAAATGATGCCAGAGATTGCGTGATAGAATTTTGCAAGCCCAACAACCTATTTATTGGAAATACCTTTTGTTCAACGACATAAACCACAACTACACAATGGACCTCACTGGATGGAATACACAGGAATCAAATCGACTATATCTGTGGAAAGAGATGACAGAGAAGCTCAATATCATCAATCAGAACAAGGCCAGAGGCCAACTGTTGGAACAGATCATCAATTTCTCATATGCAAGTTCAAGTTGAAGCTGAAGAAAATTAAAACAAGTCACAAGAGCCAACGTGTGACCTTGAATATATCCCACCTGAATTCAGAGACCATCTCAAGAATAGATTTGATGCATTGAACACAAATGACCAAAGACCAGATGAGCTGTGGGATGACATCAAGGATACCATACATGAAGAAAGCAAAAGGTTGTTAAAAAGACAGGAGAGAATGAAAAGACCAAACTGGATGTCCGAAGAGACTATGAAACTTGCTCTTGAATGTAGAGTAGCTAAAGCGAATGGAGGAAATGATGAATTAAAAGAGCTGAACAAGAGGTTTCAAAGGCCAGCTCAAGAAGACAGAGTATTATAATGAAACGCACAAATACCTAGAGTTTGAAAACCAAACAAGAAGAACAAGCTTGGCATTTCTCCAGCTGAAAGAACTAAAGAAAAAATTCAAGCCTCAAGTTGTAATGTTGAAGGATCCTATGGGCAAAATATTGAACAACGCAGCAAGTATCAAAAGAAGATGGAAAGAATATACAGAGTTACTGTATCAAAAAGAATTGGTTGACATTAAACCATTTCAGGAGGTAGCATATGATCAAGAACTCATGGCACTTAAGAAAGAAGTCCGAGCTGCATTGAAGGCATTGGCAAAAAGCAAGGCTTCAGGAACTGATGGGACACCAATTGAAATGCTTCAACAAACAGACACGATGCTGGAAACACTCGTCTGTGCCAAGAAATTTGGAAGACAACTACCTGGCCAACTGACTGGAAGAGATCCATATATGTGCCTATTCCAAAGAAAGGTGACCCAAAGGAATGCAGCAGTCATTGAACAATATCATTAATATCACATGCACTCAAAATTTTGCTGAAGATAATTCAAAAACAGCTACATCCGTACATCAACAAGGAACTGCCAGAAATTCAAGCTGTATTCAGAAGAGAAAGTAGAATGAGGGATATCATTGCTGATGTCAGATGGATCTTGGCTGAAAGCAGAGAATACCAGAAAGATGTTTACTTGTGTTTTATTGACTATGCAAAAGCATTCAACTGTGTGGATCATAACAAATTATGGATAACATTGCAAAGAATGGGAATTCCAGAACTCTTAATTGAGCTCATGCAGAACCTGTACACAGACCAAGAGGCTGTCATCTGAACAGAACAAGGGGATACTGTGTGGTTTAAAATCAGGGAAGGTTTGTGTCAGGGTTGTACCCTTTCACCACACTTATTCAATATGTATGCTGAGAAAATAATCCGAGAAGGTGGACTATACAAAGATGAACACAGCATCAAGATTGGAGGAAGACTCATTAACAACCTGCAATATGCAGATGACACAACCTTGCTTGCCAAAAGTGAAGAGAACTTGAAGTACTTATTGATGAAGATCAAAGACTACAGCCTTCAGTATGGATTACATCTCAACATAAAAAAAAACCAAAAATCCTCACAACTGGACCAATAAGAAAAATCATGATAAATGGAGAAAATATATTGAAGTTGTCAAGGATTTCATTTTACTTGGATCTACAAGCAACACGCATGGAAACAGCTGTCAAGAAATCAACAGATGCATTGCATTGGGCAAATCTGCTGCAAAAGACCTCTTGAAAGTGTTCAAAAGCAAAGATGTCACTTTAAGGACAAGGTGCACCTGCCCTAAGCCATGGTGTTTTCAATCGCCTCATATGCATGCGAAAGCTGGACAATGAAAAAGGAAGACCAAGGAAGAATTGATGCATTTGAACTATGGTGTTGGAGAAGAATATTGAATATACCATGAACTGCCAGAAGAAGGAACAAATCTGTCTTGGAAGAAGTACAGCCAAATGCTCCTTAGAAGTGAGGATGTTCCTTAGAAGCGAGGATAGTGATACAAAGTCCTTGGGCACTTTTAAGAAGGGACCAATCCCTGGAGAAAGGCTTCATGCTTGGTAATGTAGAGGGTGAGACAAAAAGAGGAAGACCCTCAATGAGCTGTATTGACACAGTGGCTGCAAAAATGGGCTCAAACATACCTACTATTTTGAGGATGGCAGAGGACGGGGCAATGTTTCTTTCTGTTACACATGAGGTCACTACGAGTTGGAACCAACTCAATGGCACCTAATAACAACAATTGCTGCATATATTCCACACTTTTTATCACTATCCTCATAGCCTAAGAATCCCTTGAAGCAGAATGATCTATAGACCATTTGGTACTAGTGACTACTGACAAAATCTTCTCAAATTGTTATATGCTCACATCCAAATGTTTTGATATTTTGCAAACTAGACCTTGGGGTTTAATTGAAGGGAAAGATTGCCTCAGGGCCAATTTCATTGGTGTGTGACCTACAGGACCCCATGCTCAGAAGGGCTTAATGCTTGGTTTAATGTCCTATTGTTGCTGTCTTGAAATTCTTAATAATTTTATCTTTGAACTTGTATTTTATGATTGAAGTCTGATGGAACAACAAAGCGTTAGTATGAGCAGTGAAGATAAGGTCAAAATGTGTGTCCACCATTTCTTGTTGCTGCATATGCATATAATGCTCACAATACCTCACGAGCACAGAATTTCAGTGGATCCAGGATTGCTCAGATTTCAGCAAAATTCAAAATGACTGCAAGGTAAGTGTGTTACATCTACAACTGAATAAGTAGGGGCACTGCCAGTCCCTAGAAGCCATATTTACCATTTGAACCAGAACTAGTTATGAGGGCATTGGTGTTTTAAGAAATACAAACAAACAAGGAACCTTATTATACCCTTTCTTTCTTGTGTTATTTCCCTTCAGTAGCCAACCACTTACTCTGAAAATGATAATATAAAAGGAAAGGAAAGATAGGACAACCCATAATTCTTTTTCCTTTCCTTTCAGTCCTTCCTCATTCATCATTATGCCAAAGGTAGAGAGTGTTGGTGGAATGTGTACACATCAAGAAGTAAAATATAAATAATTGGTTTAGTTTTGTGTAGTATTTCCATTGTTCCGGTAAGAATGAAATATATATGCACGTACGAGCTATGATGGCAACTGGTTTACTGGCTTACCTAGCTATGAAATACGAATTGTGTAATTTTGGTGATTCTACATATGGGTTAAATGCTCTTAGATTTGCATTTAAAAGATCATTGGATAATGTAAAGATTAATGGTAAAAATTCACGCTAATAATTCAATTTTTAATTTCTCTTTACTTAGAACCACATAAAGTAGTAGATTAAAAAAACAAAAAACTGTGACAAGTTAAGAGAGAGAGAGATCATGGAAGAAAGAAAAAAGCTTTGTATTTTATTACCCTTAATGGTACTTTGTTCCTGCTTTTTGAACATAGGGCCCCACATTTTTAATTTGCACTTAGCCCTGCAATTTATGTAACTGGAGTTTGCCTTGATAAATGCATTTTGGTTTTCAAAACATCTGCTTCTTCACAAGCCTACACTTTATGTTGGATTCATTGTGTGGGTGTAAATTGTGTGAGTAGGTGTGTATTAGCAGGGGTGGAGGGAGGTGGGGAAGGCACACAAGAGCAGGCTGACAGTGGGAAGTCCAAATTAAGAACACACAGAGGAGTTTTAGAAAAGGAACTGGCCATTGGATTCTCTGAGGGGCTTACTTTGAGTATTAAAGGCACAGAAACAATCCTGAGTTATTATCATCTTTAATTTCCCAAGTCAAATGATTGAGATATGGAGGTGGGGGTAGGCGTTTTTGCTTCACTATGGAAGCAAAAGGGTTTTCAGAAGTCTTAGTGAGGCAGTTCTCCCTGGGTGCTGAATGTACAGAATATGAAAGAAAACCAGAATTGGTTGTGAATGTCATTTGTAGTGAGATATAAAGCAATCTTAAGTTTTTCCCCATGTTTTTCCCTTGGCATTTTTGTGAAAAAGAGTTGCTGCCTCCCAGTGCCCATGCAGTGAATGTTTTTAAACACATCACCTCGCTTATTGTATAAAATGAGCTTTAGGTTATTTTATCTCTATTTCTTAATATCTATTTGAGGACCTCGAATATTTAATATTAATTTTAATACATATTTTAAAGATACAAAATCCCAATGAGATTAAGTAGTTTGCTCTCTGTCACACAAAGGGCTGAAGAAGAACCCAAATCTTTTACTTTATGACATAATGAATAGGATACTGGATCTTGTTCTTTTTCTCTAAAATGACAGCACATGGTTTTCTAACTTGGTGTTGGTTGTGTGATTTTGTGGGCAGCAAGGGATGATGATTCATTTTCAACTAATAGCTACTTAAGATATTGTTAAGATCAGCTGATTAGCAATCTTAATTCCATCTGTAACTTTAATTCCCTTTTGTCATGTAATGTAACATATTCACAGGTTCCAGGGATTAGGATTTGGGCGTCTTTGGGGGACATTATTATGCCTACCACATACATGAAACTAAAACTGAAAGAACTGAAGGTAGAAATACACAATTCAACAATAAATTTGGAGACTCAATTTTCTACTCAATAATTGATAGAACAACTAGATAGAAAATCAGCAAGCTATATGTAAGACTTGTAAAACACTATCAAAAAACTTGACCTAATTGACATTTAAAGAACACTGTACCCAACAGCAACATAATGCACATTTCTTTTAAGTGCATATGGAACTTTCTGCAAGTTAGGCCGTATTCTAGGCCATGAAACTAAACCCAAAACCAAAACAAACCCGTTGCCATCAAGTCAATTCTAACACATAGCAACCCTATAGGATAGAGTAGAACTGCCCCATAGGGTTTCCAAGGAGCAGCTGATGGATTTGAACTTCCGACCTTTTGGTTAGCAGCCAAACTCTTAATCACTGTGCCACCAGGGCTCCAGGCCATGAAACTAGCCCCAATAAATTGAAAAAGTTCCTAATCATACAAAGTATAGACTCTGAACCACAGTGGAATAAAATTAGAAATCAACAACAGAAAAAAATCGTGAAATCCACAGATATTTGGTAATTAAGTATTTTTCTAAACAACCCATGGGCCAAAGAAGAAATTACAGGGGAATTGAGAAAGTATTTTGAGCTGAATGGAAATTAAATCACCATACCAAAATTTATGGAATGGAGCCTTACAGGAAAATGGCAGCATGAGTAGGTCCACAATCCCACCCCACCCCTCACGTGATCACCAAGGAAAACAACTAGAAATACGCAAATTTAACTCTGTAAGAACTCTACAAATCTAGCGGAGGGTTGCATCAACTAAGCAAATGCAGAAACAAGAGAAAGACAACATTTAAATGGTAGGAAATCTTTTTTTGTCCTGCTGTCTCTACCCCTCCCCCTCCTGGCTCAGCAGCAGCAGCAGAGAAGGCTAAGGTGGACCAGAGAGGCAGTCTGTGTTCTCAGAGAGGTGGTCCAATCTCTGGATATGGAGTGGTCAGGGCAGACTTTGCTGACAACTCAATATGTCTGTTCTGAGCTGTATGGGGACTTCTTGGAGGACTGAAGCCTTGATTTGGCCCCACACAAAGCAGGAGAAGGAGCAGCAAGCAACAACTGAAGGTTTTGACTGCCCTTAATCACCTAGGACTCAATGATGCAACTGAAGGAGACAATTAACTTCTAAGAAGTGAAGGAGAAACAAAAGTGAGAGTTTCTTGCAGAAATTAGCACTTTCGAAAGCACCATGTATATGAGGGAATTGAAAAAGTCACAATGCGTTGTAATACTCTAATATCCTGGCTTTGACCAAAAAAAACAAAAAAAACAAGCATACAAAAAAACCTGGAAAAAATAATCCATTCAAAAGAACAAGATGAAGAGAGAGAAATTGTCTCTATGGAAGTTCAGTTAATAGACAGATGAGAAGATTTTAAAACATTATTAAATATGCTTAAAGAACTTAAAAGGAGCCTTGGTAGCACAATTGTTAAAGTGCTCAGCTGCTAACCAAAAGATCAGTGGTTTGAATCCACCAGCTGCTCCACAGGAAAAAAGACCTGTTATCTGCTCCCGTAAAGATTACAGCCCAGGAAACCCTATTGGGCAGTCCTAGTCTGTCCTACAGGGTAACTATGAGTCAATCAATTCGACAGCACCAGGCAATAAAAACAAAGAACTTAAAGAAAACACAAACAAAGAACTAAAGGAAAACAATACTTGAAAAAAATGAGAATATCAATAAAGAGATAGACACTAAAAAGGAAACAAAATTACTGGAACTGAAAAATACAATAACTGAAATGAAAAATTCAGTAGAGGGGTTGAGCAGCAAACTTGAGCTGGCAGAAGAAAGAACCAGCTAACAAGAAGATAAGGCAATTGAAATTATTGAGTCTGAAGGAAAAAAGAATTAAGAAAAGGGAACAAAGCCTAATGGAATTGTGGGATAGCACCAAGCAAACAAAAACACGCATCACAGCAATCCCAGAAGAAGAAGAGAGAGAGAAAAAAGACATAATTAATACTCAAAGAAATAATGGCAGAAAAACTTTCCAAATTGACAAACAGCATGAATCTACAAATCCAAGAAGCTCGACAAACTCCGTGTAGGCTAAACACAAAGAGATCCACAATGAGATACATTGTAATCAAATTCTCAACAATCAAAAATAAAGAATCCTGAAGGCAATAAGAGAGAAGCAAATTGTCACATACAAGAGCTCTTCAATAAGATTAAATGCCAGTGTCTCCTCAGAAACCTTGGAGGCCAGAAGGCAGTGGGATGACATATTTAAAGTGCTGAAAGAAAAGAACTGTCAATCAAGAATTCTATATAAGGGGAAACTGTCTTTCAAGAATGAAGGTGAAATTAAGACATTCCCAGATGCACAAAAGCTGAGGGAGTTCGTGAGGACTAGACCTTCTCTATGAGAAATGCTAAAGAGAATCCTTTAAATAGAAATCAGACACTAGACAAAGCTATACATTAAAAAAAAAACTCTGATAAGGTAATCTCATAAGTAAATATAAGGACCAGTTTGGTGGTATATTTGGTTTGTAACACTAGCAGTTATGTCCCACATGGTTCAAAATGAGAAATGCATAAAATATAGTTATAAATTTATGTTATTGGGAACATAATGTATTAAGATGCAATTTTTGATAGAAACAACATAAGTGAATGGGAAGAGTGGTATAGGAATAGACTTTTTGTATGTTACTTAAGTTGGTATCTAGTTAAACTAGGTTGTTATAAATTTAAGAAGTTAAATGTAATCTTAGTGGTAATCACAATGAAAAGATCTAAAAAATATATACACAAAAGGAAATGAGGATGAAACAAAAAAGGTTCACTACAAAAAGTCAACTAAACACAAATGATAGCAGTGTTGGAGGAAGTGAGGGACAAAAAAGGTATAAAACACACAAAAAGCAAATAGAAAAATGGCAGAAGTCCTTCCTTATTAATAATTACTTTAAATGTAAATGGATTAAACTCTCCAATCAAAAGGCAGAGAGTGGCAAAATGGATTAAAAAAAATAAAAATAAAAAACATGATTCATTTACATGGTCTACAAAATACAAACAGGTTGAAAGTGAAAAGATAGAAAAAATATTTCATATAAATAGTAACCAAATGAGAGCTGGCATGACAATTTTAATATCAGACAAAATAGACTTTAAGTCAGAATCTAAGAGACAAAGGACACTATATAATGAGAAAAGGGTGAATTCATCAAGAAGATATAACAATTATAAATATATAGGCACATCACATCAAAGCACCCAAAATATATAAAGCAAACACTGACAGAATTGAAGGGTGAAATAGATTGTTCTATAATAATAGTTGGAAATCCTGGTGGTGTAGTGGTTAAGAGCTATCGCTGCTAATCAAAAGGTCAGCAGTTTGAATCCACCAGGCGCTCCTTGGAAACTCTATGGGGCAGTTCTACTCTGACCTACGGGGTCGCTTTGAGTCAGAACTGACTCAACGGCAATGGGTTGGGTATGATAATAGTTGGAGACTTCAATACACCATTCTCAGTAATGGAAAGAACATCAATAAGGGAACAGAGGACCTGAATAACACTATAAACCAAAGAAATCTAACAGACATATATAGAATTCCCCAACCAACAACAGCACCATATACATTCTTTTCCACTACACATGGATCATTCTCCAGGATAGACCATATGCTAGGTAACAAAACCAGTTTCAAAAAATTTAAGAAGATTGAAATCATACAAAGTATCTTCTTTGACCACAGTGAAATGAAACTAGAAATTAATAACGAAGGAACAATAGAAAATACAGAAATATGTGGAAATTAAACAAAACACTATTAAATAACCAGTTGCTGAAGGAAGAAATCAGAACTTACTCAGGGTTGAATGAAAATGAAAAACTTACGGGATGCAGGAAAGGTAGTGCTCAGAGGGAAATTTATAGTGCTAAATGCCTACATGTTTTAAAAAAAAAAGGAAAGATCTCAAATCAATAAATTAACTTTACAATTTGAGGAAGGAGGAGAGCAAACTACACCCAAAACTACCAAAAGGAAGGAAATAACAAAGATCAAAGCAGAAATAAATTAAATAGAAAAACAGTAGAGAAAATTAATGAAATCAAAAATTGATTCTTCGAGGTTAGACTGGACTATAAAACAAAAAATAATACTCTCAAGGAGTGTGCTTCTTAGTTCAATGAGATACACGAGACCAAATGAGCAGCTCCTGTCCGGAGGCAGGATGAGAAGGCAGGAAGGGACAGGAACTGGTTGAATGGACACAAGAAATCTGGGGTGGAAAGGGGGAGTGTGGTGTCACATTGTAGGGATTGTAACTAATGTCACATAACAATATGTGTATAAATTTTTGTATGAGAAATTAACTTGAGTTGTAAACTTTCACCTAAAGCACAAGAAAAAAAGAAGTTGATTCTTTGAAGAGATCAATAAAATTGAAAAAAATTTTAGCTAGACTGACAAAAAAAAGAAGATGCATATTACTCAATCAGAAATGAAAATGTGGGTATTACTAACAGTGCTCCAGACATAAAAAGGATCATAAGATTTTGCTCATCGAACTACATTATCAAAAAAGTGAAAGGAAAAGCTACTAGCTGGGAGAATATCTTTGGAAACCACATATCCAATAGGAATTTATAACCTATATATATATATATATATATA
>NW_004443982.1:7072130-7078674 GCF_000243295.1 Trichechus manatus latirostris | reverse complement strand
CATATCCAATAGGAATTTATAACCTATATATATATATAAAACTTTGAAAACTTAACAGTAAAAAGACAAATAATCCAATCATAAAATGGGCAAAGGACTTGAATAGACATTTCACAAAAGAAGACATTCAAATGGCCACCAAACACATGAAAAGATGTTCAACGTCATTAGCCATCAGAGAGGTGCAAATCAAAACCAAAATGAGGTACCATTTCACTCCCACTAGCATGGCTAAAATAAAAAAAAATTTAAAAAAAAAAACAGAAAATAAAAAATGTTGGCAAGGATATGAGGAAATTGAAACCCTTATCTATCTTAGCAGTAGTGATGGTGGGAATGCAAAATGGTATAGCCCTTGTGGAAAACAGTGTGTCGGTTCCTCAAAAACTAAAAATAGAACTACCATCTAACCTAGCAATTCCACTCCTAGGTATATACCCAAAAGACTTGAAAACAGAGACTCAGACTTATGCACCAATGTTCACTGCAGCACTGTTCACAACAGCCGAAAGGTGGAAACATCCTAAATGCCCACCAACAGATGAATGGATAAACAAAATGTGGTACATACATATAATAGAATTCTACTCAGCCAGTAGGAGAAATGAAGTCTTGATACACGCTACAATATGGATGGAGCTGGAAGACATTGTGCTGAGTGAAACAAGCCAATCACAAAAGGATAAATATTGTATGACCTCACTTATATAACAAGACAAGAAAGGCAAATGTATAGAGACCAAAGTTTATTAGTGGTTACCAAGGGCAGGAGGGAGGGGGAAAGAGGGGTTATTGCTTATGAAGTACTGAGTTTCGGTTTCCCGTGATAGAAAAATTGCATTGATTAAGGGTAGCACTGCACAGCTGATTAATGTAATTGCTGTCAATAAGTTATACACCTGTAAAAAGTTGAATTAGTAAAAATTGTGTGATAGATATATTTACAACAATGACAAAAAAAAAAAAAGAGTAGTTGCGGAGGCTGATTATATACAACCAAATACCTCATGGGATTTGGTTAGTTGGTTTGGAGGTTTAGGGTCATTGTTTCATGGGACATTCCAGTTAAATAGCTTAATAATGTGTTTAGTGCTTCTGTTCTACCTCCCAGTTTGTTTCATAGTTCCTGGGATCTTAAAAGCTTGCAAGCAGCCGTCCAAGGCACAACAATTGGTCTCTATTTGCCTGGAGCAAAAGTGGAAGAAGGAGAGGCAGGAATAGGAGGAGGAAATGGAATGTGTGGCTAATTGCCTCCATGAACAACTGTCTCCTCTGCCATGAGACCAGAAGAACTGGATGGTGCCCGGCTACCATCACTGAACATTGTGATCAAAGATTCTATAGAAGAATTTTAATCAAAAGAGGGGAAATGCAGAACAGAATTTCTAATTCTCATGGACTCCAGACTTTCTGGAGCCATGGAGGCTGGATGAACCCATTAAACTATTGCTCTGAGATAATTCTCAACCTTAAACCAAAAATATCCCCTGAAATCTTCTTTAAACCAAACAAAAGCTTAACTAGTAAAACTGTCTGCCTTGAGCATTATGCTCTTTTAAGAACTATCTATAAGGGATCAAATTGAAAACATCAACTTGAAAGATTAGATAGAAACTTACGGGGCAGTGAGTTTATGTTAATGCGGGAGAAACAACCCAGAAAAGGAGGGTGAGAATGGTTGCACAACTTGAAGAATGTAATCAATGTCAGTGAACTGTATGTATAGAAACTGTTGAATGCATTTACGTTTTGCCGTGTATATTCTCAACAACAACAGAATAAATAAATAAAGGTTTAAAAATTGCTTTCTACTAAAAAAAGGATCATAAGAGAACACCATGAACAATTGTACACCAACAAATTAGACAACCTAGATGAAATGGACAAACTCCTAGAAACACATAAACTATCTAAATTGACTCAAGCAGAAATGAAAATCTCAACAGGCCCAGATAACAAGTGAAGATATTGAACCAATAATCAAAAACTTACCAACTAAAAAAAAATCCTGGACCAGATGGCTTCACTGGGAAATTCGACCAAACACTAAAGAATAATTGACACCTATACTCTTCCAAAAATTAGAAGAGGAGGGAATAATTCCTAATTCATTCTGTAAGTCCAGCATTATCTTGGTACCAAATCCAGACAGGCATCACAAGAGAAGAAAACTATAGACCAATACTGTTTATGAATATAGATGCAAAAATTCTCAGCAAAATACTAGCAAACCAAATTCTGCACCATATTAAAAGGATTATACACCGTGACCGTGACTGAGTGGGATTTATTCCAGGAATGCAAGGGTGGTTCAACATTAAAAAAATCAATCAATGTAATACAGTACATTAATAGAATGAAGGAAAAGAATCACATGATCATCTCAGTAGATGCAGAAAAGGCATTTGACAAAATCAAACATTCTTTAATGATAAAAACACTTGTTTTAGTTATCTAGTGCTACTATAACAGAAATACCACAAGTGGATGGCTTTAACAAACAGAAATTTATTTTCTCACAGTTTAGGAGGCTAGAAGTTCAAATTCAGGGTGCCAGCTCTAGGAGAAGTCTTTCTGTCTCTGTTGGCTCTGGAGGAAGGTCCTTGACTCTTTTAGCTTCTGTTCCTGGGCAGTCTTCATGTGGTTTGGCATCTCTCTTCCCCCATCTCTGCTCCTTTAGCTGGCTTGTTTAATCTCTTTTACATCTCAGAAGAGATTGACTTAAGACACACCCTACACTAATCCTGTCTCATTACCATAACAGAGACAATCCATTCTCAAATGAAATTAAAACCAGGCATAGATGTTAGAATTTACAACATATATTTTGGGGGACACAGTTCAATCCATAACAACACTCAACAAGCTAGGAATAGAAAAGAAATCCCTCAATACGATAAAGGGCATTTATGAAAAATCCACAACTAATATATTCAATGGAGAAAAAGTGAAAGCTTTCCCCTTAAGATCAGGAATAAGACAAGGATGCCTGTTGTTACCACTGTTATTCAATATTGCACTGGAAGTCCTAGCCAGAGCAATAAGACAAGAAAAAGAAATAAAACATATCCAAATCAGAAAGGAAGAAGTAAAACTATCTTTGTTTGCTGAAGACATAATCCTATATAGAGAAAATCCCAAAAAAATCTATAAGAAAGCTACTAGAGCTAATAAATGAATTCAGCAAAGTTGCAGGGTAAAAGGTCAATACAGAAAAATCAGTTGAGATTCTATACACCAGCAATGAACAATCTGAAAAGGGAATTAAGAAAGCAATACCATTTACAATAGCATCTAAAAGAATAAAACACCTAAGAATAACCAGGGAGGTGAAAAACTATAATACATTGCTGAAAGAAATTAAAGAAGACCTAAATAAATGGAAAGATATCCTGTGTTCTGGATAGTAAGACTTCGTATTATTAAGACATCAATACCACCCAATGTGGTCTATAGATTCAATGCAATAAGTAAAAAAGTTCCAACACTTTTACTTTGCTGAAATGGAAAAACCAATTGTCAAAATCATATAGAATTGCAAGGGGCCCCAAATACCCAAAGCAATCTTGAAAAAGAAGAACAAAGTAGGAGGTCTCATAATTCCCAATGTCAAAATGTACTATGAAGATACAGAAATCAAAACAGTCTGGTACTGGTATAAGTATAGACATATAGACCAAAGGAATAGAGTCCAAAAATAAACTCATACATCTATGGTCAATTGACTTTGAACAAGGATGTCAAGTCCGTTCAATGGGGAAAGAAAGCATAGTCTTCTTCAACAAATGGTACTGGGTAAACTGGACCTCCACATGCAAAGCAATGAAGTTGAACCCATACCTCACACCATATGCAAAAATTAAAATCTTCAATGACCTAAAGGTAAGAACTAAAACCATAAAACTGTTACAACAAAACATAGGAGTAATGCTTTGGGACCTCATTTTTGACAATGAATACTCAGATAAGACACCAAAATCATGAGTGCAGAGTGGCAAAAAATTTGAGTCATCCAACGTGCACATTCCCATCTGAGGTTGAACAAGGCCTTCTTGTTTCAGCTCTCATACAGTAAACGAGTGTCCTTTTTGCAGTCTATTTATTGACATGCTTCTTGCATTTTATGTCAAAAATCAATTAACCATAGACATATGGGTTTATTTCTGGACTCAAGTGTTGATTTAGGGGGTCACAAATAAGTTTAAGAAAGTAGGCAAATTGGCAAATACAGAATCCTGGAATAGAGGATTGACTACATGACACTCTCAAAGCCAGAAATACTTGCTCCAAAGTCGTGGGCAATAGCCCATCCCTTTGGGCTGTGGTCCTGCTCTGATGGCTACACATGGCAATTTTAGTGGACCCAGATGGTGATTGGAAAACTGGAATGTGACTTTCAGCATCTCCACATGCTCCTCACTCTGACTGTCTGCAACGTTGGTATGGGACCCTCCCTACTGTTGATTTCCCATCTTGGGCATAGCTCTCTGCACCTCCTCACATTCCCTGCTCGTCATTAAAATGGACCTGTCCTATATCTCATCTTCTTGAGTCTTCCTTTTCATGTTAAGTTTGAAAGCTCTAAATCTGGAAAACTAATTCAAGGTAGCAGGTTAGGGAGTCATTTGGTACATTTGCATTCTAACTGCCTTCCTAAGCATTAGCTCCAAAAAGGAATGCATGTGAAGATTTTAGTCATTTGCAGGCAGAGGGGGAGCATTTCTGTCTCTTCAAATCATACCAAGTTGATTCAAATTATATCTTCATGCATTCATTCATTCAGTATAGCCAGTCAACTAGCATTTACTGAGTACCTACTATGTACCCAGGCACTGTCCATTTTGGATCCTATTCATGATTATCAGCAAAACATTGTATAGGTTTCACAAATACAGAGTGTGGAAAGATCAGACGTAGGCCTCATTTCCTACAGTTCCAAGTAAAGGGAAGGGGCATACAGAGGCATCTCCAAATACAGCAGCCACTGATTTGCATACATTACTGGAAGGAAAGATTTGTTATAGCCTCAGCCACACCTAGGAAAAGCTTGTCAGTCAAAAGAAAAACCCAAATTAGTTCCTTTGAGTGCAGTTTCTTAAAAGTACATTTAAAATACCACCTCCGTGAACACTTCGAAAGGTACATTTTTAAACCCTGTGAATATGAAAATATAATTCATGCCTAAGAGTTGATATTCTGCCTAAAATAAAGCAGCCAACAAATGTTGCCTCCTGAATAATTGGATATTACAAGTGTTAAGAGCTATCAGGGCAGTGCAGCATTGTTTTAGAAACTAATTAATTAAAAATGTATTGCATTCCTCTCCAACTCTTAATTTTTTTTTCTATTAACAGAGAGAAACAGAGAAATGAATCACTTAGTCAATCAATAAACATTCCTTAGTGCCTACTCTGTACAATAGTGGCACTGGGAATACAGAGGTAGACAAAAAAGATATACGAACGGCCAATAAGCACGTCAAAATATGTTCAACATGATTAGTCATCAGGGAAATACAAATTAAACCACAATGAGATGCCACTTCACACCTAATACAACGGCTATTATCAGAGAAATGAAAACGAAGTGTTGGCAAGGATGTGTAGAAATTGGAACACTCATCCATTGCTGGTGGCAAACAGTTTGGTGGTTCCTCATAAACTTAAACATGGAATTACCATTGTTGTTGTTGTTAGGTGTCATCGAGTGTGTTCCACTATTAGTTATATATCCAAAAGACTTGAAAGCAGGGACTCAAACAGATACCTATACACCAATGTTCACTGCAGCACTATTCACAATAGCCAAAAGGTGGAAACAACCCAAGTGTCC
Source organism: Trichechus manatus latirostris (assembly GCF_000243295.1). Lineage (NCBI taxonomy): Eukaryota > Metazoa > Chordata > Mammalia > Sirenia > Trichechidae > Trichechus > Trichechus manatus. Next base: position 7,072,842 of record NW_004443982.1, on the reverse strand, counting down.
ATCAATTGATAAATGGGTAAACAAAATGTGGTCTATATATACGATGGAATATTATTCAGCCATAAAGAGAAATGAAGTTCTGATACATGGATGAACCTTGAAAACATTATGCTGAGTGAAATAAGTCAGACACAAAAGGATAAATGTTGTATTATCCCACTTATATGAAATATCTAGGATAGGCAAATGCATAGAGACAAAAGTTTATTAGTGGTTACCAGGAGCTGGAGGGGGGAGTGATGAATGGGGAGTTACTGCTTTAGGGGTACTGAGTTTCTGTTTGTGGTGATGAAAAACTTTTTAAAAAATTGGAAATAGATAGTGAGATGGTTGCACATGGTGAATGTAATTAATGTCAATGAATTGTACAGAAAGTTTGGCAGTTTGAACTCACCAGTGGCTCCGAGGGAGAAAAGACCTGGTAATCTGCTCCTGTAAAGACTACAACCTAAGAAACCTTATGGGGCAGTTCTACTCTGTCCTATAGGGTCGCTATGAGCCAGATCGACTCGACAGCACACAACAACAAAAACAACATATTTTACCACAATAACATTTTTATTTTTTTATTTTTTATTGTACTTCAGGTGAAGGCTTATAGAACAAATAGTTTCTCATGAAATAGTAGTACACATATTGTTTTATGACATTGGTTAACAACCCCACAACATGTCAACCCTCTAACTTCTCAACCTTTTTTTTTTTTAATATT
>NW_004443982.1:7053698-7070876 GCF_000243295.1 Trichechus manatus latirostris | reverse complement strand
ATTTTAAAAATTAATAGTTTCCATTCCTTGAGGATACACCAGCATTATGAAAGGAGGTTTGGATTTACATTTTCTCCATGTAATTACTTAGCCATTCATTTACATCTTTGACATCTTTCTCACTCAGACTGAGAAAAATATAGGAATCTAACACTTTCTTTAAATGCCTTACTGGGCCACACTTGGACTTTGCTCACTCCAGATACTTAAGAGTGCCTTCATCGCACACCCCGACTCCCATATCTCCTCTTTCCTTTCTCTTCCTCAAAAGGACATTTGGACTCAACCCCCAAAATAAAGCCAGTTTTTCTTATTGGTATAATAGTAGTGATAGAAACACTGCTAGAGCTTTTAGCACAGTAATGAGATCCTACTAAATAGCATTTGGTCTCTGTTGGTTTTTGAATAGTTTAGGTATTGGTTTTAGAAAGAGAATTTTTAGCCCTGGAAAAAAATCACTATATCCCAAGCAGAAAAATGATCCTTTGATTTATAGACTCAGATTCCATCCCCCACTCTATAAAGAGTCAGTGTAAAACAAACAGCAATTATTCACCTTAGGAGTCCCTGAGTGGTACAAACAGTTAACACACTCGGCTGCTAACCAAAAGGTTGGAGGTTCGAGTCCACCCAGAGTCACCTCGGAAGAAAGGTCTGGTGATCTACTTCCGAAAAATCAGCCATTGAAAACTTTATCACTACAGCTGGTATCATTCCCCTTACAAGAAAAGGCAAAGGCATGTCATTCTTTCATTTATCTCATGTTTTTCATGTCAGTGAATAATAATGGCATTTACCCCCTTCTCCTTAGCTCTTTATTCTCCTGTTTTAAATTCTGTTGGTGTTGTTCTTAAAAATCTCTTTTATAACATAAGCATCTCATGTAATTCTTAATAAATGGTTATGATTTTAGCTCTCAAGATTATTATTAATTTGAAATCCATTTCTGGGTTCAAATTGTTTATATGTGCAAACCCACATATGCACATGTGTTTGTTTATATTGCCAGCTGTCATAAGGAGGCAGTGTAAAAAAGCATGGGTTCTCAAGTCAAACAAGTTAGTGCTCAAATATAATGTCTGCCACTTACTAGCTGTGTACCTACATTTCTATTCCTTGAGGATACACCATCATTTACCTTCATTGAACCTCAGTTTCCTCATCTATACACTGGGCTTATCACAATGAATAAATGAGGTAAGATACATAGAATTCTTGGCATATAACAGGTGCTCCATAAATATCAGCAGCCTCTTATGGAGAAGGTATAGGAAGGGAGTCGTGTGTAACCTAAATTTCCACAGGCCGCATCATTCTTTGTGTTGTTGCTGTTAGTTGACATTGAGTCAATTCCAACTCATGGCGACCCCATGTATGCAGAGTAGAACTGCTCCAGAGGGTTTTCAAGGCTGTGACTTTTCAAAAACAGATCATGAGACCTATCTTCTGAAGCATCTTTGGGTGGGTTCTAACTGCCAATCTTTTGGCTAGTAGTCAAGTGCTTAACCATTTGAGCCACCCAGGGACTCCTCATTCTTTGTGTATAAAGTGTAGAAACTCAAATCCTACTGATTCATTCCCCTCACTTGCACCAGATACCCTTCTCCCCCAGATCTCCCCAGTTATTTCCGAAAATTCTTGGAAGTATATTTTACGTCTCCATAAAATCTTCTTGCACTGTGGTCTCAGTTTTGGAGTCCCCAGCCCTGTGAAGCCAAAAACAGGTCTCCCCTCATCACTGCCCTTGTTGTCAATGCTCTCCATAAAAGCATAATTTCCCATGCGAGGGGAGCAGCTTTTGCTTCACCTCAAAGCTGTGAACCACAAAGTGTTTGAACACAACTAGTTCCTTTTAAGTCCTTATTCTGATATGCCACACTACATTCTAGGCATAAATGGGGAGAAAGAACTTCCCTGCTGCATTTTGTGACCCGATCCTTAAGAAGCACTGTTTCCCTAGTATTACACAAGCCGTCGTGCGAAATCCTCCTTCAGTTTCTTCCGGAAGCCCTTCTGCTCATGGAGCTCAGACCTCACCCCTGGCAATGAACTGAGAAGCATACCCTGTTTGTCTCCTGTAGGATAGGCTGTCTGTGTTCTGCCCATCTCACCTTAGACCTTTTGTAAAAATGGCATGGCGGGAGTGGTGGTGTCTGACCTTTTCGTCTAACTTCACAAAATAGGGGAGAAGAGTCAAGATCAACACCCCAAGCTGACTCCTATGAGGTGGAGGTCAAACATACCTCCACCCTCCAACCTTTTCACCAATTCTGACACCAGCCATCCCTCCCACAGAACTCTCTACTTCTCTGCTGGGTTCGATAATTCATTGCAATGGCCACACAGAACTCACATACAGTACTCAATATTATGGGGTTTAATAGGAAAATAACAGGGTACAACTTGGGATCAGGAATGACTCAGGATACAGTTCTTTGGTCAGGACAGCTTTTTGGCCATGCCCTCAGGCATGTCTCTCCCTGATCCTTGGCCCTCAGCCCCTCAACACCTCAGGCATCTTGGGCCGGCCCTGCTCTGCCCTGCTCAGGCAACCATGACAAAGCTCTTTAGCTCCACCAATAAGTGCCTGGAGGCACCCCACTCCACCAGGAAGCCTCCTGCCCAAAGACACTCAGCTCTATCACTCCATGGGTCAGCTCCTGCTCCGTCTTGCTCTGGTCTCCTGATTCTGCTAGTGCCATTTCTCTGTCACTGCTTTTCGACATCTTGCACCATCTCCGGTATTAGAGCTCTCACTCTTTCTGTGTCTCCTGAGTCTAGGAAGTTCTCAGCTAGGGACCCTGGGTCCAAAGGACACACTCTGCTCCTGTCTCTTCTTCTTCTGGGATTGGCTCTGTTTTTAAGCCTAGTGGGATGGCAAAACTGACCAACTGCCTCATTAGGGTTCAGTACACCTTATTTCCATGGTTCCACTCCCATGTGTCTGTCAGTTTGTTGTACTGTGGTGGCTTGCCTATTGCTGTGATGTTAGAAGCTCTGCCACCAATATTCAAATACCAGCAGGGTCACCCATGGAGGACAGTTTTCAGCTGAGCTTCCAGACTAAGATCAGGAAGAAGAATCTGGTGGGCTACTTCTGAAAAAAAATTAGCCAGTAAAAACGTTATGAATAGCAGTGGAACATTGTCTGATATAGTGCCAGAAGATGAGCCTCTCAGGTTGGAAGGCATTCAAAAGATGACTGGGGAAGAGCTGTCTCCTCAAAGTGGAGTCATCCTTAATGATGTGGATTGAGTCAAGCTTTCAGGACATATATTTGTTGATGTGGCAGGACTCAAAATGAGAAGAAACAGCTGCAAACATCCATTAATAATAGAAATGTGGAATGTACAGAGTATGAATCTAAGAAAATTGGAAATCATCAAAAGTGAAATGGAAGGCATTAGTGAGCTGAAATGGACTGGTATTGGTCATTTTGAATCGGACAATCATATGGTCTACTATGCCGGGAATGACAACTTGAAGAGGAATGGCATTGCATTTATCATGAAAAAGAACATTTCAAGATCTATCCTGAAGTACAACGCTGTCAGTGATACGATAATATCCATACACCTACAAGGAAGACCAGTTAATATGACTATTATTCAAATTTACGCACCAACCACTAAAGCCAAAGATAAAGAAATTGAAGATTTTTACCAACTTCTGCAGTCTGTAATTGATTGAACATGCAATCAAGATGCATTGATAATTACTGGTGATTGGAATGTAAAAGTTGGAAATGAAGAAGTTGGAAAATATGGCCTTGGTGACAGAAACAACGCCAGAGATTGCATGATAGAATTTTGCAAGACCAATGACTTCTTCATTGCAAATACCTTTTTTCAACAACATAAATGATGACTATACACATGGAACTCATTGGATGGAAAACACAGGAATCAAATCAACAACATCTGTGAAAAGAGACAATGGAAAAGCTCAATATCATCAGGGTTGTATCCTTTCACCATACCTATTCAATCTGTATGCTGAACAAATAATCCGAGAAGGTGGACTATATGAAGAAGAATACGGCATCAGAATTGGAGGAAAACTCATTATATGCAGATGACACAACCTTGCTTGCTGAAAGTGAAGACGACTTGAAGCTCTTACTGATGAAGATCAAAGACTACAGCCTTCTGTATGAATTATACCTCAACATAAAGAAAACAAAATGCTCACAACTGAACCAATAAGCAATATCCTGATAAACGGAGAAAAGTTTGAAGTTGTCAAGGATTTCATTTTACTTGGATCCACAATCAACGTCCATGGAAGCAGCAGTCAAGAAATCAAACAACACATTGTATAGGGAAAATATGCTGCAAAAGACCTCTTTAAAGTGTTGAAGAGCAAAGATACCACTTTAATGACTATAGTGTGCTTAACCCAGGTCATGGTGTTTTCAATCACCTCATATGCATGTGAAAGCTGGACAATGAATAAAGATGACCAAAGAAGAATTGATGCCTTCGAATTATGGTGTTGGTGAAGAATATTGGCTGTACCATGGACTTCCAGATGAATGAACAAATCCGTCTTGGAAGAAGTACAGTCAGAATGCTCCTTAGAAGCAAGGATGGTGAGACTTTGGACATGTTATCAAGAGGGACCAGTCCCTGGAGAAGGACATCATGCTTGGTAAAGTAGAGGCCCAGGGAAAAGAGGAAGACCATCGATGAAATGGATTGATACAGTGGCTGCAACAATGGGCTCAAGCATAACAACGACTGTAAAGACGGCACAGGACCAAGCAGTGTTTCCTTCTGTTGTACATAGAGTCGCTATAAGTTGGAACTGACTTGATGGCACCTGACAACAACACATGTCATAGTACGTGGTGCAGAGTAAATAAAGGTAGTCCTCGACTTACGGTGGGGTTCCATTCCAATGACTGTCGTAAGTCAGTTCTGAGGTAAGTTAATACTTCATTTTTTTTTTAATTTTCATTATTAGTGCCTTTTATTACCAGTATCTTTATAAATCAGATCTTTGTCTTTGGGGTTTGGAAACATTACATATAAACTTACAGATATGTTTTAATACATACATACATACATAAAAAAATACACAAATCATAAAAATTTACTCAGATGATGAAGAAGACTTGGATGACATTGGCATTTTGTCAGCTGCAGTAATAACTCTAGGTGTGGAAGGTTCTGGATCATCTGGATTATCCAGATGGGAGTGGGAATGGGAGTGGTGTTTCTAGTCATAAAATTAGTGAGAGTTGTCTGTATGGTCCTTTTCTTTTTTTCTTCATATATTTCACGGTAAATCTCACTGCTTCCAGAATCTGCCTATTGACTTTAACAAAGCAATCAGCGTTTGAGTCCATGTTTTCAAGCAACTGAAGCCCCTGATTTAGTTTAGAATAAACTCCAGCTAATCTTTTCACTGTAAAATATTTGACAATCTCTCTCCTTCTTCCTCATTATTTCTTCCTTCTTCAGCATTTCTTTCCTTTTCAAAATCCATTAAATCTAGATCTGTCAATTTTCTTCATGATCTATGAGCTGTTCCACATCAGCTATATCAAGTTCTAAATTCAGTGTTCTTGCCATATAGACAATTTTTCCACTGATCTCTTACATCATATTATCCTGATCAAATGCTTGGAGCATGTTCACATAACTCAGCAATTTTTCCATATCCCCTGGATGCATTTACATAACTTCGTCCCAGGAAGATGCAGTGTTCCAGACACACTTACTGTCGTAAATGCAATTTGTCATAACTCGAATATGTCATAAATTGGGGATTACCTGTACTCAATAAATACATATTGATTTGAACTGACTTTCCAGGGAAGGAGAAAAACCTGACACCCTAGGAAGCCTGCAACCAGGGAAGATAAATAAACTCATAATAATTAAAAATACTCACCACTTATAGAATATCAACTATATGTCTAGCATTATGTTAAGTAATTTACAAGCATTATCTCATTGAACATTCACATCACATTAACTCTATGAGATAGGTACTGTTCTTGTTTTAGAGGTGAAGAATCTGAAATACAGAGAAGTTCAACAGCTTTGCCAAAGATATGCTGATAGAAAGTGGCAAAACTGGAATTGAACTCAGATCTGTCTGACTCCAAGAGCTGGCTTATTAAGCACTACCAGTCTCTGTTGAGAATCTCTCAGTACTGCTCTGCTTTACTTGTAGAAAGCACTATCACAGGCAAAGCAATATTGGTTGGATAATGGTGATAATGTAATGATCATTAAATATGGGTGTAGTGGCTTAAATGATGGCCCCCAAAAAGATATGTCCATGTCCTAATCCCTGGAACCTGTGAATGTTACCTTATTTGGAAAAAGAGTCTTTGCAGATATAATTAATTTAAAGATCTTGAGATGAGTAGAACATCCTGGATTATCCAGGTATGCCCTAAATCCAATGACAAGTGTCCTTATAAGAGGCACACATAGACAGACAGAAGAGGAGGAGATAATGTGACCATGGATGCCAAGATGGGAGTGATGCAGCCGCAAGCTAAGGAATGCCTGGAAACACCAGAAGCTGGAAGGGAAAAGGAACAGGTTCTCCCTTAGAGTCTCCAGAGGCAGTGTGGCCCCGCCAACATCTTGATTTCAGACTTCTGCCCTCCAGAACTGTGAGAGAATAAATTTCTGTTGTTTTAAGCTACCTAGTTTATGGTAATTTGTTACAGTAGCCACAAAGAACTAATACAATGGGTCCTGTAGTTTGAAAGATAAGAGTGTGTCAGTGGAGACAATAAGACAGATTATTTGAAACCAAGATGTGCAGAACAGAGTTAACATAGCAGGCCTGAGACTTCTATCCTTAGGAAGGACTGCTTGCAAGATTTGCCTTTGGTTGGCATCTGGGAACTTAGATTTCAAGAGGGTTCCCACCTTTCCCTAAACTGTACAAACAACGTGGCTCCTACTGCCCACTTGCTTTCCTTCCAGGACTCTGAAAGTTTGGTACATGTTAGGCAGAGGGTGCCTACATGACTGACCTCTGATAACAACCCTGAGCTCCTAGGCTCAGACAGTTTCCCTGGTAGACAACATTTCACATGTTATTACCACTTGTTGCTAGAGGAGTTAACCTTGTCCTCTTGGACTCCACTGGGAAAGGACTCTTGGAAGCTTGCACCTAGTTTTCTCCAGATTCTGCCCCATTCTCCTTTTCCCTTGGTTGATTTTGCTTTGTATATTTTTGCTGTAATAAATATTAACTTTGAGTACAGTTATATGCTAAGTCCTGTGAGTCCTCCTAGTGAATCATCAAACTTGGGAGTGGTCTTAGGGATCCCTGACACAGAAAGTCTTTTTGGACAATCTTTGCGCATGACTACCATATGTCTTCAGTTGGCTAATCAAGGAAGACAGACTTCCTCAAGATAAGCTATTGATATGGGTTAGTATAAGGATATATGCGACAGTATGGGACATAGAATGTAATGTAAATCTAGAGCACTGCCATTAATGCAGTTCAGCTAATTTGCTTATCTGCATAAATACATTTCTCTTCTCACAATCAATGAGCTGAACTTTTTATTTTTCCAGGTCAAACTTCCAAGTCAGAGAATCTGATTGACGTAGGTAATTAGTATGGCATCTTTATGAAACAGGCCACTTCAGAGCTCATGACCACCCAGTGGATTGGCTGCCCTTGGGTCAGGTGCACACCAAAAGGCCAATCAGCTGAAGCTGAAGAGAAGGGTTAGTGGGTTATGGTACAAATCACTAACAACCAAGACTACCTAGGACTACTTGCTTCTCTTATCACCAGGGCTATAGGAGAGACATTTACCATTTGAAGAAGTGTGGACCTGCTAGACTCCATGATTAAAATGTATACTACCCCATAGAAGTGCTACACAGAGTATGTATTGGAAAAAACAACTTGTGAAAAAACAAAGACAGAAAATATAAGGAAGAAATAAAGGGGCACATTCTGGGTTTTTGCCCAAGAATTAATTGAGAAGAAAATTGAGCTCAGAGTTTTTGTTTATGTTATTTACAGCTTATTTATTATGATATAAGGCCCCATAAGATCCTTCAAGGAATCCTAGTCTCTTTTGGTGGATAATGGTATCTGGGCACAGTGTATTTGCTGCTATTGGGGTGTCACTGCTTCTAGACCCTCTCAGTGGAAAGAGCTAGGAAGGGATTAGAGGCTTTTTGTTTTGTTTTGTTTTGTTTGTTTGTTTTGCAGGTACTCTTCACAGAGCCTTTTCCTGTTTGCAGCTCTGTATGTCAGAGTCTATCCTGAACTTTTACTCAAAATAAACTAATTTCAAGTATTCATTTCCTCATCGAATATTTATCGAACAATTACTAAACACCCACCTCTGTGGTAGATGCTGGGGGCACAAAGATGAATATGACATAGTCTCAGCCCTCAAGGAACCCGCAATTTAGAGGAGACGGTAAGTAACCAATCACTTACAAACAGTGTGATAAGGGCTATGAAATGGTAATCCAAAGAGTATAACAGAAGCTCAAAGGGCACAAAGCAACTATGTCTGCCTGGGGCAACTCAGGTAGGGTTTCACAGAGAAGGCAGTCAGTTGAACTGGTTGTGACCTGATGAGTAGGAGCTTGCCAAAGAAAGGCTTATCAGCTGCATCCTTCAAAACTGCCATTTCCCTGGCATAATACATTCTGATTTTGAAGTATTCCATTTAGCTTAATTATATTTATTGAAGACCTTATCTCTGGCAACTGCTAGGCCATTATGGGAAATACCATACAACAGTTCTAAACAGAATATATCCCAGCTGTGGGGGAGACAAGATACAGTGGACATTTATTTAATATCGTAAGAGTTAAATAACATTACCCAAGAGCCTCATACCAAAAAAAAAAAAAAAAAAAAAAAACCCATTGCTGTTGAGTCAATTCTGACTCATAGTGACCCTGTAGGATGGAACAGAACTGCCCCATAGGGTTTCCAAGGAGAGGCTGGTAAACTCGAACTGCCGACCTTTCGGTTAGCAGCCAAACTGCACCACCAGGACCTCTTGAATATCCCTAAAAGACAGAGTATTATGTAATTCCCAGTGAGTGGAACAGGTAGGGGAATAGCAAACTTTCTATCATGTTGAGCCCACAAAACTGGCATTAGAAAACTATTACTTTTATGCAATGTGGCACTGGCAACACTCCACAATTTCATGGTGACCAACTCTTTCTGGCTGCTCCATGTAGAAAATGGCTCTGAAATTATGCCAATGACACTTTACAGAAATGAGATGTGATATTTATGTCGATTCAAATATCAAAGGCATGTGAAATATTTAACTTGGTCATGGCTCTAAGTACCTTCAGTTTTGTCTGAAGCTTAATGACTGGCTGCTACCTGCCAATATACTAAGTAAAACAGGGCCATTGTCTCAGCAAGTTGGGATCCCTGAAAGCTGTGAAACTTTAAGACCAGTCTACTGAAAGAATCTAATGGATTACTTAGGTGTTGAGCCCTGACTTGGCTTCAAGTTCTTTAGGTCTAGGAAAAACCCCTAAGCTGAATTTTAATACTGATTCAGCACAGGAAGCTCTTTCCAAAAAAGCCAGATGTGGATGAAGGTGGCCCCCAAAACACATATGACCATATCCTAATACCTGAAATCTGTAAATATTACCTTATTTGACAAAAGATGTGATTAAGTTAAGGATTTTGAGTAGAGGAGTTTATCCTGAATTCTCCAGGTGGGCCCCGAATACAATCACACGTACTTTTAAAAGAGAGAGGCAGAAGTAGTTTAAACAGACACACAGAGAGACACAAAGAAGAGGAGTAAGCAATGTAAAGATGAAGGAAAAGACTGGAGTGATGCAGCCTCAAGCCAAGGAACGCCAGTAACCACCAGAGGCTGAAAGAAGCAAGGAATGGAGTCTCTCCTAGTGCCTCTAGAGGGAGTGTGACCCTGCTAACATATTGATTTCAGACTTTTGATCTCCACAACTGTGAGAGAATAAATTGTTGTTGTTTTAAGTCACCAAGTGTGTGGTAATTTGTTATGGCAGCCCTAGGAGACTAATACATGGCCCATCATTCATTTGTCCATTCATTAATTCTGCAAATATTTGGCAAACATCTCTTAAGTGCCAGGCACTGCTGCACAAGTAGGTAAGACATTATCTTTGCCTTCAAGAAGTTTACAGTCCAGTTAAGTTCAGCACCTCAAGTATGGGTTGTGCAGGCATTCTATACTGACACTGGAACTACTGGACATTCTGCTGGCCAGCCCACAGCATAATTCTGTAGCTATCTGGAGTGCTGCTAATGGAATGTCTACAGTGCGTCTTAGTGCAGGGGATCAGAGGGTCATGGAACCTGAGAGATTATAAAGATCTCGAAGATCATTTGGTTCAGCCTTCCTCCCGTGCAGAATCTACTTTCCAGAGTTCCTGGTAGATGGCCATTCAGCCTCTTTTTGAGCACTTCCCACAATGAGTCATATACATTTTTCATGCCATATCCCTCTTTATTTATGGACAACTTTCACTATAGAGTTCTCACATTTACTGAGCTCCAATTTGCCCATTATGACTTCCATCCAATTATCAAAATTCTATCCTCAACACCCATAAAAATAAGTCTAATTATTCTATATAACAATCCCTCAAATTTTTTAAAATATCTGCTATGCTATGCCCTACAAATGTCTTCTCTTATCTAGGCAACTAGACCAGTTTTACTTACTATTCCTTTAGGTGAAGTGGTTTCCAAACCTCTTACCATATTTCATTACTTCTCTAGACACAATATCATTTACCAGTATAATTTAAAATATGGTACTGAGAACAGGACACAATTTACAGATGATCCAGGCAGAGGAGAATGGAGCCATAACTTCCTTTGTACTGTGCTTAATTCATACATCCTAAGACTGTGTTCACTTTGCAGAAAATGATGCCACCCCGTTGGTTCATACTGACCTTCCTGGCAGCTGAAATCCCAAATGTTGTACAGAATTTCTGCTAAACCTGGTTTCCCTTATATGTCTTTATGTTTGATTTTGGAATCTATGGGAAATATTTTTCATTTACTTCCATAAATTGCCTCTTGTTTCAGTTAATTTTTCCAGAATTTCAAAATACCTTTCAATCCTGATTTATAATCTGGCACATTAACCTGCTTAATATAAAAAACCAGTTGCCGTCAAATCGATTCCGACTCATGGTTACACCATGTGTGTCAGAGTAGAACTGTGCTCCATAGAGTTTTCAATGGCTGATTTTTCAGAAGTAGATCGCTAGGGCTTTATTCAGCGGTAACTCTGGCTGGACTCAAACCTCCAACTTTTTTGTTAGCAGCTGAGCATGTTAACCATTTGCACCACCCAGGGATTCCTTGCTTCATATAAAACAAACAAAAATAAACCCATTGCCGTCAAGTTGATTCCGACTCATAGCAATCCTAGAAGACAGAGTAGAACTGCCCCATAGGGTTTCCAGGAGTCCTGGTGGTGCAGTGGTTAAGACCTACAGCTGCTAACCAAAAGGTCAACAGTTCAAATCCACCAGCTGCTCCTTGGAAACCTTATGGGGCAGTTCTACTCTGTCCTGTCCTATAGGGCCACTATGAGTCAGGAGCGGTTGGTGGATTTCAACTGTTAACCTTTTGGTTAGCAGCCAATCGCTTAACCACTGTACCACCATTGCCTCTTATTTCCATGCTCCCCAATCCCTGGAATTTAACAGTCTGTCTCCAGCCTCTGGTTTCAACTCTTCCTTGCTGGACTCTTAGAGCCTACTCACACACTCCTATTATAGGCCATTACTCCTTGTCCTTGACTCTTCTCAATTTCTGGGCCAGGGCTCCAAAATCTAAAGCTTTTTCCAGCTCTGATTTTCTTTCATTCTATTATGTTAGAAATTGGTAGATATTCAAAATTATTGAAGTATGATAGGATACATGTAAGTGCAAGGGGCAGCTAGCACCTTATGAGAGCCAGGAAGACAACCAACATTTTAAATGACATTAAAGCAGCATATTGGGGATGACCCTGGGGAATTACAGCATCTTTAAGAAGATTAACAGCAAGGCTTTAGCAGCCCTTTTGGATTGTATTCTCTGAGCTGCAAGTATGTACCTGAAGAACTCAAAAGTGGTTCTCATAGGTCTAGTGGACCAGTTCCAAAGTGCTGGGGGGTATCACCACCTGACACGATCAAAACTGACTCAGTTGATGAGTGTAAATAATGTCACTGAACTGTACACTTAAAAATGGTAAAAAATTTTGTTATATGCTATATACATTTTACCACAATAAAATTAAAAAAACAAAACAAAACACTGACTCAGTAAGAAGGGCCAGAGTTCACTAAGGTTGTTAGACACAACAAATAGTATATTTTCAACACTTCACAGTTGTTCTTTATTGAACAAAAGGGAATATTGATAAAAGAGGTGAGAGAGTAAAGTAGGAAGAAGTGACATGCTTGACAGAAAAGAAATAATTCTGTTTCATGCCACCTTCTCTGATGACTTTTCTCCATTTTTTTCCTGAAAAAAAATTTAGTTGGAGTAGTTTGTGGTGGTGAAGTGATGTAAGAAAAATGGAGGGAAAACTATTATTTAAAAATTGTTTTTATTGTTATTTTCCAAATGTTGATATTTCCTGTGCTAATAAAATTCTGACCATGTTTAAAAGTATTTATGATAGATGATAGAATGGCTAAAAATAATAAAAAGTATGTAAGTCCTATCAACCCAAAGTCTCCACATAATGTTACTTCATATCTGCAAAGCACTGTATGGTCCCAAAGCATTTTTGCATGTGTTTAAACCTCACTACAACCCTGTGGGACTGCATTATTATCCCTGCTTCAAGATGAGATTTAGGAAGGTGAAGAGACTTGTGTAAGTTCATAAAAGTAATGTGTAAAGGCAGACCAGGGACTTGAACTGATATATTCCAAGCAGTATTCTTTACACCAAGGTACAACTATGTACGCTGAAAGAAGAAAGAACTAATCCTTACTAGCATAGCTCTTGTGAAAAACTGCTATTATCTTTAGATTTTATACAGAAGGTGTGTAAATTTCTTCTGTTACATGTAAATGGAAATATAATCATTCTGCAAGTCCTCCATCTCAGTCTATCTCAGTTAGGTCATTAATATGTCCTTAACTACTCCAACTTAACAATTCAATTTATCAAATGTTTAGTGAATCCCTGCTATACTAGCAGAGTGTAAATTACAGAGGAAATAACTCAGCTCTCAAAAATCTTACCATCTAGTAGAGAAATCAGATTTTTTAGTTATTTGTTGCTGTATAACTGTAAAAACAACTTGGGGGCTATGTCTGACCTCCTCTAACCCCACAAGGCGGAAGGAGAACAAAGACCAACAGCGCAAGGCTGACTCACATGAGGCGGAGGCCAAACAAGCCTCCTCTCTCTGCCATCTTTACTAATTCTGACACCAACCATCCCTCACACAGCACTCTCTACTTCTATGCTGGGTTTGATAATTTGTTACAATGGCCACACAGAACTCAAAGACCATACTCAGGATTATGGGGTTTATTAGGGAAGTAACAGTTACAATTCAGGCTCAGGAACACTCAGGGTACAGTTCTTCCATCAGGACAGCCTCTTCTCAACCATGCTCACAGGCACGCCTCTCCTTGGCCCTAGATCTCTCCCCAAAGCCACTCAGCTTTCTCTCTCCATAAGCCAGGAAGCCCACTGCACCCTCTCCTGTTGCCAGATATCTGCTGCGGGGTCTCTCCTGCCACTGTTTCTCACTGTCTTCAGGGTTACAGCTTGCTCTCTCTCTCTGTCTGTCTGTCTCTCTCTCTCAGTCTCCTGCTTCCAGGAGCTTCTCAGCGCAGAGATCCTGGGTCCAAAGGACGTGTTCTCTGCTCCCGGCTGCTCTTCCTTGGTGGTGGTAGGATCCTCCTCTCTGCTCTGGAATTGGCTCTCTTTTAAGGCAAAACTGACCAATCCCCTTGGTGGGCCACAATTACCCTGTCACACAGTCCTGCCCAATCACCTGAGTGGGAGTTACAAGACCATGGCTAGAAAGGCCACACAAAAGTAATCAATCGCACCACAATAACAAACCACCCCAGAACTTACTGCCTTAAGGCAACAACCATGATTCTGTTGGTTGACTAGGCTCAGCTGGGTGGTGATTTTTCTCCACTACTGTTCAAGAGTTCCCAAGATGAGATGCTTGGCAGAAAAGAGAAGGACTCACAGAACTCAGCAAAGCTATTATACTCACAGTTATGGTTTATTACAACAAAATGATACAGATTAAAATAATCAAAGGGAAGAGACACATAGGGCAGGGTCAAGGAGACACCAGGCATGAGCTTACAGTTGTACTCGCCCAACGGAGTAATGTGGACAGCACTTACTTCTCCCAGTAATAATACATGGCAACACACTTGGAGTATTGCTAACTAGGGAAGCTCACCCAAGCTTTGGTGTCCAGGTTTTTTATTGGCAGTCAATCACATAGGCAAGGCTGGCTTCCCATATGGCTGATTTTAGACTCCAGCCCTTCTAGAGGTCAAGCTGATACTATGTAGCCTAAGGTCTGCACCATAAATCACATTGTTAGCATAGACTATGTGGCCCCCAGATAACAAAGATACTCTTATTAGGCAAGATATTCCAAGACATTAGATGTTACATTGCAGGGGTTGAGCAAGGTCCAAACCTTTCTTCGGGCAAGGTTAATCTTTCACTGCACATCCACATACTGTCTTCTGGGGCTGCACATATATGGAGGTTTGATTAGACTGAAATATTCAAAATGGCTCACTCACATGGTGGCAGTTTGTGCCAGCTATTGGCTGAGAACTAAGCTTGGGCTGTCAGCTGGAAGAGCTTATGCATGGCCTTTCCATGTAATTTGGCATTCTCATAACATGGCAGGTGGGTTACAAGAGGGAACCTTCAAGTGTGCAAAAGCAGAAGTTCCAGATCTCTTAGGGCTCTGCCTTGTAATTCACATAGCGTCACTTGTGCTGCATTCTACTGGTCAAAGCAAGTCACAGACTAGGCCAGATTCAAGAGGAGGGAAAATAGACTTTATCTCTTCACAGGAGGAGTGGCAAAGAATTTACATCCGTATTTAATGCATTTAAAGAAGATAAGTTCCCTTCTCAAGGGACAAAGTCCTCCAAACTCCAGTGACACTGCCCTGAATACTCACTGTGAAACTTTGTTTGGAACAACACAGAGAGAAGTGTAGCGTGTAATCTGGATCCTATTCTGAGTCTCAGAACTATAGGGGAGGTGGGACTAAAGGACAGAACATATAAGCATGTCATATTTGTAAAAGGCATATGTGACATGCTAGAGGAGAAATGGTAATGCTTTGTAGTCTGTAGCTGCTGATTGCAGTTGATGGAATACATATATACATACATATTAAACAACTACAAAAGAACTGTCAGCTCTCCAATGTCCCTGATCTCAGGGGAGCTTCCCTGTCTGTGGCACACCTCTACCATTTCTCCCTTTTCTAGAATACAAACCAGTTGCTACAACCTTCAAATATTTAAGAGTCTTAGTTTGGCAAACCTGTACTACTTAACTGTCACCACTAGACCTAAATTTAGCTTTGGCAGCATGATGAAGACCTTGAAGGCCAACTGTGCAAGTGACAGCTCCATAAGACAGCAAGTTTCCAGATGCCTTTTAACCCTACAGGGACTTGATAAAACAACAAAATGGTTCCTCGAAATGACCAAGCAACTACAAGTTCAAGACACTGTGTTTCTAGTTCTAGTTTAAGAGATATTTTTCATGACTTTAGTTAGTTATGCCCTATCTCATTCAAAAAATAATCAAATTTTCAGAATGAATGAAGAGGACTACTAAACTACCTAACAACACAGAGTGTCAAAAACTGATAGATCTGAAAGAAGAAACAATGAATTCACAATTATAGTGGGAGACTTCAACACCTCTCTCTCAGTAATTGATAAAAACAAGTAGACATAAAATTAGTAAAGCTATAGATGACCTGGACAGCACTATCAATTGACCTGAACAAATAGACATTATTGAACACTCCATCCAACAAGAGCAGAATACACTCTCTTCTCCAATGAACATGGAACATTCACAAAGATAGACCACATTCTGAGTCGTAGAACAAACCTATTCTATTAAAAAGAATAGAAATCATACAAATACATTCTTAGATCATAACAGAATTAAACTAAATATCAATAACAGGAAGATATCTGGAAAACCACCAAATATTTACAAATTAAACAATATGCTTCTAAATAACCCATGAGTCAAAAGGAGAAATCTCAAGAGCAATTAAAAAATATTTTGAGCAAAAATGAAAATATAAATATAATATATAAAAATTTATGGGCTAGAGATGAAACAGTGCTTAGAGGGAAATTCATAGCATTAAATGCATATATCAGAAAAAAGAAAAACCTAAAATCAACAACCTAAGTTTATACTTTAGGAAACTAGAGAAGGAAGAGAAAATTAAAACTAAAGCAAGCATAAGGCAGGAAGTAATAAAAATTAGAACAGAAATCAAGAAAATTAAAAACAGAAAAACAATAGAGAATAATCAATGAAACCAAAAGCTAGGTCTTTGAAAAGATCAATAAAATTGATAAACTTCTAGCTAGTCTAACAAAGTAATTAAGAGAGAAGATACAAATTATCAACATCAGAAATTAAAGAGGGAGATCAGAGCTTCACACAGACATTAAAAGGATAATGAAGGAATACTGTGAACATTGCTATGACCATAAATTTGATAACTTAGATGAAGTGGACCAATTTCTTGAAAAATACAAACTACTACATTTCATTTAAGGAGAAAGAGATAACCTGAACAGTCCACTATCTATTAAAGAAATTGAACTTGTAGTTTAAAACCTTCCAAAAAAACAATTCCTAGCACAAAGATTTCACTGATGAATTCTACGAACACTACACAATCTCTTCTAGAAAATAGAACCTCATTTCATGAGGTTAGCATTACTCTAGGAGCCCTGGTGGCTCAGTGGTTAATCACTCAGCTGCTAACCAAAAGGTTGGTGGTTCAAACCCACCAGCCACTGTGTGGGAGAAAGATGTGGTGGTCTGCTTCCATAAAGATTACAGCCTTGGAAACCGTAGGGGCAGTTGTACTCTGTCCTAAAAGCAGACAACGATATTACAAGAAAAGAAAACTAAAGT
>NW_004443982.1:7051126-7053432 GCF_000243295.1 Trichechus manatus latirostris | reverse complement strand
GTTGAGGGTCTATGTCTTTCTGGCTAACCTTCTCATTTACCAAGCATGATGTCCTTCTCCAGGGACTGGTCCCTCCTGATAATGTGTCCAAAGTATGTGAGACAAAGTCTCGCCGTCCTTGCTTCTAAGGAGCATTCTGGCTGTACTTCTTCCAAGACATACTTGTTCCTTCTTCTGGCAGTCCATGGCTTATGCAATATTCTTCACCAACACCATAATTCAAAGACATCAATTCTTCTTCAGTTTTCCGTATTCATTGTCCAGCTTTTGCATGCATATGGGGAGATTGAAAATATCATGGCTTGGATCAGGCACACCTTAGTCCTCAAAGTGACATCTTTGCTTTTGAATAAAGAGGTCTTTTGCAGCAGATTTGCCCATTGCAGTGTGTCATTTGATTTCCTGACTGCTGCTTCCATGGGTGTTGATTGTGAATCCAAGTAAAATGAAATCCTTAACAATGTAAATCTTTTCTACATTTATCATGATGTTGCTTATTGGTCCAGTGGTGAGGATTTTTGTTTTCTTTATGCTGAGGTGTAATCCATATTGAAGGCTGTAGTCTTTGATCTTCATCAGTAAGTGTTTCAAGTCCTCTTCACTTTCAGCAAGCAAGGTTGTGTCATTTGCATATTGCAAGTTATTAATGAGTCTTCCACCAATCCTGATGCCACATTCTTCTTCATATAGTCCAGGTTCTCGGATTATTTGCTCAGCATACAGATTGAATAAGTATGGTTAAAGGAGGCAACCGTGATGCACACCTTTGTTTATTTTAAACCATGCAGTTATCCCCTTGTTCTGTTTGAACGACGGCCTCTTGGACTAATACAGGTTCCTCATGAGCACAATAAGTGTTCTGGAATATCCATTCTTCACAATGTTATCCATAATTTGTTATGATTCACACTGTCGAATGCCTTTGCATAGTCAATAAAACACAGATAAACAACTTTCTGGTATTCTCTGCTTTTAGCCAAGATCCATCTGACATCAACAATGATATCCCTTGTTCCACGTCTTCTTTTGAATCCGGCTTCAACTTCTGGCAGTTCCTTGTTGATGTACTGCTGCAACCACTTTTGAATGATCTTCAGCAAAATTTTACTTGTGTGTGATATTAATGATATTGTTCGATAATTTCTGCATTCAGTTGGATCACCTTTCTTTGGAATGGGCACAAATATGGAATATGGATCGCTTCCAGTTGGTTGGCCAGGAAGCTGGCTTCAAAATTTCTTGACATAGGTTAGTAAGCACATCCAGCACTGTATCCATTTGTTGAAACATTCCAATTAGTATATCATCAGTTCCTGGAGACTTGTTTTCCACCATTCCCTTTAGTGCATTCTTGGTCTTCTTCCTTCAGTACCATGGGTTCCTGATCATATGTTACCTCCTGAAAGGGTTTAACATCCACCAATTATTTTTGGTACAGTGACTCTGTGTATTCTTTCCATCTTCCTTTGATGTTTCCTGTGTCGTTCAATATTTTCCTGATAGAACCCTTCAATATTGCAACTCGAGGCTTGAATGTTTTCTTCAGATCTTTCAGCTTGAGAAATGCTGAGCATGTTCTTCCCTTTTGGTTTTCTAGCTCCAGGTCTTTGCACATTTCATTATAATACTTTGTCTTCTCAAGCTGCCCTTTGACATCTTCTCTCCAGCTCTTTTATTCATCATTTCTTCCATTCGCTTTAGCTACTCTATGTTCAAGAGCAAGTTTCAGAGTCTCTTCTGACATCCATTTTGGTCTTTCTTTCCTGTCTTTTTAAGGACCTTTTGCTTTCTTCGTGTATAATGTCCTTGATGTCATTCCACAACTCATCCGGTCTTCAGTCATTAGTGTTCAATGCATCAAATCTATTCTTGAGAATGGTCTCTAAATTCAGATGGGATATACTCAAGTTTGTATTTTGGCTCTTGTGGACTTGTTCTAAATTTCTTCAGCTTCAATTTAAACTTGCAGATGAGTAATTGATGGTATGTTCTGCAGTTGTCCCCTGGCCTTGTTCTGACTGATGATATTGAGATTCTCCATCATTTCTTTCCACAGATGTAGTCGATTTTATTCTTGTCTAGTCCATCTGGCGAGGTCCACGTGTATAGTTGCCATTTGCATTGTTGAGAAAAGGTATTTGCAATGAATAAGTCATTGGTCTTGGAAAATTCTATCAGACAATAACCCTGATACCAAAACCAGGCAAAGGCACCACAAAAAAAGAAAATTACAGACCAATATCTCTCATGAATATAGATGCAAAATTTCTCAACAAAATTCTAGCCAATAGAATTCAGCATCATAT